>NC_138729.1:26360985-26960985 GCF_965113295.1 Leuciscus leuciscus
TCTTATCCAGCCATTTAGCATTACACAAAACAGCCATGGTGATGCCTTTTGAAACGGTAACCCATTCACACTCTCTCTCTCTCCCTCTCTCGCAAAAAAAAAAAGAAAAAAAAAAGCATTTGCATCTTAAACATCCCCATGCCCGAGCAGAAACAAATGCTTCTCTTAAGAATATAATTTGTCACTTTGGTTGCTCTTCAAACAGAAAAACACCAATAGAAAAAAAGATCTGGGAGAGAGAAGCCAGATTCCCAGCGTTTTATCCCTATGACTCAGCACTGAATAGAGGGTCAGGTCAGATGTGAATGGGCTTTCGGAAGTCTTGCTCTAGCCTGTAGCAGCCAGTCTTCTGACCTCGCCTGCTGGCTAGACAATGGAGAGGCGTTGACCACAATGTGAGTCGGGCTTTTAAATACAGGCGCGACACTGAATAGAAATTGTTGACTGAATGGAGTTTCTTCCCGCCATGGTGAGGACCTTGAGGGGTCAAGGTTCATTCGTGTCCGGCAGAGACGTGTGGGAACAGCAAAGCAAGATGCCCACACAGCTTGCCCGGTACCCTCCACATTAAGACCTAACCCAGAGGTGGACTGACAAGCAACTAAATACCTGCAAAAATATAGCCTAGACTTAAGAGTAAATTTACAGATCAGGAGGCGCATTACAGAAAGATCCTAACTTTAGAATTCTATCTTATGTTTGGTAACCATGGCAATTTCAGTTAGGACCTCATTTAGGACAAAAGCTATTACAAAATGACATTTCTTAAGTGTCATTTCTAACTACGGATAGGAAAAGGGTATTACAGAAGCATCCTAACTCCACAAAAATCCTAAAAACTGTCTTTACTTTAGGACAACACCAATGGTGTCCGAACTTCAAAATAATCTGAAAGCCAATTGTAAAAATCACATAATAATAGCCCTGTCACATTTATAAATGATACAAGATGAAAAACAGCAATGTTTGATGGTGGAAAAACTTTGTGAACACCCAAATGATGTGCTGCACTTTAACAACAAAACTCTGACAAATAATTACGAAATAAAAGGATTAGACTTTGCCTTTTCTACCAAGCTTATCAAAACTTAATTTAATGAAAAGCATCACTGTGGCAAGCAGGGCGAGGTCGGTGACGTGATTGATGATGAGCGACACCTGCGCGCTGCACCGGTCTTGTATCTCTCACGGAGAATGCGGAAGCATAAAAGGAGGAGCGACGAGAGAGGACCAGGCCTGGACTATTTATGTTATGTTATGTTATGTTTTGTTTATATGTGGCGGCAGTCGGCTGTGAGGGGCTGCCGCCTTTACTTTCGTTTTGTGTTTATTTATTTTATGATTATTAAAGTTGTTAAATGTTCGCCGGTTCCCGGCCACAACATACCTTCGTTACAACCACTTATTTTGTTTCTTCTTTTTAATCTCTAGAGTTTTCCGTTTGACTTCACAGCAGCTCTGTCCTAATTTACTTAACTTAAGACTTAAGATAGAAAGTTTCTGTAATACGCCCCCAGGTCTTCAAATGTAGAAAGCAACGCTATACATTCTGAAGGACACCTTCCTATACAGGTTTAAATGCCCCGAAATACTCCCAGTGAAGTTCTTTTTCGCTCTTTGCTTAGCGGTAAAAATAAGTTGAAATACCGATATAGCGAACAACCTGATGCTATCCACGCTCATGAGAGTGGCATTTAGATCAATATGTGAATGTGCTGCACACTTTCCTCTGTCACAAAATAAACACAACAAAAATGAGTGAGAAAACAGAAGTTAAGAAAGCATCTGACCCATTATGTTAAAGTACATTTTGTTATATGTCTTATAATAATTGTATAATAGTATCGTATCATGAGTTCCCGTCAGTTGTTCACGTTCGACGTAGTCGACGTTGACTGAATGGGATCACGCTTAGGGAGCCTGTCATCTTCGAGTACTGTTAAAACGAGCCAATGCACATTGGCATGCGAGATTTGCATCTCACACTCCGCCCCGCAGCGCGGGTATAAATACGGAAGTGTATGCACGCATCAGTTGTCTTTCGCTTCAGAGCCGATTGGTCTTCATGTCGATGTCTCTGAAGAGTATTGTTATATTACAACGAGCGAGTGTGTCGGTGCTTCTTCAAGAAGTCTCTCCCGGTACTGGTGATTCTACAGCGCGAGTGCAGTGGTGGTCGCGAGCCTTCTGAGCTCTCAACTGCTGTTTTAACAGCATCACATTTCTGTGTTTGTGTTTATTTGTCTGACGGCCAGTTGAGGGCGAAGAAGGTGAGTGCTTCACTTGTACAGGCTGTCAGCTATGCTGAAACGGGCCGCCGAGGCTGTCGGGCTCGAGTGGAATCCTCCACCGTGTCCCGCTCAGTCTCAGTTGGATGATTGGTTTCTCGGGGCGGGCCGTGTTGGTTCTCAGCCTGCCGCCCCAGCCTTTCTTTCCCGAAGTGCATGGAGAGCTTACTAGGTCGTGGACGGCACCTTTTACTGCCAGAAACTGCCTGGGTAGCTCCTCCCCCCTCATTACCCTTGATGGAGGAGCGGTGAAGGGTTACAAGGCTATCTCTCCAGTGGAGCGGTCTGTCGCGGCACACCTGTGTCAGGCGGCCGCTGCCTCTTGGACGGGGGATCCTCGATTCCCCTCTCTGGCCTGTGAGTTCTCATCCGGTCTTAAGGACAGAGCTTACAAAGCCTGTGGGCAAGCCGCTTCCTCTTTGCATGCTATGGCGTTGCTACAGGTCTATCAGGCCAAGGCACTCATGGACATGCACGAGAGTAGCCTAGACCGTGCGCTCATGAGTGAGCTCCGTACTGCAACCGATTTGGCCCTCCGGGGCATGAGCGTTGCGGCTTGCGCGATTGGTCAAGCGATGTCCTCCCTGGTGGTCCAGGAGCACCGTTGTTGGCTCAGCCTGGTTGATATGGTGGATGTGGACAAGGTTCGGTTCCTGGACTCCCCAATTTCCCAGGTTGGGCTGTTCGGCGATGCGGTGGATTACTGCGCCCAACAATTATCTGCCGCCCAAGCGCAGACGGAGGCCATCCGGCATATCCTGCCTTGGCGGCTCGCTGCTGCCACCACCCCGCCGCCGGTGGCAGTTCCTCCGCCTGCTCGTTGCAGAGGGCGTCCCCCTGCCGCCACTTCCGCTGGGCCACCGCAGCAGCCTCCACCCAGGCCTCAGCGTGGAGCCAGCCGCAGGCAGGCCGCCCAGCCTGTGTCAGACCCTGCCAAGCCAGATGGCAAGTGTAAGACCAAGCGTCCCTGACACAGGCCACCCAGGGATGGGGGGACGAGCTCTTCAGATGGTTACCGTTCTGCCGCTGGCTCCTTGCTCCATATGAGACCACTTCAGCACTGGCTTCACGGCCGAGTCCCGAGGTGGGACTGGCAGAGAGGCACGCTCTGTGTGACAATCACCCCAGCCTGCCGCCAAACCCTCAGCCTGTGGTCAGACCCTTCGTATCTCCGGGCCGGAGTGCCCCTAGAACATGTGTCCAGGCATGCTGTGGTCTCCACAGATGCCACCAACTCCGGCTGGGGGGCCACGTACAACGGGCATGCAGTAGCGGGGATTGCCAACTACATTGGCACATCAATTGCCTCGAGTTGTTTGCAGTACACCTTGCTTTGAAACGCCGCAAAATGCAGCTGCTCGGCAAGTATGTACTGGTCCGTACGGACAACACTGCGACCGTTGCGTACATCAACCATCAAGGTGGTCTACGCTCCCGTAGCATGTCGCAACTCGCCCGCCACCTTCTATGGAGTCAGAAGCATCTTAGGTCGCTTCGTGCCACTTATATTCCCGGCCTGCTCAATCGTGCCGCCGACGAGCTCTCACGACAGCCTGTGGCCCAGGGAGAGTGGAGACTCCATCCCCAGGAGGTCCAGCTGATCTGGGAGTACTTCGGGGCCGCACAGATAGATCTGTTTGCCTCTCCGGACTCATCCCATTGCCAGTTGTTTTACTCCCTGACCGAGGGGACCCTCGGCACGGATGTGCTGGCACACAGCTGGCCCCGGGGCCTCCGCAAG
This sequence comes from Leuciscus leuciscus, assembly GCF_965113295.1. Taxonomy (NCBI): domain Eukaryota; kingdom Metazoa; phylum Chordata; class Actinopteri; order Cypriniformes; family Leuciscidae; genus Leuciscus; species Leuciscus leuciscus. The sequence goes on from NC_138729.1 coordinate 26,365,015, forward strand.
TAGGGTTGGGTACCAAAACCGGGCACCGATATGGAACCGGTACCTAAGTAACTAGTATGTAACCGGACTGAATCAAAACGCAGATTTCGGTGCCTCATTTCGGTGCCACTTAAATGCCTCCGCTGTCTGTTGAAATATTTGCCCTGTGGTTCTCCGAAACAGAAGAAGCATCATCACCGCATGTGATCGCGAGTTAACCCTTTGACGCGTAAGATCGTTCACACCGGTGTGATTAGAACGGTCAGATTGCGTGATCATCAACTTCTAAATTCAAATCTGTGTTCGCGCGTTGGCTGGCGCTGAGCCAGTTTATGGCTCCAGTTCATGTTTAGTGTGAAAATGTAAAGTTGATGTCCATACAATAACAGACCGGCGTACATCTAACAAATTATTCATTCAAGAACGTTGTGGAAGTTTACTGCAAGAATAGAGCCACGAATTTCACATACTTTTAAAAATCCAGCATTCAGTTGATCCTGATGAGCGCTCATTGTCACAGTTGTAAATGAGGGCGTTCTTCCATGATGGGTTTCGGCATTTAAGGTGATGCGCTCTAAAATAATGCTCACCTTGTGAGCAATAAGCTTATATGCAATAAGTCAGGAGAGGTGTTGTATTTGGCTAGAGAAGGCAAAAAATGTGAAAAGAATTGCTGAAATTTAAAGCTGGTTTGTAGCATACCTGCTGACGACACCCAGCTTTATAGCCTATCTCAACTAAACCTTCCTACTTCACTCACCAACTGTCTTCAAGACATTCAAAACTGGATGAACACAAACTTTCTGAAACTTAATGGCAATAAGACAGAAGTCCTGCTCATCGGCTCCAAATCCTCTTTCAAAACAGCAAAACTTCAATATTACCATAGATGAGATCTCGGTCCCTCTGTCAACTCAAGTCGAAAGCCTTGGTGTCATTCTGGACAGTTCCCTTTCATTTGAATCACAGATTAAAGCAATTACCCGGACCTCGTTCTTTCACCTCCGCAATATCTCCAGGCTTAGACCCTCATTGTCACAATCCAGCACTGAAACCCTTATTCATGCCCTTGTCACGTCACGTCTGGATTATTGCAACTCCCTTCTCACCGGTATCCCTTCTAAGCTGACAAATAGACTTCAACATGTTCAGAACTCTGCTGCTTGAATCCTCACTGGTACCAGAACATCTGAACACATCACACCTATCCTTATCATTCTACACTGGCTCCCTGTGCACTACCGTATTGAATTTAAGACCCTCCTCATCACCTACAAAGCACTTCATAATCTCGCACCCAGTTACATTTCTGACCTCCTATCAGGTTATGTCCCTGCACGCTCCCTCCGCTCTTCCTCAACTGGCCTCCTTGTCACCACCACATTCCGTCTCTCCACCATGGGGGCCAGGGCCTTCAGTTACGCTGCACCAAGACTTTGGAATGCCCTCCCCTCCCACATTCGACAGGCTGACACAGTCAATTCATTTAAAAAAATGTTAAAGACCTACCTTTTTAAGAAAGCTTTTAATCTTTAAATCTTCATAGTAGTACATTGCCATAGCAACCCTCCTGACATGGGCGTAGGTTTAGGGGGGGACGCTAGGTACTAGTCCCAATCAATATTTTGAGATGACAAATTTGTCCCCACTAATATTTAGCAAGCTCCTTTGAACTGCTATTTGGATCTTTGCGCTGCTATTTGGATCGATTCCAACGGCCAAAACAACGACAGTACAAGAAACGCCGTAATTTGATTGGCGGCGGTGTATCTGACAGGCTACACGCGCGGGCCGGGACTACTTTTGTGCTTGCACTGGCAGCGAGCGGGTGGTGTGTGTGTGTGTGTGTGTGTGTGTGTGTGTGTGTGTGTGTGTGCGCGCGCGCGTCGACGACGCCGACGGTAAGTTACCAGGGCTGTCTCTCTGCCACATACAAAGGCCAGAGTAAAACATTTTAATATTCCGTTTTTTGCCACTTTTTGTACTTTGTAGATAGATCAGCTATGCCACCCAAGAAGAAGAAAGGGGACATAAGCTTTTTCATAAAGCAGAGTGTAAGTAGGCAAAATAACTAGCCACACAAATAAACTAGCAGTAGTAGTGACTGACCAGGCTTTCAAATGCAGATTCTACTGTGGAAAATAGTATTGATTGGTGATAGTATGTGTTACCATGTTGTTACAGTTAAACCTAGCAGCAGCAATCTTTCAACTAAGGTTAAGAGTATTGATTAGGCTGTGCAGCACTGATAGACTCATAGAAGTCACGCTATCATGATAGAATGCTACGTTAGCAAGTCACTGAATGTTAATTAGCTGACCTTAACTTAGAATCTTGCAGTCAACATAAACAGTGGATCTGAGACATTTTTCGTTTCTACATTCTATTTATGTAATGTATTTGTGAGTGAGTGTAGCCTAAGAATTTAATATTTAAGAATAGAATATATCAATAGAATGTGATATAGAATAGTAGATACAATTTTAGTATTAATGGAATACTGTAATCATGGATAATAATAATAGATAATAATAATGGATTTGTTGTGTTGAATGCATACTATGATACGTGTGTATTTTATTCATTTGTTCATTATTTAATTACATATAGAAAACTCATTCCAGGGGGAGGGGGAGGGGGATGTCCCCACCAAAGCTGAGGCCAAACCTACGCCCTTGCCTCCTGACACACTTTTTTACTGCTCTTCTTATGTTTTTAGCACTTTTCAGATTTGTCTATTTTGTAAAATGTATTACTATGAAGTTAAATGTATTTTAATGTATTCTCTCCTTTTATGTCCTCCGAAACATGTAAGATGTCCTTGTGTATCTAGAAAGGTGTCCGCTAAATAAAATGTATTATTATTATTATTATTCCGAATACAGACAACTTTGCTGTTATTAGTATACTGTAGTGTTGTTTAGTGTTAAATTATTGTATTTGGGTTAGGTGGCTTAGGTTTTATAGTGAATTTGTTATGTAAATTTGTTGTGTTTTATAATTAGACTACCTATTTATATATTTACTCTTCACTTTTAATATATTAAATTTTAAGAATTTTTTATTAGATTTTTTTCAATAAAAAAGTCGTTATTTAATGTCATTCACCATCGTTTTGGGGCTCTTTTTTTATTTTTAAGTATCCATTTTAAAAGTATCGATTTGACACCGGTATCGAAAAAACCCAAACGATACCTGATCCTATCCGCAAGTATGAGTTTCCCCCAATGAGCCTTCTTGCACAGACACTGTGCAAAGTCAGGGAGGAAGAGGAGCAGGTCTTGCTAGTTGCCCCTTATTGGCCCAACCGGACCTGGTTCCCCGAACTTATGCTCCTCTCAACAGCCACTCCCAGGCCAATTCCTCTGAGGGAGGACCTTCTCTCTCAAGGATGGGGCACCTTATGGCAACCACGTCCAGACCTCTGGAAACATTTTCGGTCGACGAATTGTGCCTGGAACTCTCACGTTATCCTGAGACCCTGGCCTGGATATGTGCCCAAGGTTCCTACCACTCCCTTTCGGGACCAGGTGGTGAACCTGCAAGCGCTGCCCCCGGAGGAGGCAGACCCAGCCCTGGCTTTACGCTGTCCCGTCCGCTCCTTGCAGTTATATGTGGGCAGAACGCAAAGCCTCAGGACCTCAGACCAGCTTTCCGTCTGTTATGGAGGCCAGCAGAAGGGAAAGTAATGGCTGCTGAAAGTTCAGCTTTGACATCATAGGAATTAAAAACATTTGTAAAAACATTTAAATAGAAAATAATTTTAAATTGTAAAAACATAAGATACATTGTCTTCTAGTGGTTGTAAGTTAACCCACTAGAAGACAATGTAGAACTAATGCAATTTGGCTATCCATGACTGTTTAGTTTGTGAAAGGCCCAACCCCAAAAGCTTGCATTAGTGTCTCCTCTTGTGTTGACTGAGAAACACACGAGACGGTGGATTTCTGGATGTCCCACTTTCAAAAAGGAAGTACAGACCCATCAGTCTACACACAAAATGCCTGTTCTCTCACCCAACAGGGGCTGTTGTGGTTCTTTCTTAAGATGTTATTGTATTCTGGGGAAGCAAATGGTGTTTAATAGGCACTTGACTCTGAGCATGAATTGAGGGTGTGCGTGACCATATTATGTGTATGTCATCACACACTATATTTGTATCTACAGTAGAGCTGATATCCAGTATTTAGAGGAAGTATCTGCTACGTGTAAGACTAGGACACTATTCACACTTGCCAGAACATGCCTGTTGATACCCTTTGTTCTTATGGGCACATTTATGTTCAGTACCTTTAAATTAATGTGTTAAGACACCTCTTAAAACCACTACTTCCCCTCAAACAAGTAATTTTTTAGATGCAAGCAAACACATATGAACGTCACATTTAATGAACAACCAGCTGGGACTTAGACATAGTCTTAATGGCACTTTTAACCCGTATGCCTCTTTAATCACATCACTTCTGCCAAAAACGTGGTGAAATAGGCTCATCTGATCACTCTCATCTGATCTGAAATCACTCTCGTCTGATCTTTGAGTGACGAGAAGCACCTTTGTTGAGTCAAACACAAAATGGAATTAAATGGAAAAACTCTCAAATTCATGCATAGAACTGCTGAGTGAGTATGGCAAAATGAATGTCATGTTGAACTGCCACAAAGGTTCCTATAAAAAACATCAAACAGTTCTGCGGTAGCTTAAACTGCATGCAGTCATGTTGGTAATAGACCTTACCCATTTAAGAGTCTAACACCTTATTAAAACATACAAACATCTGAAGTGGTTAAAACAGGAAATTTGCTCTTGTATGTACATGTGAATGTGTTTTCAATATACTCATAAATATATCTAATAAACTGGGTACAGGATCCAAGAAAACTGATGAAAGTAACCTTAAAATGTACAAACTGTAAAGGTTTTACATTCTGTGAAATGATTAACATGACATATTTTACCAAGCATGTATTATAACAACTGTAAAGGGATAGTTCACCCCAAAATGAAAATTATGTCATTATTTACTCAACCTCATGTTGTTCCAAACCTGTATGACTTTCTTTCTTCTTTTTTTTCAGTGAAAAACAAAATAATATATTTTGAATAATTCTTAAATTGTTTTTGTCTCAAAAACAACCCTGGACACCACTGACTTCTGTCTTGTGGACAAAAACTAAATTAAATTTTTTTCACAGAAGAAAATCATACAGGTTTGAAACAAAATGACAACAGAATTTTCGTTTTTGGGTGAACTATCCTCTTAATTATTTACAAAATGTTGGACACGGTGCAGCCAGAGGAGAAGCAACATGTAGGGACTTTGGTCTATCCATTGGTTGTTGATTGGCTGGAAGCAGATCTTAACGTGAGCTTGAAGTCGATTGTAAGAAAGGGACGGGAAAAGGACTTTTTAAAGAGGAATGAATGATTGGAAAACTCATGCATGTGTCACCAAAGAGTCTCGTTTCACTGGAAGATCGAGTTGACATTTTGATTAAAAATAACAAGCTAAATTTTTTTTTCAAAAATGAAACATGCATGGATGAATCATTCACAAAAAAATCTTATGCATTTAGAAATGTTGGTCACAATAAGGTTTCATTAGTTAACATTAGTTAACTACATTTGTTAAAATTAGTTAATGCACTGTGAACTAACATGAACAAACAATGTCTGTATTTTTATTAAATAACGTTAACAAAGATGAATAAATACAGTAATAAATGAATTGCTTATGGTTAGTTCATGTTAGTTAATATAACTAATTACTAATTAACTAATGTAAACAAATGAGACATTTTTGTAAAGTGTTACCGAAATGTTTTAACCAAACTGTAAGATTGCAATTGCAAGATAACTGTAAACATTGCAACTGAGATATGAAGTTGCAGTTCGTGAGATTTAAAGTAGGGATGGGCATATTTGGGCTCATAAATATTCAAATATGTGGGCTCATAGAAACGATTAATTGTTTATTTAAATGAACTTTAATGAGAAAGACATTATTTTTAATCATTATGCTTTTGTCACCATTTCTGAACAAGCTTATGATTAGGCGATTTAAAATTGTAATTGTTGATGATTTACATGTGAAAACTTTTAAATAAAATTGCAAAAAATACATTTACAAGGTAGATGTAAGCAACATCTTAATAGGTCAATATATGCCTTCTCATTAAATTATTTATTATTGTTTTTTATTAGTGACACGTTTGGGGAGAGGCTATATGTCACGGTTCATGAATCGGCTGTCTCTCACTGATGTGTCTGCGTGAGTGTAATTGTGTGGGTGTGGTTACTCGTTGTGTTAATTAGTGTCACCAGCTGTCATCAATCCCAGGTTCCTTTATATGCCCAGTAACTTCACTCTCATGTTGTCAGATCGTTGTGGTTGTTTCCCGGTGTGTGTCCTGTGCTCGTGCCTCGTCTACAAGGTTCCTCGTCTGGATTTCGTCAGTTCTTCGTGTCGTCTGGATTTCGTCAGTTCCTCGTGTCGTCTGGATGTTCCACGGTTCCTGGGTTTCACTCGAGCACGCTTACCACTGCACCACCACTGGATCGCCATCTCGTCCCTGCTTCAACAGCCACCTGAGTGTTTGTCCCCGACCTGTGTCTTTACATCTGACCACCAACAATAAACTGAGTTTTACTTGCATCTTGCATCCTCCTATTATTTCCTCACAGAACGATCTGACCAATCATGGACGCAGCAAGCACAACTCAACTCAACGATTTCATCGCTCACTGCATCACACGTATGGACCAACAAGAGGAGAACGTCTCGGGCACAGGTCGTGCGGTACAAGCACTCGTGAAGCAGGTGTCCGAGCTCTCCCAACAGGTACAACAGCTACGGATTCCCACTGCGCCCCCCACACCGCCCGTTCCCCCACCACCAGCGCCCGCAGCAGCGGAAGGACTGGAGCCACGCCTACCTACACCTGAGGGGTATTCCGGTGAGCCTGAATATTGCAGAGCATTCCTCACGAGATGTTCCATGCATTTTGCCTTACAGCCACGCACTTTCCAGAGTGAACATGCAAAGGTGGCATTTGTATTGACCCTGCTGTCAGGGAAAGCAGCGCTTTGGGGAACGGCGGTGTGGGAGAACGGAAACAACTGCTGCACCTCGTTCCAGGCACTCTCCGAGGAGATGAGGAGAGTGTTCGATCGTGCAGTGGCGGGTAAGGAGGCGGCCAGATTACTCGCCGAACTGCGACAGGGGGAAGGCTCGGTAGCGGACTATTCCATTCAGTTCGGCACCCTGGCCGCAGAGTGCCGTTGGAACGAGGAGGCGCAGTGGGATATGTTCCTGCATGGGCTGGCTGACCGCGTTCAAAAGGAGATATATACTTTGGACTTACCTGAGTCATTGAACGGACTGGTGGATCTTGCTCTGAGAGTGGACGCTCGACTGAATCGTGTGACCAGATTGACGCATCCCAGCCGTCCACAGCCCGACATGGGGGACCACCAGCCCGGTGGTGTGAGCGCGGTCAGCCCCGCATTCGACCACGAGCCCATGCAGGTGGGGAGAGCTCGGCTTTCCCGGGAGGAGAGGGAAAGGCGGAGATCCCAAGGACTCTGCCTATACTGTGGCCGGGCGGGCCATTTCATCCACTCCTGCCCGGCAAAAGAAGCAAGCCCGGTAGTAAGTATGAGGCTACTATCGGGTGGGATCTCCGCCGAAAAGACCTCATCACCATCATCGACCCTCCTCCCGGTAAGACTGAGATGGCGAACGTCGACGCACTGCACCAATGCACTACTGGATTCGGGAGCGGAGGGTAATTTCATGGACTCCAAACTTGCACTTAAACTTCAGATTCCCGTCACTCCCCTCCCGCACCAGATTATCGTCAACGCACTCAATGGACAGGAACTTCCCCGGATTACGCATTCTACTGAAAACATCACCCTCATCACTTCTGGCAATCACACAGAACTCATCTCATTTTTACTCATGGACTCACCACTTGCACCAGTGGTTTTGGGACACCCGTGGCTTTCAAGACACAACCCCCGTGTCGACTGGTGCACTAATACTGTTTCCACATGGAGTAACCACTGTCATGAGTCCTGTTTAGTGTCTGCCTGTCCCTCTGTGTCTGGTTCTGTGTTTCAGGGTGAGGCAGCGGATTTGTCAAACGTGCCCGCGGAGTACCTCGACCTGAAGGAAGTGTTCAGTAAGTCTCGTGCTGCTTCTCTCCCTCCGCATCGTTCCTATGACTGTGCGATAGATCTACTGCCAGGTAAATCTCCGCCTAAGGGCAAACTTTACTCTCTTTCTGTTCCCGAGAGGGAGGCCATGGAGAAATATATTTCTGATTCTCTAGCCTCTGGATTCATCCAGCCTTCCTCTTCTCCTGCGGGAGCGGGGTTCTTTTTCGTTGGGAAGAAGGATGGTTCTCTGCGACCTTGCATTGATTACCGAGAGCTGAACAACATCACGGTAAAGAATTCTTATCCTTTGCCGTTGATGTCTTCAGCTTTCGAGAGGTTGCAGGGAGCATCCATTTTCACGAAACTGGACTTACGCAATGCATATCATTTGGTTCGCATCAGGAAGGGGGATGAATGGAAAACCGCTTTTAATACCCCCAGGGGGCACTTTGAATATTTGGTTATGCCTTTCGGGCTTTCCAACAGCCCAGCGGTTTTCCAGGCACTCGTGAATGACGTGTTGAGAGACATGGTAGATCAATTCATATATGTTTACCTGGATGACATATTGATTTTTTCTTCGTCTCTCCAGGAACACGTTCAACACGTCAGACGAGTGCTCCAGAGACTGTTAGAGAATGGGCTTTTTGTCAAGGCGGAGAAATGCGCGTTTCATGCACAGTCTGTTCCCTTCCTAGGGTACATCATCTCTTCTGAGGGAGTGCGCATGGATCCTGACAAGGTTAAGGCTGTGGTTGATTGGCCAAGTCCAGATTCCCGTAAGGCCCTACAGCGGTTTCTGGGGTTCGCCAATTTTTACCGGCGTTTCATTCGCAATTTCAGCCAACTAGTCGCACCTCTGACTGCCTTGACCTCCCCCCGAACGACGTTCAGGTGGTCGAACACTGCCGAGGCAGTGTTCACCAACCTCAAGAGTCGCTTCGTTTCGGCTCCAATTCTTGTCACCCCTGATCCCACACGTCAGTTCGTGGTGGAGGTCGACGCGTCAGAGGTGGGAGTAGGAGCAGTGCTTTCACAACGCGCTTCCTCAGACGACAAGATGCATCCCTGCGCGTTTTTTTCTCATCGACTATCGCCTGCCGAACGTAATTATGACATTGGTAACAGAGAGTTGTTGGCAGTCAAGTTAGCGTTGGAGGAGTGGCGTCATTGGTTAGAGGGTTCGGGGGTACCCTTTATCGTTTGGACCGATCACAAGAATCTTGAATACATCAGATCTGCTAAAAGACTCAACTCCAGGCAAGCTCGGTGGGCTCTTTTTTTCGGACGTTTTGATTTTGTTCTCTCGTACCGCCCGGGTTCCAAGAACATCAAACCCGACTCTTTATCTCGTATTTTTGATCCATCCGAACGCCCGGTGACTCCCGAGTGTATTTTACCTGAGAAGGTTGTCATCTCCACTCTGGTATGGGAGGTCGAATCGAGGGTCAAGACAGCCCTAGAAGGGGTAACGCCTCCGCCTGGTTGCCCACCGAGTCGTTTGTTTGTTCCGGAGGGGTTACGGTCCGACGTTATTCGATGGGGTCATTGCTCCAACGTGGCGTGTCATCCAGGAGTGACTCGCACGAGTTTTCTAGTTAAGCAACGATTCTGGTGGCCATTAATGGCTCGCGACATTCACGATTTTGTTTTGGCTTGCTCAGTCTGTGCCACTGGTAAGACATCTAACCAACCCCCAGACGGGTTACTTCGACCGCTGCCTGTCCCTTCGAGACCCTGGTCCCATATCGCTCTAGATTTTGTCACCGCCCTCCCGCCCTCCAAAGGCATGACGGTTGTTTTAACCGTAGTGGACCGGTTCTCGAAGGCGGCACATTTCATCCCCTTGCCCAAATTACCTTCAGCCAAGGAGACAGCGGTCACAGTCATAGATCACGTCTTTCGGTTACATGGCCTCCCGATGGACGTGGTCTCTGACAGAGGTTCCCAATTCGTATCCAAATTTTGGCGAGAATTTTGTAAGTTACTGGGGGCCACGGTCAGTCTGTCCTCGGGCTATCATCCCCAGAGCAATGGTCAGTCTGAACGAGCCAACCAGGACCTCGAGAGAACGTTGCGATGTTTGGTTGCCAAGAATCCGTCGTCCTGGAGCCAACAGCTTTCTATGGTGGAGTACGCCCACAATTCATTACCAGTGTCATCCACGGGCCTTTCGCCATTTAAGTGTAGTTTAGGTTACCAGCCACCAATTTTTCCGAGTCTGGAATCCGAGGTCGCGGTCCCCTCCGCTCACGCATTCGTCCAGAGGTGCCGCCGTACTTGGACTAGAGCCCGTGAGACTCTACTCCAAGCGGGGGGGCGCATGAAGGCCAAGGCCGATCGCCACCGGTCAAAGCCTCCCGTCTACGTCGTGGGTCAAAAAGTGTGGCTTTCTACCAAGAATATTCCGCTCCGCTCCGTGTCTAACAAGTTAGCTCCCAAATTCATTGGCCCGTTTCCTGTCACCAAGATTATTAGTCCGGTGACAGTCCGACTCAAACTCCCTCCTGCGTACAGGAGAATTCACCCCGCCTTCCATGTGTCTAAAGTCAAGCCCGTGTTTTATTCTCACTTTAATCCGCCTGCCCCGGTTCCCCCCCCGCCGCGACTCGTAGATGGGGAACCTACGTATTTGGTACACCGTATTCTGGACTCGAGACGGAGGGGACGCGGATTTCAGTACTTGGTGGACTGGGAGGGTTACGGTCCGGAGGAGAGAAGTTGGGTACCTGCTAGAGACATTCTGGATCACTCCCTTATCGATGATTACAATCGACAGGTAAGGTTGTCTGGGAACGCCAGGAGGCGTTCCTAGGGAGGGGGGTACTGTCACGGTTCATGAATCGGCTGTCTCTCACTGATGTGTCTGCGTGAGTGTAATTGTGTGGGTGTGGTTACTCGTTGTGTTAATTAGTGTCACCAGCTGTCATCAATCCCAGGTTCCTTTATATGCCCAGTAACTTCACTCTCATGTTGTCAGATCGTTGTGGTTGTTTCCCGGTGTGTGTCCTGTGCTCGTGCCTCGTCTACAAGGTTCCTCGTCTGGATTTCGTCAGTTCTTCGTGTCGTCTGGATTTCGTCAGTTCCTCGTGTCGTCTGGATGTTCCACGGTTCCTGGGTTTCACTCGAGCACGCTTACCACTGCACCACCACTGGATCGCCATCTCGTCCCTGCTTCAACAGCCACCTGAGTGTTTGTCCCCGACCTGTGTCTTTACATCTGACCACCAACAATAAACTGAGTTTTACTTGCATCTTGCATCCTCCTATTATTTCCTCACACTATATTCCAAAACTTTCTGAAAATACAGTATGAGAATTAACTGCATAGTTACTAGAAATGTTTACCTTGGATATTATACAATTTGCATGCATACAAAATAAGTCCTCACATTCTTTCTTGTGGTATACCCTCTTAGTGACACACCTGAATGAAAGGCTCATTATGCAGCTCATTATGCAGGTCATTGTCTTCTCAGGTGTGAATCAGAGCATTATTCATGATCATTCACGCTGAAACAAAACGTGTCTTACAAAATTTAAATCAATGTATTGTTTTATGTGAATGATTAGGCAGGATGATTTTCAGATAATTTTGAAGCAAAAACTCTAGGCGACAACATCCATTACTAAAAAGTCTTGTGGACACATATTTAGTAGCCTTATTTCAGAAACTTTAATTTGTAGTTTTTTCAATAACCATGCATAAACATTATTCTCTCAAAAATACAAACATGTACATACATGTTGCTCACATATTATGGTAGCCCTGTTTGTGCTAAATAGAGTATAATTACACCTTTGCCATTAATATGTTTATAAGCAACTGAAAAAAGCACAAATGTCAGGGCATGTCAAAACATCTCAAGGACCCCAAAAACACCTTAGACCCCAGAGGGTTAACCATATTTCAAGTGTAATCTTTTTTTGTAAAAAGTATACATTTTATCATGCGTATTTCAAAGTTAAGGATTCATTAGTTTGAATATTGGAACAAACACTATAATAACATCTTAGTTGATAATTCAATATACCTACTTTATTTCTGACAAAACATCCCATACTATATATTTAACATATGCGCAGAAATTGGCGAACAAAAGGTTATTTAATGTGACAGTAGTCTTTTTTTACAGTAAAAACGTATAATCTATCCAAAACTAATCAACGAAATCTTGTCTAAACATTCATATTTCGTCTGTAACATATCGTTTTTATGATATATTAGCATATAAATGTTAATTTGCAGTTTAATACGTTGCTTATACAAAGACATTTTTTTTCAACATATTTCAGTCGATTTTTACTCATCTCAGTATAGCAATATAGTTTGGTAAAAGCTAAACTAATAGATGTGTTCATGTAAAAATAACATGTTTACTAATGTAAGTGCAAGTGTGAATGAACAGCACAGATGCGCGCTGTTGTTTACTACAGCTGAAGTAAACATCTGTACCATTCATTCATTCATTCACACACAGACACACGATTCATATTTAAACAGTCTTTTTGCGATTTACAGACACTATTGCATATCGTGATTAGAACAAAGCACTTAAAGCTGCCGTCGGCAAGTCTGGCAGATTGGGTCGATTAGCCAAAATTTTGAATGTTTACAACTCTCATGCCCCTCCCCACTACCAGCGAGCACCCTCCCATCGAGGTCGTGCTCGTCAGTGCGTCACTGTGCGTGTGTACCTGATTTTCTGTGAACGCGTCCGTCTCTTCAGCATCTATCAACACCATGGACTCGGAGGTAGGCTGCCCTGGCTAATCTATCCATAGATAGCAATAACCGAGGAATTGGAAGCTTGTTAGTAGATTTTCCCTCCGCCATCACGCTTCATACAATCTCCAGGCGAACTTCAGGCGTGGCGTGTGCATGTGATATTAACGTGCGCGAGTGAGGGGGGATCTGTGGCGTGTGCACGACCTGTGATTGACAGTCAGATCTCACACCCCCCTGCGCTGATTGGACCTGATGAAGCGGGAGCGCTGGATTTTTGCAAAACAAATAACACGCTCCAGGTGGAGTTAGAAGCTCAGGTTTTTTTCTAAAACCACCTTATTTATGTTATTCTGTCGGATTATAGTGTCGATTACACTGAATATGATCAAAAAAATGTTGCAGACGGCAGCTTTAAGAATAAAGAACTTACTATTCACAGTCCTCAGCTGGATCCGTTGCTCCTCGAAGTGAAACTAAACCGCATTTCTGAGGTACATTTCCCAGGATTATTCCTCACAGCGAAACAAGACGCCGTAAAGTGCATGAGTCTGATTAAATTTGATGTGTTTCATCCAGCTGATGTGGGCGTTGACACGTGTGCATGGATTGCCTCAGATTTCCGTTTGAAGAGCGCGCACTCTCCGTGGGCGTGTTTACATTAGCACTTAATGAGCTATAATGAGCTGAAATGAGAACGACTGACATCTCTCTCTTTTCATACAGATTACAAAAACTGAGAATATTTGTTTTTTATATAAATTACTTTATTTAAAAGAAGAGAATTCAAGCTTTATGCCTGTGTGCCTGTGTGACTGAGCATTCGCTGAGTTACAGTTCATTTTCGGACGCGTTTCAGAATGGACTTCACTGACAGAGAGAAGGCAGAACTCGCATCATGTTTATTTTTCTTTATTTGGCAAAAAGCACAACACTTTGTTTTTATTGTGAGTATACACAAAAAAAATTGACACTTAACAGAATCGAATGATGTATAACACTTATATGTAAGATCAAAATCAACAGAGTATTTTGAGTCTCTTTTGCAATGATTAGAAAAAAAGCGAGCTTGTCGCGCCGGCCGACCCCAGGGGGTTAAAAAGTCCCTAGAAAAAGTGTCCAGGCATGTTGTTGTCTCAACAGATGCCTCCACAACTGGCTGGGGTGCCAAGTGCAAAGGGCATGCTGCTTTGGGCTCCTAGACAGGACCTTGACTGCAGTGGCACATAAATTGCCTTGAGTTGCTAGCAGTATGGCTTGCTCTGTGCTGCTTCAGATTGCTGCTACAGGGCAAGCATGTGCTTGTCCGGTCGGACAATACTGTGGCCGTTGCGTACATGAAACAACTGGGTGGCACACAGCTGGCCTCGGAGCCTACACTAGTATATGTTTCCCCCAGTGAGCCTACTAGCACAGACACTGTGCAAGGTCAGGGAGGACAAGGAGCAGGTCTGCCGTACTGGCACAACCGGACCTGGTTCCCAGAACTGATGCTCCTCACGACAGCCCCTCCGTGGCAAATTCCTCTGAGGAAGGACCTGCTTTCTCAGTGACGGGGCACCTTATGGCACCCGCATCCAGACCTCTGGAACCTTTACATGTGGTCTCTGGATGGGACGCGGAGGGCTTAATGCTTTGAAGAGGAAACGGTTCGTCGAATGGTGTTCTCGCCGAGAAGACCTCCGGAAGTGCTGTCTCCCTCCATTCTGAAAGTGTACGTTGTCGATATCAGTGCACTTCACTATGCACTAGATGTTAAGTCTGTAGGAAAGCACGACCTGATCATCAGGTTCCTGTGTTTCTTCACCTTGTACCCTCCAGGGACCTCTCCTTTGTCTTGTCAGCTTTGCAGAGGACGCCCTTCGAGCCGCTGCAGTCAGTAGAGCTTCAGACTGCGCGCGCTCCTGTCAAGAGGGTAGGGGACCAGCAGGCACTTTCGGGTAGACGAACCATGCCTGGAATTCGGGCTGACAACTCTCACATGATCCTGAGAGCCCAGCCTGGATATGTGCCCAAGGTTCCTACCACCTCCTTCAGGGATCAGGTGGTGAACTTTGCGCTTGTACGTGGACCGCACGCAGAGCTTCAGGACCTTCAGGAACAGCAGTGATCGACACTCTGTGTTAAAGCCCTGTTCTTTCTCCATCCCAGCAGGTGCGGGGGGATTAGGCGGCTTATGCTGGGCGCTGGAAGGGGTAGCAATTGCAGCATTTTGGTAGGGATCCCAATTCGTCAGTCGTTCTGACGTAACGTCAAATGTGACTGACTGATAGAGAACGTCTAGGTTACTACTGTAACCCCCGTTCCCTGGTGAGGATCTCAGGTGAGATCCCAAATCTTCAGTCGTTCTCCCTCAGGGAACTGGGGCTACATTAGTAACCTAGACGTTTCTTACATCGCTTTGTCTCTTATTGTTTCTGTTCTTAAACCTGTCTCCCTGGACATAACTTAAAGGAAGCATTTGTCTCAAGGTCATTTTGCTATAAGAGAAGTTATCTTCTCGGCTCGCTCGGGGGTATACCTAGTCCTGGTATGAAACTCTAGATGGTGCAGGCTGATAGGTCCTTAACTCATTTGGTAGCGATCACATCATTATCTACAAAGCACAGCTGATTGGTTGATGTTGCATCAGTGGCCAACGAGCTGCGGCTCAACATTCAAATACAGTAGTGTTGCTGTTGGCAGTCCGCTTTCAGAAACCCTCCACCTTCCTCAGCTCCACCTGATCTGCTATGGGGGTCATTTAATTTATGTTACATGTGCAGCAGCAGCATGTCTTAAACTCTCACAACAATGTCTGTGATTGTATTGTTACTAGCAAGTCTCAGTACTTGCTCTGCAGCAGCAACACCGTAGTAGATATATTCCGCCAAGACCAAATACATTCACATTGCCATATCCATTACCATGCCAATCTCTATTACCATACCAATCTCCCGAGAGTTGTCATGACAGAACAGCTTTCTTGTAGTTGTGAATGCAGAAAAGGACAGCTGTCCTTTGACTGATCAATAACGATGGTTCGTTGTTAGGATTTCATGTGATTTCTCATTGTGGTGGTGATATTAAAGCTACAATATGTAAGAATTTTGTATCAAAATATCCCAAAACCACTTGCACAGTGTTATATATTTATTCCAATTGTGTACTTCCATTATCCTAAATGTTTCCAAGAATTTGTAAATTCAGAGAAATTCACAATTTTAAAAAGTGCCCGTCCCTGGTCACTTGTCGCCTGTCAATGACGTAATATCCGCGTTATCCCTGGTTTCCGCTTGTACTGCCATAGTAACCATGGCGACAGACGTGGACAACTGCGTAGTGCGTAACATCTAGCAGCACGCTGTTGTTGTTTCGTTCAAACATTATGGATCATGACAAGCAGACTTTGGGACAAAATGAGAACTACAACGAGGATCAATATCAGCTTGTCATTTTCGAGATGCCGAGAGCTCCGCGTCCACAACTAACTTGGAATTAAACAGCTCTTGACAGAGCTTCACGAGTCACGCTGTACTTGCATGTACTTTATTAGACAGATGAGCAAATGTACATAAAACAAATCAATATTATATAGCTCAACATGATGAAATGTTAGAATATGATCAGTATGTTATTCACATGTTGATCTAGCTTACTGCTAGTCTCATATAGCAAACAAACTAACACATAGAATAACATTATAACTTTCAACACACTCAAATGCTGTTTAGTGTAACGTTAGACCAAATGAAACAGTGCTGCGTTACCTCACAAGTTTAATTTGTCAAATGAACTGACCTGTGTGAGTAGTAATTCAGCACTTGCGGTTAGTTCGGTAGAATGAAATGTCCTTATTCCTTTATATCCGTGTGGCGCTGATATCTGTCTCTTATTAGCAATCGCGCCCTGCTTCATACCACAGGCATGTTAAAAAAACATGAATGTTTTCACTCATCCGTAAACATTATTAGATCCATCAGCATGACAGTAAGTTCTAGAGCCCGACCGATATATCGGCGGGCCGATATTAGGCATTTTCCAAACTATCGGTATCGGCATTTATAATGGCCGATAAATTAATATTTAAAAAATAAAATAAAAGCGGACGAAACACCCTTCAACCATGTTATGAGTGTTGGCGCTGCATAGTTTGTCCACCAGAGGGCACTCTACAAGGAAGATCGCTAACATCAATAGCCGCGTTTCCACTGTCGGGCCAGGGCCGGGCCGTGATAGTATATATCGCGTTTCCACTGTCACTTCCCGGGCTTGATCGGGGCTTACTCGGGGCCAACGGCCAGGATTTCTGGCCCGTCGAATACCTTGGGCCAGAGCGGGCCAGCTCGGGCTAGAGGAGTGGTTACGAACAGAGGCGGAGTTCACCTGAGTCGGGAGACGGCAGCGCCGGATCATTCTGTAAGCATTAAAGACTTTTAAAATAATTTAACTCAGGTTCATGTTTGAATGCCTTGTGTTTGTGATGCAAAAGACTATGCGCGCTAACCATTACCATAGTAAACATATTAAACGCTTGAAGATACGCATAGTAAAAAAACATAGTGAAGGCTTGAAGAAATCAGACCAATCATAAAGGCTATCACAGTCATGTTTTTATTTTATTTGTCAGTAGCCTACGTCTCGTCTCTTTATACCGGACTATCATGATAAAATAAAGCAACTTTTTTTTCGGGAGCTTCCTCTGTTTCTCTGACTGAAAATATCTGCATGGGAGTCGAGAGAGTGCTAAAGCTCCTCAGGTCGTATTTTTGGTGGCATATATTTGTAGAAATTATCATTCTTTCTAAATGTGATGTAAATATGTCCTGTAACTACCAGATAAACAGAAACAGACGCGCCTGAAGAAGTAAGTGTGTCCTCTTTCTTTTGTGAAATAGACCTAACGGTAATTTATTTCTGTGTGACTAATGTGCGATTTTGACATAAATTAATTCATTATGATCAATGTATCACTTTTTATTGTAAACCTGTGGTAAAACATCGATGCTTGGGTTTTAAATATTCAAGTAAACAACAAAAATGCCAGCAAACGGCCGCTTTTATCATGTTTGTTTTCAACGCTGTTTCCAGTGATTCCTGATTAGTTTTCTGATAAAACTTCCATTTGTTGGTGAAATGATGGGTTAGTGTGACGTTGTTCCAGAGAGGCGTGTTACGGGCGTGTTTTAGTGAAGCGCTGTGGAGCTTCTGGCCCGACAGTGGAAACGCAGGCCCGGTGCTATTAGCCCGAGGCTATTAGCCCGGCACGGCCCGTTTAAAGCCCTGGCTCGCACTGGCCCGACAGTGGAAAAGCTTGGAAATCACAACGAACTTATTCTGCCTAAATAAAGTAATGATTACTGTATTTATAACTAGCATATCTGTAGTTCCAGTTTCTGCATTGTAAAATGTAAGTTAGGCACGCGAGGAGTGAACATTTAGACATAGAGAAAAAGTATCAAACATAGCCTGTGCATAAAAGTTAGCTTTTCTTTTACACGTGTGTGAAATCCAAGTGTGCGTTGCTGACTTCTTTTAGCCGCAGCATTAACGAGTCACATAATGTATTTAGTGCATCACTAAGTAGTAGATTTTAGAAGGCAGGCAGCAAATGATGATTGAAAATGGTTTGTTGTAGCTTGATTTTATCAAAAGCGACTTACAGTACATTGCATTTCAAGGTACACATTTACAATCTTATCAGTTCTTCACACACACATTATTACATAATTGAATTATTACTGTCAATATTAATAATAATAGTTGACTTTTTTTGTTCAAAGGACTTGTAAGTTTCATATCTTAAGTTTGTATTTTTATACATTATATTTATCAGAACTTTAATATATTCTGTTCTGTTGTGACAATAAAACAAACAAGTTTATTTTTAAACTGCATTATCATATTATTTTAGTAAGGCTGAGGACTCTTAAATAACGACAAATAACTAATGTTAGGGAAATCTGTTCATGTTTTGTTACGCGTTTCTGGATTTAAAAATATATATATATATCGGTCGATATATCGGAATATCGGATTTTTAAATCACCAAATATTTGTATCGGTATCGGCCTTAAAAATCCTTTATCAGTCGGGCTCTAGTAAGTTCCATCATTCCGCTTATCACTGCTTCATCAACCTACGCCTTTGTTATTGTAAGAGGTTAGCGACCCCCTAACGGTAAAAATAAAAAAATAAAAAACATATTGTAGCTTTAAGATAACAATTTAGTTTGCATGCTTGGGATTTATCATGAGTTCACTGCATTTACGGCCAGCATAACAACATGCAGCATAATGTGAATTTTCTTTTTTCAAATAATTTTTTCAGATCGAATATTCGACTATTCGTGCACACCCCTAATTTAAATTCACAATTGTGAGATATAGTTAAAATGACAAGAAATAAAGTCAACATTACCTTTCTATTTTTTATACTCTGATGAGCTTTGACACCTTTGTCTACCTTTACACTGTAAAAATGTGGCTGCGATTAGTTATAACAACTTAAAATTTGTTGAGATAACTTAAATATCCAACTTAACTAAAGTTAAAGGTGCAATGCGCAAGTCTCTGAGTTTTTGCAGAACTATGCCCCCTCTGGCGACAAGCGAAACTGCAACCAGACATAGCCAGGTGAGCGTGAACGCGCATGACGTCACGCCCAGTCTCAAATTCCATCCCGAAATTCCATCCCGAATCCCTCTTATTTATTTGACTGTACAGGATTATAGAGGCAATCGCAGAGATCAGAGAAGGGCTCATTCAGCCCATCAGGCAATTGTTTAAGCATGTATGGGTTAGAAAAACGGGTATTTTTAACATGAAATGTTGCGCATTGCACCTTTAACTAAACTTAATATTTTAAGTCAAGCATGAACACATACTTTTTAAAGTTGAAACTATGTTGGATTTTAAGTTGGATTTTAAGTCAATTTTTTTTACAGTGTAGATGACACTTCTACTTTGCAGCTTTTTAACACGAGTCAACAAAAGGACATCTTTTGAATGTGACAAACCTACAAAAGAAAACGCACAAGAACACTTTATTAGCTTTGTTATAGGCATTTGGCAGTGGTAGCAAACAGCATTTAATGTTGCTTTTAATGTGGATGTGGTGTTAATGGTAATGGTATGATAGACATGATTGAATGGATTACGTAATGCAGTATTTCCCGTATTTCCATTGGCTGAGGCCCGACCTATTTGAGAGTTTTTTTATTATTGAACAATGACCTCATTCGAAAATGGCTGCCAAAATACCTTTTTGGAAAATATCTTAATTACAGAGAGAGAGTTACTTGGCTGTGTGCTCATCTTAGCGCACAACTCAATGCAAAAGGGCTCTCAGCATACTGACATCTGCTGAATTACTCTAAATAACTTGAAATCTGGCAGCACGCTCCAGCTCTTTGAAACTACGACAGTGCTGACTAAATTTCATAGATTCATCCTGATAAAAATCACAACATACTCCTCATGGCTCCATCATGTGCGTATTTATAGAACAGGACAGAGATGAGGAAAATTGTCGCTGGTGTTAAACAGCAGCGATGATTTGCACAATCTCGATGTTTATAGAGAATCAAAGCTGGCCAGCCTCTCTTCTCAGGACACCAACAAAATCACAGCACTTTTTCTCTGAAAAATAGTCTGTAAAAACAAAACAATCTGGAGAAGATAACGGCTGTAGCCCACCATGCTTTGGACCATCCCTGAGACACATTCATACCGAGTAGTCTGTTGAGAAGCGGTTTGTTTATGCTTGTCTTATGTCTTCCCTAGTGAGACAAACAGTTTCATCAAGTAATGTCCATAAAATGATACTTTACGATACAAATGTACTCAGGGCAGAAATAGCAACAACAACAGAAAAAAGGCTTTAAAATGCATTTCAAATGTTTTGTTCGTGGTTTCTATATCACACATTACTTCTGAGTGACCTCCATAAATTCTGAAGTCTTTAAGGTCAATATGGTAAAAAAAGAAAAAAGGAATAAAAAAAAGGAAAAGGCAAATGATGGAAACTTGAGGTAAATAAACATAAAAGTAATGACTTCTCTGTTTTCTATGACTGTTATATAGGCTTAACCTCCCAAATCACATTGTTACATAATATATGATTTCTAAATATTTATTTTGGTACTTTTTGCTTTTGCTCACAAACACATGAGACACATATAACTTATATATAAATTAATTAGGTAAGAGAATACTTTGTCTATAACCTAGCGATTGGTCTTCAGATTAAATCAACACAGTAAACTGCTAATGTTTTCTTGTCAGTTGGTTTGCATATCCAACAGAACCTTCTAAGATCCCTCTTACTGCAGAAAGAATAATTCCAAACAAATTTACTTTTCAATAAAATTAGGGTGAATACAGGTAAAGTAGAGAACTTTATGTGCATATTTTTAAAACAAAACCAAATTAACAAGTGATAATGGCTCTCTTTACCAGTGTTCACCTTTCCTTTTGAACAAAGATAATAACAATATTGTACTGCTTTTCATAATTTTGAATCATATCAAAATTATGAAATGTATAAATTAGTATTTCTGCTAACTACTATTGTTTAGAACACTTCATTCAAATATCATCTTTGAATATTAGTATAAATGGCAAAAACAATATAATAAAAATTGTGATACTAATCATTACACAACAGTAATTAAAATAATTCAGATTCAATATTTAGTGTCGACCAAGTAAAATAATGTTTTCTCCAATAATGAAAGACTACAAAAGAATTAAAAATGTATTTGAAAGTATAAATGTTTTTATATTGCATTCACTTACCTAGACTGTAAGAGTTCATTTAACAATCTATAATTGTAGAGACAAAAGACAGCATTTCAAAGAATGAATCCATGCCAGTGTTGGACAGAATTTTCGGACCCCTACCTGCCTGATGTCCAACACATCCCTCCCACCCATAGAGTCAGTGCAGACCACTAACGTCACATCTGACACTGACATACACAACGTGCGAGACGATTGACGGAGCATTGATGGCTTTTTTGGAATCTGTGTGTATGATGAGTAACTAAACATCACCTCACACTACAAGACTCAACGGTTCACAATGTACAAACTACAAAGAAATAAATTACTAAATGGCAACCAGTCTAAACAAGTTGTTCCCAAGATTCTATTATCATAACTTGATATGACTTGAGAATGTATTAGATGCCATTTCTTGATTTTTAAGATTTATTTATTATTTATTCTATTCCAAATAAATGTTTTGCTTGAACTTTCTATTTATCAAAGAAACCAGAATTTTTTTTTATCACAATTTCCACAAAAAAAATTAAGCAGCAGATCTGTTTTCACCATTGATAATACATTTCTTGAGCACCAAATCAGCATAATGGAATGATTTCTGAAGGATCATGTGATACTGAAGACTGGAGTAATAACTGCTGAAAATTCAGCTTAAAAATCACAGGAATAAATTGCATTTTAAAATGTATTTAAATAAATTAAAAAAACAGTCAGGGTCCAGTCATCTTGCTTGGTCTTGTTCTTAGTTTGGTGACATGAACCTGATACTGATGTGTCTGTCTTGTCCTTGTGTGAGCGTATGGCTTTGGGGTTGTTCTCTGGGCTGTGTGCTCTTATGTCTGTGTTGTGAGTGTTAATACAGCCTGTAAATAGCACTCCATCTTTTATAACACAAGATTTTGGCTAATTGTATTAAACTACAGGAAAAATGGAGCACCCACATAGCAACAATAAACAATAAATAAGTAACTTGTAAGTTGATGAAAATGTAATGCTAATCTTACTGCCTCAGATGCAACCGTTAATGACTGACAAAACACAAATCTCCAACATTACTTGGTGAAAAACCTGCATAGTAAATGTTCTACACAATTCATTTTCATAATACTTTAACGGTTGGTGACATATCCTTGGAAAAACTCCTGAGACCCCAAAATCTAATGCCAGTGACTTACCTATGATGCCTTGTTTCCTTCCCTATTTATTCTCATTTTGTTCTCCGTCCTGTGCCAAATTGTCACCTATGCTCTTTGTGTGTGGAAGTCTTGCCCGTTTGTCAAGCCTTGCTCCAGTCCTGCTGCTGATGCCCTGGACTGTGTTTTCCCCCCATTGGGAAGGTTTAAGTTGTATTTTGTTTATTTTTTTATTAATAAAGTCTTTGAGGGACATGGTGTCTTTTCCAGACACCATGCCTGAATACTTACAACACAGATATAAGAGCACACAGCCCAGAGAACAACCCCAAAGCCATACGCTAAACAAGAACAAGTCAGAAGCCTTGTTCAGAATGTCAGTCCAAATCCAATTTTTGTGCTTATACGATTGGAATTTATTCAACCATAATTCGCTAATGTAAGCGGCAAAAACATCACATGAAATACACTACATGAAACATAGATCTTGGCATTTCTTACTTATTTCTGACTCTGTAAGAAATAAGTCTTTTTTAACATATTATATTATATGTTAATGATCTTTTTAACATATTATATTATGATGTTCTTAAAGTTTAACAAAGTATTACTAAGTAAATCTAGCTTTTAAAATACTGGAGGCCTCTGGGTTGGCTGAGAGTCTGGCTGGTGGTCCCTGGGTCTGTAAAGGTTGAAAACCCCTAATGTAAGCGACTACATATGTAACTAACATGAGGCTAAATTCATTTATCACTGTCACCATTAGAGAATGGAGAAATAACTAAATTAATTTTAGGAAGCACCCTTTCTATGGCCATTGTGGTCATTCACATCTTCAACATAAAAAAGAAGCCTATTAGCGCAAAAAAACTTGTGGATCTGATTCATGCCACGAACATTAGAGCTGCCTGCCATTTATTCACACTCAAAATGGCTTCGACAAAAGGGCTTGTTTACGCAGGCCTGGGATGAGAAAAGGATAACCTACGAGGGCTGGAGGCCAGGGTGACACAGATGGAACAAAGCCATCTCATTTGGCTGTATTCATCTCAAAAAGGTATTTTCCTGCCCTGAAGATGATCACTGAAACTTAAAAAAGGAAAATTTTAGTTGTTGGGAAAAAGGAGAAACCCTAAGGCCCGGATGCAAGTTGCACTAAATGTTCCCCACTGAGTGTGTATGAATGTGTTAAGAGGTGGTAAAACAGGATTTAACCCCCCTGTTGCAGAAACATATCAATGGCAGAAGATTTTCAGAATAACAATCTCTTCAGACTATGTTCATTTCGTTTTTTTGTTAACCGATCATTTACCGTTAACCAACAAGATGTTAAATTATAATTAAATTAAATTAGAATGGACAAGTTTAGTTTTACATGAAAAATAGCAGCATAAACAGAACATGCAGATTTATCATCACATCACGCACCTGCAGCGCTTCTGTGAACGGAGAAAAACAGAATCGAATCATTTTTATATAAGGAATAAATCCGCAAAATATATTTCACTTAAATAATTAACAGATTAACAAGATGAAAGAAAAAAATGGTGAACAATTAGTATATGCTGAGTTTCGGTAAATTTTTGTAACATGTTTCAAAAACAACTTCACGGAAACTTGTTTGTTTTCTTCTTTATTTTACAAAAGCACAATGGTTTGTTTTAATTGTGAGTGTACACAAATAAAAATCAAATGATGTCTCACTCTAATCTGTATGACCAGTGCTTGAAGTGGAAAAAAAGTGCCGGTACTCTCGCTTTGACCCGGCAACATGTGAGAAGTGGTGGTACGCAAGAAAAAGTGAAGGTTACTGTTAAGATTAAAATACAAAAGTGTTGGTACAGTGTACCAGTGTGTACAGGCACACTTCAAGCACTGTATATGACTATAAATGACGGATAATTTTAAGTTGTTTCCGCTGTTATAAGGAAACAATTCATGTGATCATGCAGATGCTTCACATACACACAACATATCGCTAACTTGACATCACAGCCTGTTCATTATCAAAATAAAATACAGAAAACCAAACATATAAAAAGGTACACTGCTCATTTTAAATAGTCTATAGTAAAATCTGTGACGTTCCGCCCCTCTGTGGTGTTATGCCAAGCATATTTCTGCGCATGTGAAGGATGATGTTTTACGTCGATATTGGAACACTAGCAAATTTCAAAGCCTAGTTTATATAATAAATAATAGTTTAGCATCCAAATACATTGTGAATGAGAGTGAGCCCAACGCCGGTTACTGTTTCAGTTTCGCTTTAAATGAATTCGTTTTAGATCGACGTTTATATAGCTATAATTTTTATGAATACCATCAAATTTAAAAGATTTGTTGTGGAGTGAGAGGAACTAAAATAGCCTATAGCTATGGTATGTTTAAAGTGTTCCTAATGTTTGTAAACATTTCGCTTTATTTACTGGTATACATTATTTCCGAATGTAATAGCCTAATAAAATGCGACTTTTTTCCCTCTCATTTTATACGTGTAGTGTATTTTTTAAAATTCAAAATCGGTTAACGGTTAACCAGTTAATTGTGGGCATCACTACTTTATTTAGAGCAATATTCAAAAAGAAAGCAAGAGCTTGACTAGCAGACAGCCCTATCTGAGAAGGCTTAACTTTGAAAAATCACATTAACATTTTTTTTTATTACTTTTATTAAAAAAGAAATGTACTGTAGCAGAGTGCAATTATTGACTTGTTTTTTGCTATGATATGAAAAATAAAATGTTTTATAGTGTAGACAAAAATTTTAGAACAAATGTTTAAAAGGAAGTGAATTGTCTAAATCAATTATGCATTTTTTTGTAATAAACACTGAAAATAACGTAAAAGATGCGTAAAAACGAATTGGCCACTACAAAGTTGTTGAGAAGTCATGCAACTGCTGTTTTAATCATTAAAGGGTTAATACTGGCCAAATGCAATGTTTCTGAATAATAAACTGAACTGAATAATAAACCATTTACAAGATGCATTTATTTGATCAAAAATACAGTAAAACAGTAAAATTGTGAAATATTATAACAACTTAAAATAGCTTTTTTTTTTTTACTATGTTTTAAAATGTAATTTATCCCTGTAATGGAAAAGTAGAATTTTCTGCTTTCAATCTTTAGTGTCACATGATCCTCAAGAAATGTTTTTGTGGAAAACGTGATACATTTTTCAGGATTATTTGATAAATAGAAAGTTCAAATGGACAGCATTGTTTTTATATAGAAACTTTTCCTAACAATGTAAAAGTCATTAAAGTTATTAAAATTCATCCTTGCTGAATACAAGTATTTAAAAAAATTACTACTAAGTATTTGAGTCATTCAAGTACCTGCATTGTATCACAGGACATAGTGTATCCACTTTGTATGATGAAAAATGAAAATGTCATCATTTACTCACAGTCATGTCGTTCCAAACCTGTATGTCTTTCTTTCTTCTGCAGAACACAATAGATATTTTCAAGAATGTTTTAACTGTTTGTAAGTCAGTGGGGTCCAAAACAACCCACACCTACACAAAACATGAACATGAATTTATTTAGGGTGAGTAAATAACAAAAAAAATTTGGGTGTACTATCCCTATAAGAAACATTCTAATCACAGCACATTTATGTGACAAGCAAATAAAAACATGATTGCAATTATTAAAAGTTAGTACACACAAAATTCAGCGCTAAAATCTATGAGCAATAGAGGAAAGTAAAAGAAAATATTGATTTTAACGGTAACACTTCATTAGTTAACTACATCAGTTAACATGAACTAATAATGAACTGTACTTCTACAGCATTTAATAATCATTATTAATGTTAATTTCAACATTTATTAATACATTATTAAAATCAAAAGTTGTATTTGTTAACATTAGTTAATGCACTGTGAACTAACATGAACAAACAATGAACAGCTGTGTTTTTTATTTAAGATTAATAAATACTGTAACAAATGTATTGATCATAGTTAGTTCATGTTAGTTAATACATTAACTAATGTTAACAAATTAAACCTTATGTAGTTAACTAATGTTAACTTATTGTAAAGTGTTACTATTTAAATTCAGAAACCATACACATGTGACAAACAACCAGACATCTAACAGAAATTAAACTAAAAATGTTCTACTCCTAGACATGTCTCACACCAATGTTCAAATGAAACTCACGCCACTGCTAGATAATACTGTGCTCAGCATATGAGGACAACATCCTGCCGGTAATATCATCTGCGGTTCTTAAAGTGGCTTTTTTCTTACAGACTAAAAAAAAAGAAGAACATTATATATGCCCCAGAGAAAAAGCGATTCCAATTACAGGTAATCCTACACTAAAGTGTATGGCAGACAACAGAAAACATGTCTCTTACAGGATAAAAGAGAAAATGCTTAGTCAAAGGACAATCATCTCAATTACTTCAATGTAGCAAATGCCACGAGGAGTACACAAGAAGTGCATATGATCTAAATGTACATTAAAAAGCAAGATGGCTCAAGCCAGCTTGCTAAAAAGCACTGATTTTGTCTGCTTTTACCTTTGCAAAGACTTTTAATTTGATACAACAAAAAAAATCCATGACTTTTGGCTTTTGTTGGACATGTTCAGACGATTTTAATTGCAGGAAGGGATACAAAGTGTCCTGTGGCCTAGTTACAGTGACTAGAAAGAGAAAAAAAAAAGGATGGAGACACAACGATACTGGCATCAATAGCTTGACTGCTCTGAAACGCTGCCTCCAAAGGTGTAGCTGAGTGATATGTTGGTTAGCTTTATCAAATAATTGGCCTGCAGGGTACAATGTCAGAACATCCTTTATTACACAATGGCAGCCTTCAACCCCCTTGTATTGCTTGCACTGTACCTGAATTACAAGCGGTCATAACATCTTAAATTTTCTGAAAAACAGACAATTACCAGGATGTATAATATTACAAGAACTATTGTGGAAAGGAAACTCAACTTTCCTTTGAGTGAGAGCACCTGGAATGCATATGCTCTGCCCCAGAAAGCATGTGTCATGGGCAGCCTGTACAAAACACAAAGCTTACATCGAACAAAGAACAAATCGGAAAATGCTTGAACACACGCTGTATTTCAACAGTCTTTGGCTCTCAGAAGCATACAAACATAGACCTGTGGCTCTTCACTGTGGGTAATAATGGCTGCTGATTCAGTCTAATCAAATCTGGCCACATTAGCGGAAACACAGAGCTAGTGGTGGACGTCACCTTTGTGTCTGGGTGGTCTGTCTGGGTACAAATGTTAACTCAGCCAAACACCAGAAATATGGCATTCCGATCAACATGCTCCACATTTTTCACACTATAAAGAAAAATCAAAGAAAGAATGTGTAAAGTAGGCTGCACTCACTATCGAGAAAACAGCAGGGGGGTCATCAAAAACATATTCTAGTATGAACCAGATGGTCAAGTTTTTGCATCTTTCTACCAGCAGTGGCTAACTGGACAAAAATGTATGCCTTAAGTAGACCAGCATCACAAACAACAGGATGTTCAACAAATGTGTCACAGATAGCAGGTCCAGAACAGTCACAGTGTTATTTTAGTAATATACATATACTGTTATTATTTATATAGTATTTATTATTACTTTGAACTAGCTTTTACTTTTATATTTTCATTTTAATCTTAGTTAAAGTCGACATGAAATCAAAATTGACCCTATTTACTTTGTTAGCGCATATTACTAGTCTTGTGATGAACAATTAATCCGTGCAAGTTAATACACAGATTTTTTTTTTGCCGTGGTAATCTTTAATCAAAGTCTGAAAAGTTACTTCCGGTCTGAAATGGCGTTCCTTTTCTGATGACGTAGGCTTGACGGCTTGGGTTGACGCTTAACCACTCCCCTCAAACCGTTAGTCTGCTATGAGCAGAGATGGAGAGGAGGAGCACTAAAGTAAAACTCTGCCCTCTGTTCAATATTCCGTTTCACTTGGAAATACGTCAAAACACTGGAGAAAAGTAATTTGCAACTTCCGGTTCACGCGGACTTTAACATTTAATTTAGTTATAATTAGTTAACAATAACAACAATGATCCAGGAAGTGTTGAAGTAAACGCTTATCACAGCCAACCTAAATGTATTAAAAATGAGCAATTAATTAATAAAAATGTAATTCATGGATGGCACAATTTGAGCAAATATAAGGATAGTTGCTTTGTTGACAGAAAAAAAACTTTGGTGTCATTTTAAAATATCAATCCTTTTGTGACAGTATAACTAAAGCTAAAAAAATTAAAATAAAAAAAAGGTAGTCAAGTACACTAAACTTTGTGAAATGTTGATTTCTTTTCTTTTGTGGAAGATTAAGGATGTTATATGTATATCTACTTTCTTATCATCTAAAGCCAGATTAGAACTAACACACTTACAATATTACTCATTTGATATGATTTACAAAGCATTTCTGTTAGAGAACTATGAGTTAAAGTAAACTTATGCTGTTAGTACATGTTCTTTGAACAAATTGACATGAACATTCACAATGCATAAGTGGCAATTACCACAACAGGAAGTAACAATTCAATTTCAGGTGCTTTAGTTAAACTTTAAAGTCAACGTCCATGGACCCAGCTTACTTTCTTACGTACCTGTTACATTTTCGTTCCTGGTGTAATTTATGAACAATCTGTGAAAATAAAATATAAAATAAATGATGAATCACTAAAGACGAAGTTAGGGAAGTAGAAATGTTCTTTAAGTGTAAATATTAAGAGTAATTTTGATAGAATAATTATAAGATTAATGAGGAAAGAGGGATAGTTAGGGATAGTATATGCAAGTAGGAAAAGCCCCAAGTGATCCTAAAGTGTTTTAACCTGCAAGAATGAGAGCTCAGAGATAGAGGAAAAAGGTGGAGTATCTAGCCATAGCAGCTGAGCTGGGTTATATAGTTTGATTAAAGACTAGTATGGGTTAAAGTCTACAGACAGTGTGTTGAACTTAACTCTGGCATACTGATAGCTATTATAGAAATCTGAACAGAGTAGCAGCATGACAGAAATGATCTCTATGTAGGTTTACAGCAATTTGGATGCTAAACAGGAGATGTGGCCAATGGGCTGAAGTCTTGATTGACAAGAAGAGGAACTCAGTTTAGTTCAGGCTGAGGAGAGGCTCTGTTCCAACTTCAAAAGACAAAAATTCAAAAGCCCATTCTAAAGAACAAACTAACTTCAAGTCACCAATTAAAACAAAAATAATCAACACTCTTTGGGTTCAATAAATCATTTTTCATAAATACACATATTTTAGACACAAAAGTGACCCTGCTCTGGTAATAACCTGTGTTCAGCTCTCAGATTTTCTTTCCAGACTTCTTTTATAAAGTAAGTCATTAAAAATCATGTGTGACGGAAAATTATTGTATATTATTTTATTATTTTTTGTGGCTATTGTATTAACTTAAGTGGCTAATGACATGCTGAGCATACCCAAACAAACACAACAGGGAACTGGATGAATAAAAATAGCAGAATGGAAATGGCAATCTCTGACAAACCTGAATGGATCATAAACCAACTGGTCGATATACATAACCAGACTATGTACAAAACTATAGTAACATCTGAACAGTATTTTAACCTCACACATTTCTACTTCCACTATGACAACTGCTATACTACTACTTATAGAAATAACAAGAAGCAAGAACATGAACAAGTTAATATTGAGTAACTTACATTTCAGACAAAATTGGTCAGTTAGTTCTTCTCCTCCACACAAAGTCAAAAGAAACCAAAGCACCAAGCTTTGGGTGTCGTCAAGCAACAAACAATCTGAAATCCCACGTGAGAGTGGAGCGGAGCGACAGATTTCTCATCGTCTGTAATCACTCAGTTCCAGCTCTACTTCTGGTTTTCCATTTCCCGCTACTCACTGGTGAGAGAAACCCCAATCCGAACAATCCTTGAACGAGGAATCAAGACTAGCCAATCTAAGTCAGTACTCGATTAGCAAAGGAATGAGTCCTCCAAACGTAATTTTTACCATTACATGTGAATACAGGAAGCATCTTCAGCACAAGGGTTTCAGATGTTTATGAATGATCTGAAGGATAAACTTTGCAAAAGTTTTAGTGGGACTTCCAAACATTTGTTCTACATAACATCTCTTCCCAGGTATGTGTGTTTGTAAGTCGGATTCATGTGGGAGCCCCCCGGCATCTATTTATCTTACTAAAGAAATCATCACATTCAACCATGTAATCAGGTATGCGCCCAGAGCCAGGCTTACTGATAGCGCTTGTTTACTGGCATCTGCTTTGGATATCTGGCATTGATGTAACGCACAGGTTATGGCAGAGCTGGGTTAATGTAGTAGTTTTTGCAACAACAGTCTTTCAGAAAAATAAATGTGATCAAGAAAACACTTGTCTTAAAGGATTAGAGTAATTTACAGTAGGAAGGTTTCAAAGCACAGGATACCATTACTTTTAAAAGAATGTGACTTCATCATTGAAAGAGTTGTCAGACTGAAGCAAAAGACAATGGGTTTCCACCACTCAACACATCCCTTAAGGATGATAACAATGCTTTAAAGGGGTCATATAATGCCATTTTTGTACAAGCTAATATGTTTCTTTAGGGTCTAAATTAAAAGTTTGTAATATACTTTAATTAAAAATTCTCATTA
The DNA here is from genome assembly GCF_965113295.1 of Leuciscus leuciscus. Classification (NCBI taxonomy): domain Eukaryota; kingdom Metazoa; phylum Chordata; class Actinopteri; order Cypriniformes; family Leuciscidae; genus Leuciscus; species Leuciscus leuciscus. The sequence goes on from NC_138729.1 coordinate 26,396,441, forward strand.
GTATTGTAAGAAAACACTCATTTTACCTGGTCAAAAACAGCTCTGTTTTCAGCACGCCGTTTCAGTGCATGTGTCTTTAAATGATAATGAGCTTTGCTCACCCCGCCCCTCTGTTCTGTGGGGCGTTCTGAAACAACGCACGTGGACCATTGCCTTGACAACAGTTGAGGTTATATTTTGGAACAAGAATGGCAACGGGAGTTTCTGGGGATACGTCTTTGCAACCATACCAATTTGAACCTGATTCGGACTCTGAACAAGATGACGGCCCCGAAGAAGTTCGACCATTACGGCTCGGACAGGACGTTTCTGAATGGTTGGTTAACCTAATGTCATTTTGATCTATTTTTGTATGTACTGGCACGGTAGAATAGTGAGATACAAACGCTATGTGTTTAACTTTAATTATGTATAGGTTAGTTCGTTGACACATTGATGCTGAAAAACTTTTTTTGTAAATGTTAACCTTCTCAATGATGCGTATTGCGTAACGTTATCTCTGTGTTGACTGTAGCAGTAGTTGAAAGATACCTAATAATTTGTTGTAAAGTACGTTTATGTTCACGTCGTTACATAGAAAACATGCCGTAATGTACCCTACGATGCAGTAATGAGTGTAAACATTAGCCACATTCAAAGATTAATATACAGGTTAATAAAACGTTATACTTACTTCTTCTGGAATTGCAGCAGGCACACGAATAGTTGGTACAGATTCGTTTTTCAGTAGCAGCCTCTTAGCAAACCCAGCTTTATACTGACACTCGTTTAAAAAGCAGTCTGGTGAGAAATGATTAGCGCAAACATAATGGCATTTAGATTGATCGTTGGGAATATTTCCTTCAAAAACAAAACTCAGCCACTGAGTCTTCAGCGGGTCGGATTTCGGAATAGTAAAATGACTGCTGTGTTCCTTATTACATCTAAGAACAGAACACCACAATCGCTTAGACGCCATTCTGCTCCAAGATATATACAACAACGGCGGACTACTATGACGACAGCTGTCACAGCTCGCTCAGGGCGGGTCTTGTGTTGAAACACTGCTGTCACTCAACAATCGCGGGAGGGGCGTTGGATATTGTGACGTCACAATATCGAATGGCTTGATTTGAGACCGGGGAAAACATATAAGGAGATTAAAACAAAACCACTGGATGGATTTTTATCATGATAGGATGGTTGTGTACAGGCACTGCCAACAGACATTTCAGTGCAATCAACTTGTAAAAGTGCATGTACCATTATATGACCCCTTTAAGCTGCACATTGTGTAGTGGAGATAAAAGATGGATCCTTCTGTTAAACAAAATTGTTTTGATTTACAGGTGTTGATGTTTAAAAAATGACCTAGCTGGATTTATGTAATGATAGACCACATATAAAGATATGTCTTTATGTTATCATCCGCTGTTTTTTTTAAATGCTTCAGCTGATGCTACTACAGGTGTTATGACTAATGTTTGCAACTTCACCACAAGGAAGGAAGGATGGATGGATGGATGGATGGATGGATGGATGGATGGATGGATGGATGGATGGATGGATGGATGGATGGATGGATGGATGGATGGATGGATGGATGGATGGATGGATGGATGGATGGATGGATGGATGGATGGATGGATGGATGGATGGATGGATGGATGGATGGATGGATGGATGGATGGATGGATGGATGGATGGATGGATGGATGGATGGATGGATGGATGGATGGATGGATGGATGGATGGATGGATGGATGGATGGATGGATGGATGGATGGATGGATGGATGGATGGATGGATGGATGGATGGATGGATGGATGGATGGATGGATGGATGGATGGATGGATGGATGGATGGATGGATGGATGGATGGATGGATGGATGGATGGAATTGCGATTCTATCTTCTGGCGATTTGCATCGACTCACAAATTTCCAAAAATCGATATTACGATTTTCGATATTAATCGATATAAGTGTACATTTCTTAAATGTTGCTGATTCAAATCTCAAGTTATAGATGAAAAAATGTCGTCACAAACCTGGTTTGAATGGTCCGAGCCATTTATGTATGACAGATAAAAATGTTAAAATAACCACATCATCTGCAGCTCTTAATGTGGTGCTTTAGCTTCTTTAGCGAGAGAGAAACAACGCGCACGGAATGGAAAGAACAAGAAAAATCAGAAAATCACTCATGCTTTTGACTGAATCACTTTTGTAACTTTATTATGATTCAATTTATATTTAATTCATACAATGAAGACTACAGTGTTTTATTTTTACATTTAATTATTCAATTTATGTAGTATTTCTTGAGACATGTTAAATAAAACTATATATATATATATATTAGGGCTGGGAATGGATTAAAAAAAATTGACTAATTAATTGCACCATTTGCTGTAATTAATTGCAATTAATTGCATTTCCCCCAAGCTTGTAATCATCAATATTTAAACTTAGAAGCTGCGCGAGAATGAAACCTGATCGCCGAACACGGAGGGGCGGGACGGCATATTTTCGGCCTTTTCAATAGCAGCCGCAACAGGAAATCATTAAAACGAGGCAAAAAAAAAAAGTGCTGCGTTAATTGCGTTATTTTTTTTTAACACGTTAAACATCTCAAATTAATCGCAAAGATTAACGCATTAATTCCCCCAGCCCTAAGATATATTCATTCTCCTAGAAGAGAACACCAAGCTTTCATATATGAATAATGCAATACAGTACTGATAAGGGCCTACTATGTTTATGGGATTAACATATTAGTCCCAAAGCTAAAAGGAGTATTGAGTCTAGAGCTGAAACCTGGCCCTTTTATAAGACGGTGTCTGACTTTCCAGAAGATGTTTCCAACACGGAGAAGTCTAGTCGTAAGGACAAGCCCAGACACATCTCCTGGGCACTGCCACAGAACGCTGTGACTTAATTCTGGGAGTGAAGTGCTCATATCACATTGCTAGTGCGTCTCAATGTTTACTCACTGACATGAGCAGGAACTTAAGGGGTTACTGAGAGAGTGACAGACTGCATTGCTTCGACAACACTTGAGAAAGGGGCCAAGCCATTACTAGGGTGTATTACATTGCTCTTGTACTGATGACAACCTCAAGAGGTCGGGGGTGTTGAGGGGGAGGGATTTGTCTTCCTGTTTAGTTATACTGGATAAAACTAATCTTGGATAATTATACAAATGCCTTTACAAAAATACAAGAAAGTAACAAAAAGGAAACAGAAGCTATACATAATATATTCTATATCATCTTTGCAAGCAATAATAGGGCAAAAACTAAAAGAAAAACAACAACCAAAAACAAAGAAATAACTATATAATTCATTCAAATAAACAAATACATAAGTACAAAAAATAATAGAGAAGAAAAAAATGTATTTATATATACAGTGAGGAGACCAAGTATTTAATACACTGCCGATTTTGAAGTTTTCCCACTTACAAAGCATGTAGTGTCATTTTTATCATAGGTACTCTTCAACTGTGAGTGACGGAATCTAAAACAAAAATCCAGAAAATCACATTGTATGATTTTTAAGTAATTAATTTGCATTTTATTGCATGACATAAGTATTTGATACATCAGAAAAGCAGAACTTAATATTTGGTACAGAAACCTTTGTTTGCAATTACAGAGATCATACGTTTCCTGTAGTTCTTGACCAGGTTTGCACACACTGCAGCAGGGATTTTGGCCCACTCCTCCATTCAGATCTTCTCCAGATCCTCCAGGTTTCGGGGCTGTCGCTGGGCAATACAGACTTTCAGCTCCCTCCAAAGATTTTCAATTGGGTTCAGGTCTGGAGACCGGCTAGGCCACTCCAGGACCTTGAGATGCTTCTTACGGAGCCACTCCTTAGTTGCCCTGGCTGTGTGTTTCGGGTCGTTGTCATGCTGGAAGACCCAGCCACGACCCATCTTCAATGCTCTTACTGAGGGAAGGAGGTTGTTGGCCAAGATCTCGCGATACATGGCCCCATCCATCCTCCCCTCAATACGGTGCAGTCGTCCTGTCCCCTTTGCAGAAAAGCATCCCCAAAGAATGATGTTTCCACCTCCATGCTTCACGGTTGGGATGGTGTTCTTGGGGTTGTACTCATCCTTCTTCCTCCAAACACGGCGAGTGGAGTTTAAACCAAAAAGCTCTATTTTTGTCTCATCAGACCACATGACCTTCTCCCATTCGTCCTCTGGATCATCCAGATGGTCATTGGCAAACTTCAGATGGGCCTGGACATGCGCTAGCTTGAGCAGGGGGACCTTGCGTGCGCTGCAGGATTTTAATCCATGACAGCGTAGTGTGTTACTAATGGTTTTCTTTTAGACTGTGGTTCCAGCTCTCTTCAGGTCATTGACCAGGTCCTGCCGTGTAGTTCTGGGCTGATACCTCACCTTCCTCATGATCATTAATGCCCCACGAGGTGAGATCTTGCATTGTGCCCCAGACCGAAGGAGATTGACTGTCATCTTGAACTTCTTCCATTTTCTAATAATTGCGCCAACAGTTGTTGCCTTCTCACCAAGCTGCTTGCCTATTGTCCTGTAGCCCATCCCAGCCTTGTGCAGGTCTACAATTTTATCGCTGATGTCCTTACACATCTCTCTGGTCTTGGCCATTGTGGAGAGATTAGAGTCTGTTTGATTGAGTGTGTGGAAATGTGTCTTTTATACAGGTAACGAGTTCAAACAGGTGCAGTTAATACAGGTAATGAGTGGAAAACAGGAGGGCTTCTTAAAGAAAAACTAACAGGTCTGTGAGAGCCGGAATTCTTACTGGTTGGTAGGTGATCAAATACTTATGGCATGCAATAAAATGCAAATTAATTATTTGAAAATCATACAATGTGATTTTCTGGTTTTTATATTCCGTCACTCACAGTTGAAGAGTACCTATGATAAAAATTACAGACTTCTACATGCTTTGTGTATCAAATACTTGTTCTCCCCACTGTATGTATGTATGTATTTATGTGTATACTGTATATATATATATATATATATATATATATATATATATGTGTGTGTGTATATGTGTGTGTATATATATATATATATATATATATAGATATATATAGATATATATAGATATATATAGATATGTGTATATATATGAAGAGTTCAGATGCAAAAGCCTCTAAGTGCCATCTGAAATTTTCTTCTAGAATGATCATTTTTATCAAGCTCGTATATTTAAGTTCAGTAATTTCACTTAAATGACAATTAATAGGTATTTTTCATTGCCATTTAAGTGAAATTACTGAACTTAAATATACGAGCTTGATAAAAATGATCATTCTAGAAGAAAATTTCAGATGGCACTTAGAGGCTTTTGCATCTGAACTCTTCATATATATATGTATGTATATATATATATATATATATATATATATATATATATATATGTATATGTTTATCTGTTCCTATAAATATTTCGGGTCAGTGAGTACTTTTATTCAGTATTTTATATTCAGTAATGTTACAAAATATTTCTATTTCAAATGAATGCTGCTCTTTTGAACTGTCAATTCATCACAGAATCCCCCCCCCCAAAAAAAAATCACGGTTTTCACAAAAAAAGCACACCTGTTTTTAACATTGGTAATAAGAAATCAATATTACTGTTTTTACTGTATTTTTGATCAAATAAATGCAACCTTGGTGAGCGTAAGAGACTGCGGCACCGACCCCAAAGTTAGAACAGTAGTGTGTGTGTGTGTGTGTGTGTGTGTGTATATATATATATATATATATATATATATATATAAATAAATATATATTTATTGTACATTTATCAATTGTTTATATTGTTATAAAACAATTCAAAGGTTGATGTAGTGATGAAATTGCAACCAAATTAATCACTACAAAGGCAATGAATTCAGTTTTGACATTAAATAAACTCCACAACTAAACTAGACAAGCATGAACCCTTTTAAGAGAAACAGACCCCCTCATAAGGATGTAATTACTTCATCACCCCCAACATATAAGACAGGAGTCAGGAAGTTCAAATTGCCTATATAAGTAAAGTTTGCTCTGTGCTTTGGTGAGAAAGAGAAGAACCCAAAGAAGAGGTGAAGACACAGAGTGTGTGAGTACAGAAGTTGAGGACCATGTCGGCCTTTGTGTCCATGAGGGCAGAGTGCATTCTCCCTGTGCCCCTAGACTCCCATGGGCCTCATTCAGAGGTAATGTACCAGACAACAAAGATGACACACTTTTAATGCTCTCTACTCGCCTGAAGCATTCCATGCCTCTCCGCCGGTCCTCCCAGGCTCTATTTCACAGCTAAGGGCCATAGATTCTTAAACATAATAGTGTCTCAGTCCAAAAAAATGGAGTAGGGATGAAAGAGTGCAAATGAGATCAAGGAAAGTGCCACCAAAGTGGTTGGGAGAGAGCCTAGAATCAATTTATATTAATAATGGTAATATATTCGTCCATGTTTTCCTTAAAATTAACATTGCAAATTTTATATTCAAAGGATAATATTATTTGAGAGAAAAAGTCTGTCGGAGGACAATAAAACATAATTTTGTGGCATGTGGCAGATTTTTTGACAGCTCCAGGGCTTTTGTTATAACTGCAGATCGAACTTCTACATTTATGTATTCCCGCCAACTACAAACAGTTGTATCGACCAAGGTGTGGTGGCAAAATCAAAAGTATTTTTGGCAAATGGGAATACCACAACCCTTTTTTATGTATTCTCTAGTCATCAAGCCACGTTTAAAAAAAAATTATAATAATTAACATTCGAGCTTTACTAAAAGTCCATCTTACCAGTGATGAATTCTCCCTTAAAGTTTTAAAGTTATGATGACTGGATAACTTCTATAAACTAATATAAAGACACTTGGAGAACTTTACTGATAGATGGCTCGTCACATCTTTTGTCTTCCAATTTACAAAAGGAAAGAGTGCTCAGTGCTGTGCAATGAGGTGTTGACGGCAAACAAACAGACTCTTTGACTTCAATGATCCATCAAAATCTCACACAACACATACATTACCCTTTTGCCACTTTTGAAAAGAAAGGGGGAACATGAAAATGAGCTTCAATGCAAGGTCAGTTTACAGATGTTTCTAATTCCCTCTGAACAGCAGTCTTGACCTGTCCGATGTCTGTATCTCCTGTCTGCCGCACAAAAGGGACGTGAGCATCAACAGTGAGCAGTGATAACAGTCCTAAAAGGCATCATAGTGAAAGGGGAGAGTGGGGGCTACAGAGTGTATAGTGACAAAAGATGGGCAAAGAGAAACAAACAAACAAACAAACAAGCTAAGAAGAGAAACTGCTGCAACTTATCCATTTACCTTCACAGTGAATGTGTCCCACCTGCCCTAGTCATTCATTTTTATTGGCATTGAAGTAGTATATTTTCACACTTGAGTAATCTACATTGCTCCACTTGTATAAAACTATAAATAGGAAACAGCTTGACTGACTTGTTGGTACACAACAAGGGGTTAGCATGGACCTGTTTGACCCTGTCGGTAGATGTTATTGCTCACAAAGATTAAAATAATCAAGCATTTCTAGGGATCATTTGGGAAGTCTGTGTTTTTTGGGTTGCTCAGTAATCGCACAACAGTGGATATTTTTGCATCTGACTTCAAACAGCAATTTTGTAATAGTAAAAGTAAATGTACTAAATGTCTAAAGTCTTTAACAATAGGAAAAGTCGAGAGATTAGCCGAAAACAAATCTATCTTTAATGAATCAAAATAAATTAGGCATTAAAATGTAGAGAGAGCAAACCTAGTCTGATTCTAAAACATGCTAACTATATGTATGTGTTACAGTTACCAAGATGCTAATGAAAGTAACTAATTACAATCTAGGGTAGCAATTCATTTAAAAATATTGATCTCTTTTTGCACATTTTAAATGTTAATGCACAATACAGTTCATGTAGTAGTGTGGGATTGGTTTTCCCCTTTGCCTGGTTACTACCTTGTTATGAGAGTGAGCGATTGGGATAATTAGTACCTGTGTATTTAAATACTTGGGTAGGAAGCATTAGGACGTAAGCTCTGTCATACCTGCCCCTCTTCCGGTTTCCAGTGTTACGGTCGCTGAGGAAGGTGGTTGTTGCTTACTGCTTGTTTTGTGCTCATAGTGAGTAATTGTTTCTCTTTATTTTAGTTCGCTGTAGCAGTTATGGTCAAGTTTAGTTTAGTTTGTTTATTTATAAAGCACATTTCAACAGTCACAGGACTGACCAAAGTGCTGTACAATCATTAAATAGAACATAGCATACGGTTAAAATACACAACAGCTGAGAGGTTACAGTATAGTATTAAACAATTTAAACTATAGACATATATTCAACATCAAATTAAAATATATAAGCTACAGAAGAGAGGACACTTAGATGGTATTAAAAGCTAAGGAGAATAGATGAGTTTTCAGTAGGGATTTAAAAACTGATAGCGAGTGAGCTGTTCTAATTTGTATTGGCAGGTTGTTCCATAATCTGGGTCCCACTACTGAAAAGGCTCTACATGATCTTGACACGGCTTTTGCATGGTCAAGTCTCCTGTGAGTTGCGTCGAGCACTTGCTGAAAGTTGTTAGGTATGAAGGCCATCGCAATGTCATGTTACTTTGTTTGGTTTTCTTATTTTGAATCATTGTTTTCTATTGTGTGTTTTTAGTGAAACGAGCATGAGGGCACTCTAATGTCTTTATGTTCCCTTGAATTTGAGTATATGATCTAGATATTGTTTTATATTATTTGGATTTGCGTGTTTTTGAGAATTATGTTTTATTTTGCAGTACTTTGTGGTTCGTTCGGCGGCCAACTGTGGGTCGTGCTGCTGTTTTTTTTTTTCTTTGTTTAATGATATTATGATTGAGTTTTTATTTGATTATTTCTTGGTTTGAGGTTTTTGGTTTCATTTATTGTGTACCAGGTTGTTCAAGCTGAGTACATGTAAATCTCTAAGTGGGGAAAGATTTGTTTCTGCTTTTGGTTAGTTCTTGTATTAATGTATTGAGAAATGTCCCTATTTAAGCTAGTGAGTTTTTAATATTATTGTTATAATAAATGTGTTAACGGCCATCTGATTGGTTTGACTATTGCCCAATCCTCTCTTTTAGCATTTCCTTTTTGGTGCTTAAGGATTAAATAATAATTTGGTGCCTAACCCTAACCCTAACGACCATATAACACCAATTTTATCATCTCTACACTGGTTACCTATTAAAGGGATACTTCACCAATGGAAAGATGAATGTGTATTTAAAATGGGTCATTTATGTAGAAGAAATCTGAAATTATTTTAGAATTTGGAGCTTTTCTAGATGAAAGACAACAACTCCCAGAATGCACTTGCTTCGCTGCCCTAGGAGGCCACTCCAAAGCCACGCCTACCCGTAAGAGAGCGCAGTTTAAAACAACAAGGCTAGGCTACTAGTGAGTCTCCGTGACGATTTCGAGATCGCCCAAAATGTCCGGGATTCGGCTTTTGCGTTCTACAGTCGCCATTCATTATGTTTACTGTGGCGAGCAGGACGAGGCTGAGGGCCGCGGGAGAACGGCACAAAGCCGGTGGCGTGATTACTGAGACGCACTGGTCTCGTATCTCTCACGTAGGAGCGGGAATTTTCTTAGCAATGTTAAAACGCACATCAACCGATCACTTGTTTAGCGTTCATGTAAACACTACATTCAGATTCACCAATCGGAATGAATTCAGTTAGATTGAAACAAAAGGTGTGCATGTAAACAATGAATGGCGAGTGCAGAAAGCAAAAGCCGAATCCTGGACATTTTGGACGATCTCGACGGCCGGATATGTCCGGGAAAAAGAGTATGGTAACCCCTACTACTCAGCTTTCTCCACAGAGCAAGAGCCTGTTGGCTTACCTTCCAAAAAAAGATGGCTGACACTATGTGTACATTCTGTGAGTGAAATCCCACCCTCTATGGGCGGGTTGAAAACATGCGGGACAGCCCCTACTACTGGCTGTAGTCTTTAGCCTCTGGCCAAAAAATCCTCCGATGACGCAAAATGACGATTTTTGCGTCATCGGAGGATTTTTTCCAGACAAAAAATACATAAATCTCTCATCTCAAGGGGATATGAGGGAGGGAAGCACGGTAATTCGAAAATACTACAGGTTTTCTACTAATACAAATCTTAATGCTAAATCATGAAGTATCCCTTTAAGTTCCGTTTCAATTACAAAGTGACCTACAAGGCCCTAAATGATTTAGTTCGTATGTATTTGACCAATCTTCTATCGCCTTGCAATCCATCACGCTCTTTAAGGTCAAAAAACTCTGGGCTTCTGATAGTACCTAGGATATCTAAATCCACTAAAGGAGGGAGAGTGTTTTCACATTTGGCTCCTAAACTCTGGAATAGCCTTCCTGATAATGTTCGGGGCTGAGACTCACTCTCCCAATTTAAATCTAGATTAAAGACGCATCTCTTTAGCCTACAATTCATATAATGCATCTCCTAACCTTATACAGTTGTATCAGATTAGATCACACATGATTATCCTTGTTTAATGTTATGAACAGCAGCTATGCTAATTATTTTCTATTTGTATTATCTTTGTATTTGTATTATCTACAAGTATTTATCTTGGGATGCTCATCCTGAGGTAACTAGAGAGTATGTCAGCTCCAGTTTGGATCCAGCCTATCATGAAGACTTCAGATGACGCAAACTCTGAATCAACATGCACCAATGCTACATTTTTCTAAATGTCATAATCAATCAAGTATGTATTCATTACTTCAAAGAGCTCATTGTTTCTGCCTTAAATTATTACATTGTTTAAATGTTTAAATTGTTTAAATACATTTTTCACTAACTGTGATTATCTCATTAAAGAAAGTAGTTTTTATTTACAAATTAAGCAAAAGAAAAAGGGGTATCAGATTCAGAAGGAGGTATTGACAAAACAACAAACATAATCAGTCTCCTTATTAACCAAACTACTTAAACTAAAAGAAAAGAAAACAAAACAAAACGAGAGTACAGCAAAATAAGCTAACTCCCTTACTAACATAAACAGGAGAAAAAGTCCATTTCAAAATAAATGGCACCCACCTCCCTACTAACCCCACAAAAAAAGCAATAAATGATTAACTAGCAAATTTCTTATAAACCAAAAGAAAAATATAAATTAAACCATACAATAAATAATCATTAAAGTTAACACTCACTTCTGCCTTTTAAGTCTCAATCATAGTGTGATCAAAAAGAGACTAAGGAGAGAAAACTACTTCAATAAGTAGAACACAACATGAGGTAGAGATACACTATCAACTACTGGCTTCAACAAAACATCAGGTCTGGGGTTGACCATTAATATTAATATTAATATTAATATTCTACCATTAAATTTATTATACTCCTATCTGACTTTAATACATTTTGAATTGTACCAACATGGCTCTGATGATGGTTGCAGTTTAAATACTCTCCTTCCCCTCTCAGCATCCAATCACAGCAGGGCATTGATTATTTGCATCAGGTGGAAACCATTTCTCCTAAGAAGAGAGACAGGGATAGAGAGAGAAACAGCACAGCTTGGGCACACACAAACAAAACCTTATGGCTCTGGACGTAACATCACTCTAAATTGTAATGTGGACTCATGTATTTTCTGTAAAGCTGCTTTGAAACGATTGTGAATTGTGAAAAGCGCTATACAAATAAATGTGAATTGAACTGAAATGTAAATTGAAAATCCCAGGCTGGCGTAGTCATTGTCATCTGAGTCTAACCATACAGAAAGTACCGCTCTGGTCACATTTATAAAAAAAACATAGATAAGTTCCTGGAAACCGCTGAGGAAATACTAAATCATTATGAACAAAGATAGTAAAATCACCCTGCGGCGCTGCAGTTAGCCTTTGTTTGAAAAGTATAACTAGCTTGGTTTCATGACATGACTCCAATTTTAGAATAGCTTTACCCCATGAGTTAGTAAATTAGTAGTCTCATGCAACAGCACAACGTCAACTGTAATTTGTTTTAATAAAAATCAAACAGCTTGTGGAAATGTTTCATGTGATGCTGAGATTAAGGACCATGAATATCTTCATATTGAAGATATGAATATATCACGCCCCGCGTGAATTTGTCCACTGATTTACTTCATTTTTTGCTCCATTAAGCTAGCATGATGCAGAACCTGCTTTATTTAATTTTTGTCTGTGTGTGTGAAATTTTTTGGGAAAGTTTGATGAATGAGCCCCATGGAATCTCAACCTAGATTGCTGGACAGGTTCAAAGCCTGTCCTTCAGCAGTCATTCAGTTAAGTCATTCAGTAATTACTCGTGAAAGCATAAAAATGCATGTAGTCTGTTGAAGGCATTTTTCAGAAATCAGACTGTTTATATTAAAGTGTTTTGTGAAGTGATTACCTTCTCCATCCCACATAGCATACCTATTTCCACCTGGAAGGATTTCAAATATGTGACAGACTGAATATCACAGCACCTCTATATCCTCTGCATGACAGTGTAATTCCTCCTGCCCTGCGGCCATGTCTACAAAACTCAGACAGTTTACTTGTTCATGTAGCTACACCTACGAAAAAAAGGGCTTTGCCAAGAATTTGTCCATTCATTACACCTTCACACTCTTAGTTAACCCTTTTAATGTTTAAACCATGCCACTAGAACTCATGCAAACAGTCTAAAGTATGGCTGTCAGATTATTAATTAAGTATACTCAATTAATGTAATAGACCCAGACCCATGCACCAACAAATAAACTTACATAACATAAGATTTTGACATCCTTTTAAAACTTGTTTTAACTGTTTTAACTTGACACAGTCTTAATAACGTTCAAGGTGAGTGAGATGGGGAAAAAAAATCATACAATCTATGTTTACATTACATTGTGGACTGAGAGTGGTCTAATTCCAGTCATTTCAACATAAATCCAGAGATATAGGAATTTTGCGCGAGGGTGAAAGATTTCCCCACACAAATTTCGCAACATACAATTTGGTCACAGGATTTGCCACGTTTACCAGCAAAAATCAGTTAGGTTTGAAAGTGACTTCTGTATGAGCTGTGCTTCAAGTATCGCTACACTATTGACAACAGACAATGGACCTATTTTGCTCATGAATTTTTGCTGAACTATAGCAAATGTGTCAGCACCTACACTCACCTAAAGGATTATTAGGAACACCTGTTCAATTTCTCATTAATGCAATTATCTAATCAACCAATCACATGGCAGTTGCTTCAATGCATTTAGGGGTGTGGTCCTGGTCAAGACAATCTCCTGAACTCCAAACTGAATGTCAGAATGGGAAAGAAAGGTGATTTAAGCAATTTTGAGCGTGGCATGGTTGTTGGTGCCAGACGGGCCGGTCTGAGTATCTGCTCAGTATTGTGCTCTTTCACAATCTGCTCAGTTACTGGGATTTTCACGCACAACCATTTCTAGGGTTTACAAAGAATGGTGTGAAAATGGAAAAACATCCCGTATGCGGCAGTCCTGTGGGCGAAAATGCCTTGTTGATGCTAGAGGTGAGAGGAGAATGGGCCGACTGATTCAAGCTGATAGAAGAGCAACTTTGACTGAAATAACCACTCGTTGCAACCGAGGTATGCAGCATCGTTTAAATGCCACGGCCTACCTGAGCATCGTTTCTGACCATGTCCATCCCTTTATGACCACCATGTACCCATCCTCTGATGGCTACTTCCAGCAGGATAATGCACCATGTCACAAAGCGCGAATCATTTCAAATTGGTTTCTTGAACATGACAATGAGTTCACTGTACTAAAATGGCCCCCACAGTCACCAGATCTCAACCCAATAGAGCATCTTTGGGATGTGGTGGAACGGGAGCTTCGTGCCCTGGATGTGCATCCCACAAATCTCCATCAACTGCAAGATGCTATCCTATCAATATGGGCCAACATTTCTAAAGAATGCTTTCAGCACCTTGTTGAATCAATGCCACGTAGAATTAAGGCAGTTCTGAAGGCGAAAGGGGGTCAAACACAGTATTAGTATGGTGTTCCTAATAATCCTTTAGGTGAGTGTATATGTGTAATGATTTTGAATATTTCGACTTTTAAAGCCATTTATGTTGTTAATTCAGTGCTTTACTGGTCTGCCACAATCATTACCTTTTTGAGGGATATTTTTCAGTAAAGTCGCAATTTATTGCAAATAATTTTATTTAATGAAGAGGCATATTATGTAATATTATATTAAAATACATATAATCTTTCACTTTAACAATGATGACCATGTTGCAACTTAAAGAAGCCAGGAGTATCATATTCCTTTAACTTTCATTACAACCCGAGTATTTCTTACCCTTGAGATGATCTTATTGCTTTTTGCTATTAACTTAACATGTACAATGTATATTATTCCTTAGCAGTTACCTCAAGTTGATAATACTGTTGACACACCTATCATTTGGCTGAATTACATTAGAGACGGATGGTCTGGATTTACAGGCCAGACTACACTCAATCTCATGCAGGCAAGTCCTAGAATAAGTCGACTTGAGGTCTTGTACGTAATCACATATGTGAAAGTACCTTGCTTCAACCTTACCTAAAGATCTAGGTCACGAGGTTAGAAGAGTGAGGACTAATCCTTTCATGAGTGTCTGGTCACAAGTGCTGAATGTAGGTGAGATGGCATCTGTTTGACATGAACACTAGCCTGAACTAATTCCCACATGATATGGTGGAGCACAGGAGAGACTTAATTATGAGACAGCTGAAGATGATTTATTGAATTCACTGACATTTCATTAAGCCCTAAAAGTCCCAATAGTCAATTTACACTACTGTTAAAAACTTTGGGGTCAGTAAGATTTTTTTTAAAGAATATTAATACTTTTATTCAGCAAGGGTGCATCAAATTGATATTTAGACATTTATATATTTATATTTATAAAAATGTTATTGTTATTGTTAATTATCTAAAATTTCAAATAAATTCTGTTCTTTTGCACTTTCTATTCATCCATTCATCAAAGAATCCTGAAAAAAAAATGTATCACGGTTTCCACAAAAATATTAAGCAGCACAACTGTTTTCAACATTAATAATAATAATAATAATAATAATACATGTTTATTAAGCAGCAAATCAGCATATTAGAATGATTTAGAATGATAGAATGATTAGAAGGATCATGACACTGAAGACCCTGAGTAATGGTTGCTGAAAATTCAGCTTTGTCATCAAAGAAATAAATTACATTTAAAACATTTGTTATTTTAAATTGTACAAATACTTCAATAGTACGCTTTTTACTGTATTTAAATAAATATATATGTAAAAAAATAAAATAATAATAATCTTACCGACTCCAAACTTTTGAATGGTAGTGTATAACAATTTATGGTTGTAATGTTGTATGCTTGGCATTTGTTACATGTTCCCTGGTTTTGTTTCTTGTAATTTAACTATAAATATTGTATTATATTGTTGTTTAATGAAAAAAAAAAGTTTCTCTCTATGGGCCCAATCATACACCGGGCGCAATGCAGCATCAGGCACGACGCAAGTGTTTTTTGCTAGTTTCAGCCTGACGCTGTTATCATTTTCACGTCCTGCGCCACTTTGTTTAAACAGCAAATGTATTTGCGCCCATTTGTTCGCCCATGGGCGTGCTGGTCTGAAAACGAGGTGTGTTCAGGCGCATTGTTATTTTGAGGCAACTGAAATAGACTGCGCCATTGACCAACAAAAACCTGGTCTAAAGTCAAATGATGCAGTATTTATTTATTTTTGTTATTTAAAGAGCGCGTAAGCAATGTGCGCCTATAGGTGGGTGCACAACGCACGTACACTCTGCTTATTACACACACAGGGACGCGCAGCAGTACACAAACTAGCCATATATTAAAAATGTAAAAGATAATTATTGTGAACAAAGATATGGTGGAATCCAGCTTGTCCCGTAGATGGTCGGCTCGCGCACGAGCAGATCCATTAAACTACTAGCCTAACTGATTAAGTCCACACATTATTTAAAAGTGAACAGTCAGTAATAAAATAAGAACAATTACACAAATTACAAGCAGAGGTGAATACTAAAAGTTACAACAGTAGTATTCAGGTACAGAAAATTAATTAAGCCTAAATGTAAAATAACACTTTGTTCACTGTAGAAATTAAATGTAGTTTTATCTTTGTTAAAGCTGCTTATTTTGTTGTTTTATTAACATCAATGACACAGACAACAGTATGAATATTAGGTGTCTGCTGTCACTTTAAGACCGACTGCACCGACCGAAAACACTGACAACTTTTCAATTATGACATAAACGAGAGAATACTTGCCGAGATGGGTATTCAGACAGGTATTTTGACATAATTTTGTGTTTATGTGTCCGTTCAATGGCAAGGAAACGCGAAAGAGGAATCAATTCGGTGTTCGAGCGCTGTCTGAAACGTGCCTCTCTGTCTCTCTCTCTCTTCGTGCACGCGCTCTTCGGGTGCGTGCGGCTGTGCGCACAGATAACACGCGAGTCCCGATTTTCGCCTCTTCTTCCGCGATTAAAATTGTTTGGCAAGACAAAACACGTCAAAATTATAAACTCTATGATTTTAAATTTAGCAGTTAATCTGCGAATCACATGCGTGCCGAACCGTGGGGCCTGGTCCGTACGGGCCACGGATCAACTACGATCCGTTCCACCCCAGAGCTATCACCTTCCACTTCACCTTCCACCATTCCATGGTGATAGCGTTCCACTTCAGAGCTTTCATAGCTATCATAGCTCACAGCTCTGATAGCTTCAGAGCTATCACCTTGAACACACCATTGGTCATTCATTCGGCTGTGGGACAGACCCTGGGCAGAAGACAAATCACCCATCAGTCACCACCATTAGAACTGCATGTAGGGGCTTGCCACAAGGAAACCATCATCTTCTATGGACTCCCAATCTCCACCGCCTCCATCATACTAGGCAGACCGTGGTTAATTCAGCATTCTCCTCAACTTTACATTTTATTACTGTATTGCATTTCCTGTCTGCTAGCTTCTCCCCAGTGTGCACCCTCTATCTCCTTCAGTTTGTGCCACTGTTGAGAGTCCAGACACACATTTTAACTCCCACATTCCTCGGGAAGATCAAGATTTTCACTCTCTCTTCTCCTCTCAAGAGGCCTCCGCACTACCACCGGTGGGCAGTGGGACAGCACCATTGACGTCCTGCCGGGCGCTAAACCTCCTCATGGACTTATCTATCCCCTCTCTCGCCCAGAAGAGAAGGTCATGGAGGAGTATGTTGAGGGGGCACTCTGCACGGGATACATTTGTCTGTCCACATCTCCGGCAGCCTCAAGTTTTTTTTCCGTGGCCAAAAAGGATGGGGGTTTATGTCCATGTATTGATTATTGAACACTCAATGACATCATATTAAAGTACAGCTATCCCCTTCCTCTGGCTCCTGCTTCCCTTGAGATGTTGCGGGGAGCAGCCTGGTTTACCAAACTCGATCTTCGTTGTAACGGTCACCAGCTGGAGTGCCCTTGAGAGCCACCAGAGGGCACTCCACACCAGACTCCCACGTTCACTCACAGACTACATCTCCCATCATTCTCTGCCTGGACTCATCAGCACTCATTATCACATTCACCTGTATCTCATCTTCTTGTTTAGTTCACCCCATATAAGCCTGGTTCACCCCTTCACTCACGGCGAAGTTTTGTATGTTGTTGCACTGCATTTCCGAGCGTTTTCCCTGGTTACGTGTCTCTTGGTTTTTGGATTTCTTGCCTGTTCCCTGGATTACTCTTCTGCCTCTGACCCCTGCCTGTTTTGATTGTTTGTTTATTTGTTTGTTTGGACTGCCTTCCTGTGTTTGACCCCTTCTTGTGCTGATTACGATTCTGGATAACCCCTTTAATAAAAGCTGCATTTGGATCCCCTACCTTCGTGTCTCGGAGCAGTTTGTAACATTCGTAGTGCCAAGAATCTTACTCTCATCCGGAAGGGTGACGAATGGAAAATGGTATTCGTAACACCATTAGGGCACTATGGATATCTGGTGATGCCGTATGGCCTGGCAAACGCGTCTTCTGTGTTCCAGGGGTTCAAGAATGACATTTTTTGTGACTATTTGTCTGAATTTCGTATAATTTATAATGACAATATTTTTATTCTCTCTGAGCACCACAGGCAAGTTCGCCAGGTCCTGCAGCGGCTTCATGAACACCGGTTGTTCCTCAAGGTCTTCCGCTTTGGTGCATTTTCTGGGTTATGTCATTGGCCCTCAGGGTGTGCAGATGGACCCGTAATGCGGCACGATCATGGCCTCTTCCACAAACAATTAAGAAACTTCAGATGTTCCTAGGGTTTGCCAATTTTTTCCGTAGATTCATTAAGAATTTCAGTTCCATTGCCAATCCCCCAAGCATCTCCTCAAGGATAAGCCCAAAAGTTTGAATTGGATAGAAGAGGCCACCCAAGCTTGAGTCATTCAAATTGGCCTTCAATTCAGCCCACATCCTTCAACATCTTGATCCAGAAATCCTGTTTGTAGTAGAAGTGGATCCTTCTGCCATGTAGAGGGATCCTACTTCTGCCAAAAATGGCGATGTTATCTCAGTGGAATAAAGCTTCCTCCATCCATGTGCTTTCTTTTCCAGGAAGCTGTCCCGGGCCGAGATAAATTATGACATTGGGAACGGAGAACTGCTAGCTATTAAGTTAGCCCTGGAGGAGTGGTGACACTGGCTAGAGGGGCAAGTCATCCATTCACTGTGATCAGAGACCATAAAAACCTAAAATACCTGAGAACTGCAAGAAGATTGAATCCACATCAAGCCAAGTGGGCCCTCTTTTTTTGCTAGCTTTTATTTTGTCTCCTATTGCTCTCTCAGTTCAATGCTCCAGAGCAATGTGAGGGACCACCTTCACCGATCTTACCTTCTTCATTGTTTGTCTGTCCTATCCAGTGGACCTTGAATGAGAGGATTACCTTGGCCATTCTCCAGGAACCAGCCCCTACAGGTTGTCAACCTGAGCGAACATACGTCCCCACGTCATTGTGGAAGGACCTCCAAGAATCAATTCATTCTTCACCTGGTTCTGGTCACCTTGGGGAGTCTCCCAAACCCTTTCGCTTCTTCACAACAGGTACTGGTGGCCACAAGATAGCCCAGAAGTGGTCCGGTTCCTCAGGTCCTGTCCTGTCTGTGAACAGTCCTCCGATTCCACGGGGCCCTTGGTCACACCTAGGAGTGGATTTTGTCACGGATCTACCACCATCAGACGACTGCACAACAATGTTGTAGTGGACAGATTTTTTAAGGCCTGTTAACCCTCTGGGGTCGGCAATCACGCCGGCGTGATCTGCTCACTTTTTTTCTTATCAGTGCAAAAGAGACTCAAAATACTCTGTTGATATTGATCTTAAATATAAGTGTTATACATCATTCAAAACTGTTAAATGTCTTCTTTTATTTGTGTACGCTCATAATAAAAACAAAATGTGTTTTTCGTAAAACAAAGAAAATAAACATGATGCACGTTCTGCCGTCTCTCTCAATGTGAAACTCATTCTGAAACGCGACAGAAAATGACCTGTAACTCAGCGAATGTTTGTCACACAGACTTGAAACGCATGCCTATACAACGCTTGGAGTCTTTATTTTTAGTGTATGTAAATTATATAAAAAACAAATATTCTCTGTTTAAGTAATCCGCATGAAAGCAGCGGCATGTACAGTTTCTCAAACGTGTCCTAATTAACTCTAATGTGACCACGCGCGCACGAGCGATTGACATGCAAATGATCCATGCGGAGGAACGCAGACCTGTAAACGCCCTATCGCCTCAAAACAAAGAATCAGAAACTTCAGTAACTTCCTCCTCTCTGCTTTTCATCGAGTTTGGAAGACTGTGTTTGTGCTGTGCTGTTTCACTTGGATTTACCTCAGAAGAATTAGAAGAACGCGATTTGAAGATGATAAGATTTTTAAGGTAAGACATGTTAAACTGGTGGTGCCAGATTAAAATGTATGTTATGAAATGAGATTGGAGTAAAAACATGAAGCCTAATATCGTACATGTATATGTATCTATAAATAGACAGAAACATGTTGAAATGTGAACTAGACTGGTAGGCAACCTTTCAGTGCTAAATGTATATACATGTCCGACACGAGGATGTTTTTATATTCTATAATAAAAAACAGCATGATAAAAGTAGGCTAGTATGAGTGTATACTATGGTGAATATTGTAATGTTTAGAACAGTGTTTACTGTTAAATACTGTGTTTGTGGATATCTGCTCAAACGTAGATGTATAATAACTAGGGCTGCACGATTAATCGCAATTTACATGTAATCGCACTTAAATCGATTTGGCTTATCGCAATTTTAAATTTGCAAAGGCTGCGATTATTTGTTATGCACAGCTTGTCATTGATGTACGGCTATGGAAACGCTGCTCCATCTGAAAGCACTGTGAGTTTGAGTCACTTATAAAATGCATTTGAAAAAACAACACGCGTCAAAACATCTTTCCAAAATATGAGAAGCATTTCTGAACCTCTTTTTAATAACATTTAATAATTTACTCCAAACTCACTTCATAATGACAGTTGAGCTCCTCCTTCTGTGAGATGATGTTCTTCTTACACAGAATAAGGCAGTCGTGTATTTATAAGTCATGTTTAATCAAAGCGTTTCAATCTTCTGTTTATTCAGCTACAGCGATAGGGATTTCCTGGAATGATGCGCATTATTGTACTTCTGCGGCGGGGCATATTTATCGTGTTTGCATGAGAGCGCCCTCTGGTGTTCAAATGGGGCAGTATTTACTATCAATCAGCCGCACTCCACTGACAAGCTGCACATAAATAATCGCAGCCTTCGCCAAATCGCATGCGGTTTTATTGCGATTAATCGTGCAGCCCTAATGGTAACAATAATTAGTTTAATAGTTTTGAGCGGCTTGATCGCTTCAGTAAATGTTCTCTGCACGCGTTTGCGTTTGAAAAGCAAAATGCGCCAAACAATAGGCTTTTTTTTTTACTCCAAATGTTTATTTTCGTTATGACATTATGAAATGAGATTGAAGTAACATATGATAATCAATATATTTTTCTCTTGTGCAGTGTTACTGAAGTGTTCCTTTTCAACGATTTATAGGCTATTGTTATTATTATTTTATGCAGCACAGCACATAGCTTATGCCTACAAGGCACAACAAACCTGGTGTTCATTATATATATACACATACACTACCGTTCAAAAGTTTGGGGTCAGTAAGATTTTTTATGTTTTTAAAAGAAGTATCTTCTGCTCACCAAGGCTGCATTTATTTGATAAAACAAAACAAAAAAAAACAGTAATATTGTGAAATATTATGACTATTTAAAATGACTGTTTTCTATTTTAATATATTTTAACTGATTCCACTAAAGGGCTTACCTAAGGCATTGCAGACTGCAGAGCTTCTCTTCCAAAACGTATTCAGAAACTTTGGCATTCCTAAAGACATTGTGTCTGACCGTGGGCCACAGTTCATCTCTCGAGTCTGGAGAGCCTTCATCCGACTCCTAGGTGTGACCATCAGTCTATCATCTGGTTACCAACCCCAGTCAAACGGGCTAACCGAGCACAAGATACAAGAGGTAGGACGCTACTTGCACACTTACTGCCATGACTAGCAGGACCAGTGGAGTCACTTAATTCCCTGGGGAATGCACAGAACTCACTCAAAAAGTCTACCACGGGGTTAACACCTTTCCAGTGCATACTCGGCTATCAGCCCCCACTCCTCCCCTGGACCGGCGAGCCGTCAGAGGTTCCAGCTATCGACCATTGGTTTTTCGCCAAAGCGAAAGGGTTTGGGATTCAGCACATCTTCATCTTTAGCGAGATGTACACCAACATCAACACAGGCTGATGTCCAAAGATCTACATCACCTAAATATCAACCCGGGCAGAAGATCTTTCAACAAGAGACATATGGCTGCGGCTCCCATCAAAGAAGTTAAGTCCCCGGTTTATTGGTCCATTCCTCATCACTAATAAAATCAATCCTGTCACATACAAACTACAACTTCCAGCACAGTATAAGATCCATCCTACTTTTCATGTCTTGTTTGTTTAAGTCCTTTCACCGCTGTCCTTCCTTTACAGAGCCAGGCGGTGATGGTGAAACCTCTCCTCCGCTCCTAGGGACTCAATTTATGAGATTAAGGACATCTTGGACTCCTGGAGCTGATGCAGTTGTCTCAAGTACCTGGTGGATTGGGAAAGATTTGGACTGGAGGAAAGATATTAGGTGGCTCGAGACAACATTCTGGATCCGGCCTTAACAACTACCTTTCACACTGCTCATCCTGATCATCCTGCACCGCGTGGAAGAGGCTGGCCATGGCATCGGGGGTCTCGGACCTCAGGAGCGGTCTGTGAGGGGTGGGAGTATTGTCACGCCTCCGCCTAGTTCTGCACCTCCAACACGGTCCCATTCAACAGAATTCTAAAGACTATCCCCTGTCCCTCTTCACCACGTAAATTATGGACCATTCATAAAAATCCTCTATCCATTCTCACTGTCTTCTCTCTTTAGAGTTTGACCTACATGCTTTGTTTGATATCTTCTTCAACTCGTTGCCTTTAACTGTGCGAGAGAGTAGTACCTTGCAACAGTTTAAATTTAACCTGAAGAAGTGGTTGAAAGACGGTCAGATTTGTGATCATTAGCACAAAACTGGTTAATTGGGGTAGAGTTCTCAACGGGTCGGGTCGGCCTGACAAACCCGACGGGACCCGCGGGTTCGGGTCGAAAATATAAACAAATGACTCGGGTCGGGCTTAATCTTTTCCGCTCAGTGAAAAAAAAAAAAAAAAAAACATTTATTAATCATCGCACCGTAAAGAAAGGCTGGCTACTGCGTGTAACGTGCATCATGGAGAGGGGCGGAGGCAGACCTGACGCCGCTGCGTGCACGCCTTTAGCCTGGCCTGGAGAAGAAGATGGAGTTGGTGAAAAGTAAATAAAAGTAAGCATACGATTATGTTTGTAGGCTAGGCCTATTTTGTTTAAAAATTCTTCAAAAATTGTGTGGTGTGAAAAGTAGCCCGCCCGCTGGCTGGGTACATGTTTGAGTTCTTTTTATTTATTATTGTGTGAAGATTTTTATTTAAGGCATATTTATATAGCCTATTAATATATTTAAAGTTTATTGTTTCAGTTGTTTGTATTGTTAAAGGGCGTGAACATTAAAGGTTGATTTGAATTCCCGTCTGCTGGTCATGATAATACGTGTATGAGAAAAGAAAAAAAATGCGTTGATCCGTTTATAACGGATATAACGCAGCGTCGGGCCGCGGGCCGGGTTCGGTCAGATAATTCATGTTGATGTGTCGGGTTACATCGGGTCCGGGCTTTAAAAGCCACGGGCCGGGTCGGGTCGGGTTGTAATTTTCAGGCCCGTTGAGAACTCTAAATGTAACTCTGTTAAAAATGTAAGAAGGTAAATTTAAAAGTGAACTGTAAATAGTTGTAAATACTGCAGGTATTGCAATTGCATGTTTGTTGAGATTATCCTTTTGCATGTGTTTTATCTGTATTTTGTATTGTGAATGGACTCATTAGTGGGAATGCTCATTGTCCGTATTAATCTGCTGTTACTTTGCCTCTACCCAGGGACTTCAGATGAAAATTAGCTTGTAGCTATCTCTGGTCTGTGCAACACATTTGTTGTGCAATGTCCCTGTCAAATAAACATATAATAATAAATAATATAATAATCTCTTTTTGGTATTGTGTTTTGTTATTGTGGACTGTTGACTGTTTCTGCGTTTCTCCTGTTTATTTTCTACCATCTGAAATAAAGGCGCATTCACCGCAATTACCCGTCATCTTGTTCATTTTTTTTGTGAGTAGACATCATATAAGACTTTAAGACGGTAAACTCATTGAGCAGACTGAATTTCGCCTCACAGTCTCTTTTTCATTCTCCTAAAAAAAATACAGGTTGTCTACACATAAACAACTTTCATAGTGCTAATTGATAAGTTCAGATGTCCGAGCCACAAAAGGCAAAGACAGAAGTGTTTGCACATGAATTACAAATGTACACCTTTTTTGTATTTTTTTAAAGGTAACAATCATAAAATAAGTATAAAAAATTTGATTATAAAATATATAAAAAGTACATTATGCATGCAACATTTATAACATTTATTACACAGCAGAACGTATTCAGAATTTAAAATAATTGGCTGTGACACAATGAGTCTAAAATAGCACAACACCTAAAATATACCATTTTCCTTCATTTCTAAATTTAATTTAAAATTGTGATTTAAGCTTATGTACATATTGTGTCACCTGGCCATTTACAGGACTAGCCTTAAGTTTCAGCTTCCTTAATCGATAAAATATAGGTGTCAGCTTTGAGAAATTAGTGTATCACTTTTCCTATGACCTTTTTTAGCTCTAAGGACACAATGTAAAGCCACTCAATTGACTGCCCGATTAGGTCAGTGTAAAGGATGCGGCGGTGTTGGAAAGGTTTGTATAGAAGATCAGTAGACCAGGTCTGGCAGGAGAGACATAGTTACAGCGCTGCCCTTGCTCATCCCGGGTCACTGGACGCACTGATTACTGGCCAGCCCTTGACACAGCAAAGCCAGGTGCTTTTATCAGTGCCGGTGGCTCTTCCCCAAAGCTCTGTTATAGGATTCATGTTTGCAATTAGTGCAGATAAGAGTCAATTAGCTTTTGGCAAGCTGCCCTGATATGTCACATGGCACCTGCTTTGCCTTGATGGTACCTGACAGCGTGGCAGATCAATGATGACCACGCGGGAGGTCTGCCAAAAACAGGCCTAAACCAACCCTGGAAAATGTGCAGTGGAAGCATTCTAGAGCAGTAAAGTAGTACTCTATGAGCATGTAAACAAGTGTATTTTAGGACAGACTTAGCAAAAATGCAGAAATGATCTGCAATCTACTGCAAAGCACCATAACCTACTTATTTCAATAATTCTTACAAACTTACAAAATGAAATATGATCCTATAAATGCAGTTCAACCTGGCCTTGATAGTCAAACCTTTAAAAAAGTAATGCAATTATACAAACACATTAAAAGCTCAACCAAGGCTACAATATTTTTAAGC
Source organism: Leuciscus leuciscus (assembly GCF_965113295.1). NCBI lineage: Eukaryota > Metazoa > Chordata > Actinopteri > Cypriniformes > Leuciscidae > Leuciscus > Leuciscus leuciscus. The sequence goes on from NC_138729.1 coordinate 26,421,570, forward strand.
TCTTCTTTTCTCAACACATACACTGGAACTTTTTTGCAATAATAATAATAATAATAATAATAATAATAATATGTTAAGATCTTAAGAATTTGAGCCATAATGATTTATCTAGATCTGGGGGTTTTCAAACTGGGGTCTGGGGACCCCCAGGGGGCTGCAAGGGAGTGACAGGAGGTCCATGGAAAACTAGTGGAAAACAAGGTAAAAAAAAAAATACATTTGATTAAAATAAATGAATACATGTCATACAAATAAATGTCATTTAAATAGTTGAAACATACTAGATAGTTATTCATCTATTAAATAGATTAAATTTGATTACAATAAATAATAAATAATATAAATAAATAAAAATTACATTAAAGTTAAATACATAAATAATACATTTAACATTACATTACTATAGCAAGTTGAAAAGTATATAATAAATGTAACAATATAAACTAAATTTAGATGTATAATATAAACTTTTCAATGTATAAATTAGGCGTTTATAAAAAAAAAATAGATGCCTATTTAAATTTTAGGATGGGAGTCCCTCACACGAGGGTGATCATATTTGGGGGTCCATGGCATCTAAAAGATTGAAAACCCCTGATCCAGACCTGTCAGTGCCTTAAATAACTCAATAGGAACCCTGCTGAAAAAAACAACAACCTTAAAGTAGATGGTTTAGCTGGATTAGGTTGGTCTTCCTTCCTGATCAAGCAGTTCTTTAACTAGCTGGACTCCCAAATTGATCAGCTGAAGAAGTTCCCAAAACCCCTTAAAAAACCAGCCAACAGATTGGCTTGACCAGGCTGAGAGACCAGCTAAGATCACTAAGCATGTGGCATTCATTGTTTCCTTGTCATAAAGAATACAACATGTACAGAAAGCCAAACATAGTTCTGGCATGATGGAAGTGAGGTCAAAAAAGTAGCTTGGTTTAGGTTTTATATTACATTATTTATGGTTTTACATTAATGATATTTGTTACAGAATGTGAACAAATATACAAAAGCATCTCCAATAAGCTGACCATTACAAGGCCTTTTCATCAATAATCAAATTAAACATGCTTAAAAAAGCACCACTTGCAACCTGCAACTTTTCTATTAACATCACTTTTTCACAGTTATGTAAATTACAGAATATGGGATTCAATATTCTCACTACATGCAGCATGTATCCCCAATCCTCCAGTGTAAAAAAAAAAAAATCCAGATTTGTTGATGCAAAACGCACAGTCTAGACGCAGCGGTCGCAGGCCAGGCATGTTCTGGCGGCACACCTCATCGGATAAAGCCTTTTGCATCTGGATGACTTGTGGAAAGTGGAGACAAGCCGAGAATGTAATTATGAATGCCAAATGAGAAAGCACTTCGAGGAAGCGCTCAAATCTTGTTTCTGTGATAGCAGCAGTTCGTGTGTGGTTAAGGGAGATGCCACATCCTGAACATGAAAGAATAAAAATGAGTGATCCAGATGATGCATCCCATCAACACAGTTAATTACTACAGGAAAGCATCAAAACAAATATTTTTGACTTGATCTACATTGCAGTGAGGTTGAGATATACAAAACACATTAAGAAGAAGAGTTATTTACACAATTCTGCATTATATATTTATGCAGGAATCATATCTAAACATCAATTAACCACATTTGTTTAATCTTAAATAAACCAAATGAACTAAAATGTCAGAGCATTTCCTGCCACTGTTCCAAAACTTAAATTTTCAGCCCTAATTTTCTCATTTATTATTGTATGTATTTTTGCAATAATATCTGAACCACCAGATCAAACTGCAGTTGAAATATATTCACATAACTTTTAAGTCTTGTAAAGCAATCACTTTATGTGACAACTTCTCATTGAGGGCCTGGAACTTGACCAAAGCATGAATCAAACTGTTGAAGCAAACTCGCAACCACTGACATATTATTTCTAAGCACCTGAACAATGCTGCAAAAATTGTGGTACACTTGAAACCACTGACGACTGTTCCAGAGTTAGAAACTACTCAGTCCCCTGATGAAGTAATGTAAAACTAAATCCAACATTAATCAATCTAATCAAACAAAACTTCCTATATAATCACGATAACAGCTCTTGAATTATTTATCACCACAGAAAGAAAAACAATCACTTGAACAACAATTTACGGCAATATAAATAATTTTGCTTTTTACTTTTCATCAAGTAATGGGGATTCGTTTGTGGTATTGTCGAGGTTCTAAATGAGGAACAATTGAATGAAGAATGAAGCATAAAAAAGTATTGGGTATAAAGAGAACAACTGTGCATTAGTCATCATAAATGACCACTTGTCTGAGGACCACACCTGATGTTATTTTGGATCACTGCTGGCTCAATCAGTGCCACCAAATCCAACTAATGCTGCACCCCAATTCGCCTACTTATACGCTGATTTCACGCAGCCGTTATTTTGAAATCGAAAGCGAGGCTCCGGTGGGAAGAAAACCGGAAGTGTCGCCTTTAATCACAGGAGAGTCGTGAATGCGATGGCGTATTGATGTGTTTAATGATGGTGTGTCAATTCTAAAAATGTACATACATTTCTTTCATACTTTAGACTATATACAGTGAAATTCATTTATAAATAAAATATTTTTTTATATATAATTCAGAATGTAAAAAAAGAAGCAGGAATGAACTATATATATATCCTATATTGAATAGTAACATCCAATAGTGTAAATCGCGGCAGCAGCTTCAGGTTGGTAATCCAAGGCATTGTTGTTTATCTTTACTTCCGGGGTTCTTCCCACCGGAGCCTCACTTTCGATTTCAAAATGGCGGCTGCGTGAAATCAGCCCATACTATGCCCTAAAGTAAACTAAAGTAATCTTTTTGTGAAGAAAAAGTAAATTATTTTGAGTGTGTAGCAGAAGAGTAGGCAAGCTTTGGGACATCGTTTATTAACCGTTCATTAATTTAATTTCCTACCGTATTGAAGAGAAATGTAGTAGCACGTTGGTCTGCGCTTGATGTTTAAACTGGCAGGACTTAAACTCACATACAAATGATAAACTTTCTCTCTATGATGGTTAAACTTTGCAATTACTCCGTGAATCACATGCGTTCCGAATTGGGGGATTGGACCAAATCGCAGCTGGCCCGACTGGACCATAGATCAACTACGATCCCTACACTTGGTGTCGCAAATCCTGCGATGCGACTATCGCAGACTATAGCACATTGTGATATTGATAAAAGCTAAAACGACAAAGTGCAGCCCTAGTTCTTGTTTCCTTCGTCTCAGTTCATTAGTTGCCATGGTTTTTGATCTGCCCTCATTACACTTGTGTCTATTTAATTATCTTGATTAGTCCCTACTTCTTTTGTATTTACAGTCCTGTGTTTGTTACATTCTTTGTCAGATCTTGTCTCATAATAGTGGTTGTTCTGTTTACAGTGTTTTTGTTCCCCGGTTACCTGAGAAGTGTTAATTTAAGTTTGTGTTCATTAAAGAAACTGCTTGCAAATAAATCCAGCTGTTTATTCGAGTTTTTGCCGCATTCCCTCCGTGACATAGAGACATAAATTAGTGCAACTACATTAATTATGGAGTAGAGATATTGAATATTTGATCGCCTACCAATTTACCAAGCTACCATTCGAACAGCAGCTACAAATTAAAAATGATGGAAGACCCATGTTGGATATATGCTTCACTTCGCTTTAATAAACAGCCAAACGTGCTTTTTTAAACAAAGACATTTAAAAGGATAGAAGGATGGATTTTTTATTCAAGTGATAGGCTAGTTAGTGAAATTATATTTATATTGTGTGGCTGTATACATTAGGGATGCTCTGATCGGGATTTTTGCAGCTGATATGACTACCAATTTTTTGTCATCATGACCTTTCAAATTTTGAAGAAAATTGATTTTGATAATTTTTGGAGGTTCTTATGTGAAAACCCTGAGAAAGATACTGATTCATTTTATCATTATTCGTGCTTGACATGATGACTATTAAAGCCCGCCAGCCACCACTGATCCGATGTTATCTTTAAAAAAAGAAAGAAAAAAGAATCAACACGCAAAAGGCACAGCTGCATATATTGTATACACGGCTAAGGATTTATGCTCACGTCAGAAGGTTGAAATTTGGCACGGATCTGTGTGAATAGATGTTAACAGACTCTTAGATCTCCATAAGAAGAGTTACAGAGATGAAGGTTTGACCTGTGACATCCATTTCCCCACACGTGAATCGACAATGACAAAATAGCTAAATGAAACCAACTGTCCTTCAACATCTGGTGAATTTAAGAAATGTAACCCTGTGGGAGGATGATACTGAGCAGGGATCCAAAAAAGTTAACTAAGACCACCCACATAAAAATATGGAAATGGTAATAATAGTGAATATAACATTATAATAATTGTTCATTGTTATATTCTTAGTATAATTATTATTAACAAGTTTGGTTTAAATATTGGTGGGAACACATTTTGTTTTCATGTGTGAAATTATTGTTGAGGTTCATGTAAAAGACCTTAGATACTGGAAAAGACTTGAGCCATATAAAATTCAAATAGCTTGTGTACATTATTATGTAAGACCATTTTATTCATTCCATATTATAACAGTCGACTGTCATATGATCATAACCAGAGATCATATTCCAGAGCCTTTGCTGCTTATCCTGTGGCTGAATGTAAGAATCCTGGATTTCATCATCTTGAGTCACTTGTTACACTGAAAGGTGAAAATGTGAACCTGACTATTATGCATTACTCAGAGACTCACAGGTTAATCCATCTCAAGTGATCCAATGAATGTTGTGTGACCATTTACATTTTACTATTTTACTTGAGATGGACTGACCCTCACCTCATCATCACATAGTGAGTCAGTGTGAAACCATGAGAATAGTAATTAAAGGAGTCATGAACTGGATTGTTTTATTATTTTATAATGTTGCCTGGGGTGCCCTTATAATGTTAGTATGATTTTTACATAAAAAATGGTCATAATTTATAAATAAAAGCCATTTTTCCAAGCCTGATTTCAGCCTCAGATTTGAACGCTCTGTTTTAAGGGGCGTGTCTGCTGTGAGACTGCAGTGCAAACGCCCACTGCTGTGATTGGCTGACATGCTTGCATATGAAATAGCTAGTATTATATGAACTCTCTCGAAAACTTTTACTACGTTTTTACTATTACAGCTATCGAGATTAACAAATCGTGAAAAGTATCGTTTAAAGCATTATATTTAAATCTATTCCATCACATGAAAGGTTGCAGCATGATGAGCACTGACTGAGCAGAAGACAGACAGTCTGTTGATCGCGTGAATAAAGATCTTATCATTGCAACGCAATTTTTGTAAAATGTTTAGCACAGACACCTAAGCCAGTGGGAAGGGTTGTAGGAACCGCTTCATTAAAAATGAATTTAATCCACTGGTCCCTGATAGCTTGGTCCGTTCTTGGGAGAGAAAAAACATTTCCATGTTGATTCTGGCAGTCAACAACAGAGCAACTCACGTGTGCACCACGTTTCTGCATCTTTCACGGTCAAGTGCGTACTTCGAATCGGAATCCCGGCGCTCGACTGAATATGAGGGGGAGAGGGGTCTGCGGTGTCCATATATGGTATATCCTGCGCCAACTTGACGTCAAGTCGGCGCAGAAATTAACATCACGTATTTGAGTGCGCGTGCACGTGGGCTGGTTGACGAACCCAGGGGTAAACAAACGCTTCACTTTTAAATATCGGCTTCCCGGCCAGTGTATAATCGTTAGGCAATCATAACATACATTTTTTCTCGTGGAAAAGTGAAAATTACAGGTCATGACTCCTTTAATCTTTACTAATAAATGAATTCAACACTATCTACAAGTCAGTTATAACAGGGATTAAATTACCTAAAACGTTTACTACAGTTTTGTATTTATCAAATTACTTCATATCATAAAAATTAGACCAGTTCACTACCATATGAGGGGGGATGTTGCTCTAGTCTAGACTACCTCATTAGATGGGTCAACTAGACAGTATGTGGTCAACCAGACCACCATTAAAGCTTCTAACCCTTTCTTCATTCAATTGGAAAACCAGACAGTTCCGTCTGGTGTATCCCACTGCCAAATCAGTTCAGGTCAACTGAGAGATTAAAACAAAAAAAATACAACTCTTCAGACAGGGTCAAAAAGATCAGTGATCAAAAGAGGAGAAATACCCCTTGTTAAAGAATATACTGTATCAATCCATTGATTTAACAGGACCCAACAATACATACAAAAAACAAACACAAAAACAGAAAATTGTGGTATTTACTCATCGTTTCTTCTAAGGACCATAGATGTTTTTCACTAAAATCATTAGTGACTCCCACCATGTCAGGATGTCTCAAATCTGCTCTACATGTGGAACTGGTGGACCATCAAAAATGGTCCACCAGAAAAACATTTCTAGAGCACACAAATAGTACATTGGTGGAACTTAGTCATAATGACACCATTTTTAGAGACTTTAAGCATTTTTTTTTTTAATTAAAAATATTTAAAGAATAATACTAAATTAAACAATTGGTGACTAATAAGGGTCTTCCCTGGTTATTGCTAGGCCTACATGGTCTGCAGAAATTTCACTAAAAATAATGCACCAGATATTTACTGAACCAAACTCAAAGCAAAGAACTAAGATTAAAACCGAAACGTGGGAAATTGACACCCCTAGTGTACACACACACGCACATAATAAACATGTACAGATATAAATATACAAACAAGTAATAAACAATGAATACCGACTTTCTAAAAAAGGTTGTACCGTAGCGTGAGTAAAACATGGCTTCACTTCAACACTACAATCCAGGACTGTACTCTCCAAAAAAAGACCATCTGCTAGAAGACCCGATAGGACAGGAAATATTCTTCTGCATGTGCCAATGGAATCACACTATCCACATATGATTAACAAATGAAGAGATGTTTCAGACTTGGAATGAAATCCTGTCCACACTAGTCAAGACGTGCAGAAAAACAAAGACATTTCTGACCTGAAGTTTCCAGAATAGAAAGCTAACACACAAGGAAAGAGCTGGATTCATGCAATTTCCACATCCACACAAATCTTTTGGAAACAAATGACACATACTAGCCTTGGTTCCTCAGGGAACATGAATGTCAAACACAGCAGATCTTTATGATTAATTATGTGTTTGAGGCAGTGGGTGCGTGAGGTGGGAGAGAATCGGGGTCTGTAATCTGAACTGTTGAATAGTTGAGTCGTGAGGTTTTTGCTAGTATGAAAAGTAGACAACACATTCTGTAAACAAACACATATTTTGGCTGAAAGTTACAGCACAAAAAAAGTCCCAAAAGGTAGAGCTTGAATCCAGCTTGATGGCACAGTTGCTTGTGTTGTATTATTTTGTCACAAATTCAATTGGTAAGCAACATGAGTTATAAATTTGGTTCACTGAAACCAGATGTGAAGTAATTCACTCCTTACAGACAGCATTTTGTATAGTCATCTGGACTGTTTACACTTGGTAAAGGGTGATTCGATCGAAAGTGGTCAGCACTGAATACAGGTGTAAACAGGGTCCAAAATGCTTAGTAATCTGATTACTCCAACCACATTCACAGACAGATGAAAATGCAAGCGATTATATGAGACAGGTTGTGTAAATGCTAATCCAACCTAACCCAGACAACATCAACGGACTGCCTACTTGCCTCTCTATCAATCACTGTGCTTAAAGAAGTGCAGTGTCCGTAACCACATACTTTTAGAATATGCAGTTTTCAACTAAGAACGTACTTTTTGACCGTTGATGAAGTATGTTCTGAAGGAATACAGATGAGTAATATCAATTCCTTGTACATACTACATTGTCCTTTGACTCGTACATTCCCAGACCAATCAAGAAAATAATTTACTGACCATGAGGAACAACTTTCTTGGTACCTGTAGCCTTTTTTGAATTTCATGTACAGTATATTGAAAATTCAAACTCATGTGATGTGCCGCTTTATTGAAGGGAAGTGTAGATATTTGCATGTAGGGAAAGTTTTAAACTTTTGCAGTTACATGCAGTCTTTTAAAGCTGCATGTAACTGCAAAAGTTTAAAACTTTCCCTACATGTACTTTCCCAGTAATAACTTATTGAATATTTGAAAAAAACACATGAAATGTATTTTTACAAAACGAGAGACCCTCCCCTTATAATCTGATCAAGCATGTTATCATCAGGTGAACACGTCAACCTATCTCACTTGACTTCAAACGATGGACGGTTATGGATTTTTCTGATAGCCCATGCCAATATCCTAAAGTAGTGTGGATGATGACCAATATAAAGCAGATATATGATATCACACTATTTATCTAAATAACACAAGTTGCAATGAAATTCATCTATTTATACTTTTCAAATATTTCATATTCAAAGACTTGATATAAATGCATATATGCTGACAAGTATTACAGAATTTACCCCTTCTGTTACTAATAATAGAAAAGCAGACACTATAATACTTTCACATACCTTTTAATTTATTTGTTTGCTGCTAACTCATTAGACAGAACTATTAACAGACAGTAAACTAATGAAGACAGAGAATAGGTGCTCCTGTGAGCCTGTGCTCAAGCACTGACGTTCAAAAAGCTGTCAATGGCTACGTTTATATGCAACCAAATAATAATCGGATTGATGGCTCAATCAGACTGAAATGCCTTCATGTAAACACCTTAATCGATCCGACTGAGCTCGATCGGATCGGAAGGGGTAGTTTTTTCTTTTTCTAATCCGATCAATAGGACATGTAAACACCTGATTGGATTGAGAACCGAAACAAGAAATGGCATAATGACGTATGATGCGTGGAACAAGCTGTTGTTGTTGTTGAATAAAGTGTCAAATGACTGTTGCGTCATACTAAAATTCCCCTACCACTCATCATCTGTGAAGTGGAGCAGGACAACGTCCCACCAGTCCGTTTCATACTCTCATCCACAGACGGCTGGTTTTGGGCACGGGTAGGGGCATGTTTACTGCGTGATAAATATAAGCAGCACGGCACAAAGGTTCATATGCTCATTGTCTCCTAATTAAGACCCGTAATAGAAAAGTAGCAATGTAGGAGATATGTGCAAACAGTGGAAAATTCTGTATATTCGTGCAATGTGTGCATATCAAAAACTCAATTGCGATTTTATGCTTGTGACAAACATCAACCCAATCACTTTATTTAGAGTTCATGTAAACACTACATTCAGATTCATCAATCGGAATGAATTAACTCTGATTGAAACAAAAGTTGTGCATGTAAACATAACCACTGTAAAAGCCCAGCTATTATCACTTATCGGGTGATGCAGATGATTTAAAAAAAAATTTAAATATCAGCTGATATCAGCTGACAACTAGATCAGATCATCCGAAATTGATCTGGAGACTTACAGGGTGATGTTGTCAGACCTGTGAAGTAACCTCTAGAAAATCAGCACAGACTCTGTGTGGAACTACGGTTGATTTCCTCACAGTTGATAATATGATGTCTTCTCTATCCTAAGATCAGTTCCTCAGCCCAACATTTGCGCATTCATGCAGGAACCTTCATAAAACAAGAAACAGTGCATTGGGGGAAAACATCCACACAGCGCGCTTTGTTGAGGTGTTGTATCAACATATGACGCCCCTCTCTCTGCTCACTTCCTCCTTGGGCCCCAACAGCAGGAGGTTGGTGTCAACAAGGAATTCCGTCCCATGAATATTTCCCTCCTGAAAAAAAGTTGCACACAGGGCCCTAGTGAGGACTTTACAGGTCCAACGAGTCTTTTAAACTTCACTGCGGCAATGTAAAAATGAGAAGTCGCCAACATTATGCCATAAAACGATACCGGGCAGCACTAATAACTAGCTTGCAACAACACAGAATGCAGAGTGTACACACTGGGTTCTGCTATGCTTGGGAAAACCTAAACACAACTTATCTTTAAAACTATTTACCAGAAACAAATAATACCTGTTACATATATCAGCATAAAAAAATATTTCAATGTACAAAACATCTAAACCAGTCTGTCTGTAAACAGCATTTAGTGTGACGTGAATCAACTCACCATAGTCCAGAAAAGTTTCTCAACGGCTTAAGATGCTAACGTCACAACGTTCAAATGAAATTTTAGCCTTCGACTTTCTGATGAAAGCTCAAATCCGGTCAGTTATGACAGATGGCAGTGGCCCTTCTGACAGAAGAATCAGAGTCAGTTGTGTAGCTGCTCAGTGGGCAGTGATGACCTGCTGATTATACATCATGACTCAGAGTTTGAAGGGTGTTTAGTCTCTGCAGCTCTCTGGGCAGGTGACTGAGCCTTTGCGGTAAACCTCATGAGTTTGGATCATGTTCTTTTAACCACAAATTCACAACAACACCTGCTATACAACAACAAAGGACATCTTACAACCCCAAATACGTCTGAGAAGAATTTGATTATTATAATGAAATCAGATGGCATGGTGCACAACAATTAAGAAAGTTTAATTAATCTACAAAGATGAATATTCTAACTTAGCTTGTCCATCTTTATCTAACCCTTTTCTCACATGAAGAGTTAAGCAAACAATTTGTTTGTACACACACTGAGAGACATTTAGTATCTTTCATTTAATATTAAGTATGCAAGTTCTGCACGAAAGCACCTCAACAAGACATCTGGATTATTCATGATGGCACGTAATGCTTGAAAGGTTTGTTTGAACTAAGATTCAACTATCTGAAGCTTTTTATTATGGCGAATCTTGAAATGTTCAGGTGCAAGCATTTCAAAACCTCCAAGAGAATGTGAAGCGCTTCTGCTTCAAATAGATGTGGAACAAGATCCAAAATAAAACATGTAAACATTTAAATGTGCAATCTTTTAAATGAAAGGAGTGTGTGGGGGGGCAAAGAGGTGAGGGAGAAGGAAGCGAGAAATCCAACTACAAATGCCAGTTCCCCTCTCAGGGATCAAACCTGTCTCGGATATCCTGCTCTGCTATTCCACCTCTCTGCTTTGATGGGTCAACCACAACCACACTCTTTCTCTCTTGCCTCTCTCTCTCTCTCTCTCTCTCACAAACACACACACACAAAAAAAATTACAAGCACAGACAGCATGAAAGTTCAAATTAAAGCTTTCAATCTTCGCAAGTTTGACTTCTATGATACCATTTAATGTATTTATTAAAGACAAAAAATAAATATTATAAAAAATATATAAAAAAATATTCGGAAGACAAAAACCAAATCACAAAACAAAAACAAAAAATAATGCAACAAAAAATAATATCACAACACAAAAAGAGGTGACAATTCGAACACTGTACCTCCCTCAGATACCTAGGACAGTTAAAGGACACTCTCTTCCACACACAGATGTAAACTAAGTCAGGCCATATCCCATTCAATGCGATTGCCAAGTATGTCAGAGATAAGTGAGGATCGACCTGTTGGACTCACTGTGACAGGTCACACAGTATGCCTACAACAGGAATAGAGATGACACCACAATCAAATAAAAGGCCTGTGGCAGAGCTCACTGCCTCTCTAAGCCAAACTCACGTGGCTCTGGAAGTGTTTGCAAACAGCTAAAAGAGGTCAAGCGCTGTGACTTCAACTTCTAAAAATAGACCAACACATGGCAAACTCCCCAGTAATGTGGTTTGCGCTGATCAGATGCAACTGACCACATTTATGAGCTTAAACAAAAGAGGGGTCTGTGTGGTCTCTCTCGGTTGACCACCAACTGAGTGAAGTCAACACCAAATACAAGAGTTTCCTCAGTATGCACTCACACAGAACATGTCACGCGTGCTTGTTAGTCAATATCAGGATATCTGCGGACCGGGTGGCATACAACCCTATAGGCTTATACATTATACAAATCAAAGGGGACCAGCGTCTAAGTCTTTGTTATTTTTCATTAGTAGTTGTCAGTAAAATCCTCTCTGACATGCTAAGCATTCCAGCAGACAATGTTTGTAATTATTTTATGCCTGTTGCACACCAATGCACACACGAGTAAAGTGTGATACTCACTTCCATTGTCAGGGCCTAAGCTTTCAAAAACCTCTCCAGCATATTTCCTTATGTCAAGAGTTGGCAACAGGCTTGTCTGAAATACTTTGCAGGCTCCTTCTCTCACTGCCAATTGAGTTCTCACTACGACCACAATACGAGCCTCTTCAGTTGAGAGAGTCTAGCAGGGAAACACAAGTAGAAAGTGGAGGTGGCTAGCCAAAACATCCCACACCGAACACAACCGCACTGGAAGAAGGCAGGTGTCACTTTCACATGCAACCACAGTGAGTAAATGCTCTTCCCTTTACTTAGGCCAGTTTCACGGCGTATGCATAAGCAGCGTGTACTATAAGCAAAGCTGCAATGCGACATTTGACAAATTGTCAATAGAACTGCATTGCTATGAGAAAGTTATTTTCTGGGTTACTACTTTCATTTACAAAGGACATGATGAAATGTTTTTTAGGAGTGAGTTATTGAGAACTACTATACCTGAATCTGCTCCCAAACCCCAAAGTAGCCTTTATATGCGGAACTTGTGTCAAGCCTGACATTGGTGTCTTTTTTCAATCAATAGATTAGTAGATTTTTATTTTATTAAAAAACAAACCTATATTGCAAAATATTGAGGTGATAAATAGGTCTAAAGAGTTTATTTTTTTACATATCTATGTTTTATTTTCCATAGATAAAGACTTATTTGCAGTGTGACAAATACAAATATTATAAATAGGTGTAAAATATTACCTGGAAAATATTATCTTCTAAATTCCACCCACCATTAAGGGAGTTGTTATGTAAGTGTATAAGTCAAGTTAAGTCAAGTTTATTTGTATAGCGCTTTTCACAATACAGATTGTATCAAAGCAGCTTCACAGTATTAAATTAAAATAATACAACAAAGTTTGTTTCAAGAGGAATTTATTGATTGATAAAATTAAATTAAATATCCCCAACTGAGCAAGCCAAAGGCAACAGTGGCAAGGAACCGAAAAACTCCATCAAGTGACCTAATGGTGTCCTAAAACTCCATCAGGTGACCTAATGGAGAAAAAAAATCCTAGGTATGACCAAAAGCCTTGAATTTAGTGATCTTAAAGAGCGCGATGGATTATAGGGCGATAGAAGATCCGTTAAATAGACTGGAGCTAAGCCGTTTAGGGCTTTATAAGTCAGTAGCAATACCTTGTAATTAATACGGAACTTTATGGGTAACCAATGCAGTGATGATAAAATCGGTGTTATATGATCATATTTTCTTGATCTCGTAAGAACTCTAGTGGCGGCATTTTGGACTAACTGTAGCTTGTTTATTGAGGATGCAGGACAACCAGCTAATAAAGCATTACAGTAATCCAGTCTCGAGGTCATGAATGCATGAACTAACTTTTCTGCATCAGAAACTGATAGCATATTACGTAGCTTAGCAATGTTTCTAAGGTGGAAAAAGGCTGTTTTTGTAACATATGAAATATGATTTTCAAAAGACAGGTTGCAATCGAGTATAACACCCAGGTCTTTTACTGTAGAGGATAAAGTAACAGGACATCCTATGATGTTAAAGTTGTATTGTGCGAGGTTTTGCACAATACATAAGCCTGAAAAGAAACAAAACTATGGCTGTCAATGTAATAAAATAATTTGTATTAATTTCATGATATCTGTAGTCTTTACCAAGTAGAATGAAACTGTAATAATGTCAATTTTGGTGATTTAAAACAAAAAAACGTTTTAATTTAAAAAGTCACTTATTGTGATGGGACAGAATAGACTTGACAGGAGAGAGAGCCCAAGACTCGAATTTGGGTTGCCCGAAGCACAATCGTGCTATATGTCGGAGTGCTGCCCACGAGGCTATCGGCTCCGACAAATTTTGTGAATTTCAACATATTTATTTAAATGTAATTTCATTTAAAATTTACAGCAGACACAATAGCACTCCCTTGCGGCCCCCAGTGCTTTGAGGCAACATGCTGTATATGCATATAAGAACAGCAAAATAAATGTGCTCTCCAGGTCATAATTTTCCAATTATGAGTCACATTTATCAGCCAGTGATATAATCTGTAGTTAGCAGCAGGCATTTGTTTGGTTTCTTGAATTGCATCACAGACAACAGCTTCTGTGCCAGCTAAAAGGTGCCAAAAGCAAGATTAACGGAAACGATCTGCATAATCAAGAATAAACAAAAAAGCTAACAAAATGTGATGTTTACAAAAATGATGGGAATCAATTGGGCTGACGATGCCCTGTCTTTCCTTCACATTTAATAGTGTAAACTTAAAAAAAAAAAAAAAAATTCTTTAATTATTATACCTCAGCATTGTTTAATAAGACATTCCAAATGTTTACATTATGACTGGTTTAAACGGATTTTAGGGAAAATATCAATGTGATTTAGGATTTTATGATTAGGCAGTTTTATTTATTTAGTTTAATAAGTAACATTTTTATTAAATTAATCCATGAAATTAATGTGACACTAGTGGGTTTAAACAGCACTTTGTTTTAAACCACTGCTGACACATTTAAAAATAATTTTAAATTTTTTTATTTTCATCTTATTTATTAATTTTATTAATAATTTATCAGTGATTGACAACAAATATTACTTGTTCCAAATATTCAGCCAAGCATGTTGAACTTGTTGAAATGTGACATCAAAGTTTAAATTCTGGCAACCTGTAAAAATGTGTACTCATGGTATGTACATAGATTGATAATTTCCTGTCTCGGATGCATAACTCCAGCACCAAACTGTCATACTTATGTCCATGTCTAGATTTAATACATACTTGGAAAACTTAAAGTGCCTCCTGCAGCATACTTCCTCCTGAGGAGAACAAACTCTACCGGGTTTTCTCAGCGTGTGGAAAAAGACTATTAGTCAGCCAGCCCACGTCACAGCATGTTTACACCATCAGCTCTGGTTCTGTGATGCAGTAGGGAGGGGGAGCTCCACACAACATCCTATCCCAGCCCTGGTCAGTCATCTTCCAAAACTGACCATAAACATCAGCTCTTATTACATGGCAACAGGACGCTTTCCAAAAACCACGCTTCCCATTGCTCAGTCCAAACACTTCAGAGAGTGTGTACAAACAGAGGCCAGCAACCCTCAACAGCAGCGAATCACAGAGAAGATGGTCGGCACTTAACATAGAGCTATATTTGGTGTGGAAAGTTACCATACCTCCAACACAGAGCGGGCAGCTGGTGAATCCTGGTGGTTGGCGAGAATGAGGAAAGGAAGGCTGCACAGCTGAGGATGCTGCATGGCCAAGTGGAGCTCAGACCGGGAAGCCTCCATCTCTTCATCTGATCCAGCACTATTGAGGACAAACACTACACCTTGGGAACCTTGATAATATCGGCTCCAGTATTTCTTGATGGTCTCAGCTCCTAAAAAAAAAGGGAAATAGTAATGATGTACCATGTGACCCTCTGTTCATATACGATGATAAGTAGGCAAAAATCAGAAGTGAAATATTGGCTCCCTTTCAATTTACGAGTGTAATTTTGAATTGAATTAGCTACGCCCTACAGGAAGACGAACTGAAATTTGAATTCAAAATGACAGGAAGAAGAATATATAGATTTGTAAATGAAAATAAAATAAACACAGATAAAGCATTCTGTGAAAACCTTTTTTTTTTTCATTATTTGCAAACATGTTAATAGTTCGTATTGAAAAACTTTGATTTTCTAGCTTAAAAAGTTATTCATTTTTATTTTACTTCCTTGCATTCAAATTGCAATTCTGTATCCTGTTTGCTACCTGAATTAAAATTAAATTCAAAGGAATTGAACTGGGATTTAAAAAGGCATTTTAACTTTTTATTCTGAATGGCACACAACCCTGGTTTAAAGCCATTACAAGTCTTTCATTTCTGATGCTAGTAGGTTCACATTCGCTTCAAATCTTCGGTCTTGCACAAATCTGAAATATTCATGGGGATTTACATGGCGGTCTCACTGAACAAATCATGTAATAAAATATTCCTCATCCTCTTTCCTTATAGCAACAGTCTATGACATAAATCATATTATGCTGTTGCAGTGCTCCTCTTGATTTGGAAAGTTTTAAAATGTTTCAAAACGAATCCCTTATACTTAGAATACTAAACTTGGTCTGATTGGAGCCAAAATAAATATGAAAGGAGGAAAAAAGGACATAAATCATCAAGCATTATTCTGTCACAATAATCACAAGTCAAGTCATGTAACTGTAAACAAATCTGGTGAGATCTTGACGCAAGTTTGTAGAAAAAAAGTGTTCTTGAAGTCTCAAAACAACATTGTTTAGCGGAAACTGCAAGAAATAAATCACACTCATCAGAAAAGAAGCATTTTGTTTGACTTGCAATAGTGTAAAATAACAGCACACAAGTCTCCTGGGGAGATGTGATATGACAGTGTGGTCACTTGCTCAGTGTTTTCTAACAGTTCAAATATCTCAATGATTTGGTTCGACCATCTCAGCAACCGATTTAGAGTTTGAGTTGAACTTTATTGTCCATTCTGTTTGTCAGAGAGCGGAAATTTGTCTTTGACACTGGTGACAGATACATTCACATTAATGCTTAAAAACACAAGCCACATTAACAGCACAAACACAGAATTCACAAAAATTATACTATTAAACACTAATTAAATTAAACTACAATTAAACACAAACTACAATTAAAATAAGTGCAAATGAATACAGTACAGATGTAGATAATGAAATGAGAAAATGTATTTCCATTATATAATAAGGGATTTAACGATTATATATAATTAATTGTCAAGACAAATCGGTGTCATCACATGTATGACAAACATGTACAAACCGGTTTGTATTATCACAGAAATGTCTGCTTAATTTACCTACATCTATTTCAAAGAGACTGAATAGAGTTCAGTCTATCAGAAAGACATGGTTCTGCAGCAAGTTTCTCTATAGAGTAAATGCTCAGGACTTTTTAGGAACTATATAATGTATCTGGGTTTCTCTTGGTTGCCAGCTCAAATGTTTTGCTGGTTCCACATATGGTTATTTTTTTAGTGCTATAAATTGATGTGCATATATTTACTATGCCACAGTAGCTGTTTTTATTACACGACTCTCTGGAACACTTGATTCAGATTTTGACATTCTGCAGTCAAATGCTTATATAGAATGACTGCTAAACTGTATATTTGATCGTTGTCGGACAACCGATTCCCACAGCTGTACATTGCAGCGCTCCACTGCCTAATTTTTTCACATCACAAAATAATTTCAACTCAAATGTCAATTAATTTATTTATTTGGCAAATGGCCATGTAATAAGCGGGATAATGTACAGACAGACAATCGTAATGGCAAAAACCTATCAGGGCTTATTGTGCAATAATTATCCTCTTACTGTAGGTTATGCCTTAGGTGTAAGTTTGCTGTGAATGAGCCCTACATGTTCACAAGATGAATCATCCACTAATATCTCGTCTTCATTTACACTACAAAACCTCATAGGTTTGAGGGCATACAGCTTTTTTTTTTTTTTTTTTGCAGGGATGCATAAAATTGATCAAAAGGGACAGTAAATATATTTATAATGTTACAAAAGATTTCTATTTCAAGCAAATGCTTTTCTTTTGAGCTTTCTATTCATCAAAGAATCCTGAAAACCGTAATATAATTCCACAGAAATTTCAAGCATCACAATAGACCTTATTCAGAGCAGCGCCATGACAGGTATGAAAGCAAGGCTGTTACGGATAGACTTACCGTGTTTTCAATAGCATCCGCTGTAAAAAGCTGTATAAAACTCCTAGATTACTCATTTTCCACAGCTAATATTTTCTGGAGTTTTTGTCAACTGAAATCTCTCAGAAAAATATTTTTGCAGTGTTTCGTCAGCAGAACAATTCAAAAACACATTAAATAACAATAGTACAACCCACTGAAGAGATGTCTATCCCTCACAGCCTCGCTTCTATTCCCATTAAAAAAATCAAAGATGGTGCTGCTGTGAATACGTTCTATTGTTTTCAACACTGATACTAATAAGAAATGGTTCTTGAGCACCAAATCAGTATATTAGAATGATTTCTGAAGCATCAAATGACCCCGAAGACTGGAGTAATGGCTCACAGGAATAAATTACATTTCAAAATATAGCGGTTTTCTATTTGAATATATTACAAGTTTTACTGTATTTTTGATCAAATAAATGCAGCCTAGGTAAGCAAAGACTTCTTTTAAAAACATTTTAAAAAATCGTACTGATCCCAAACTTTTGAACTATAGTAAGTCAAGTCAAGAACCTCACTTCAGACCATCATCCAGATGATTCACCACATTTACTGTTTCCCAAAACACACTTGGAATAACAGCAACAAAGTACACACAAGCTGACTGCATAGTGTAAAAGTAAGTAGAAGTGTCTGCAAAATATAATCTCAGGCAGCATCTGATGACTTTTTTCAGCACTGATTTTGGAGCAAATCATTTGAATTCTTCTAAATGGATTTAAACATGGAGAAATGTTAAACAAAGCTGTACACCACTTAAGTTACTGCTAGGTGAAATCATGGTCAAATTAGACAAATTCTTGATAAACAAAATGATCTGGAAATATGTACATTCTGAGGAGTTTTCTGTGAAGTTGAGTGGGTGAAGATAGCAAATAGGCCTGGTCATGCATCCTTAATCATGCAGACTTGAAAAAATTCTTCCCAAATTCCATCAGCACATTAAATGTGCAGCAAGGGGGAAAAACACCTTGGACAAGGCATACTCAAATGTCAAGAAAGGCTACAGGTCAATTCCACTGACTCATCTGCTTTTAATACCAGCATACACCCCCTTAAGAAGGAAAGCTCCCACCACTACCAAGACTCTGAAAAAATGGCCAGATGGAGCCTCTTCTCAGCTCCAAGACTGTTTCGAAAGAACCAATTGGGATGTCTTCGACAATCAGGATTTGGAGCTGTACACATCAACAGTACTCTGCTATATTAAGAACTGTGTCGACAATGTCACTGTCGACAAATGCATCCGGATTTACTCCAAGCAGAAGCCCTGGATGACTAGAGAGGTCAGGACCCGCTTAAAAAAAAAACGTAATGCTGCCTTCAGGTCCAGAGATAAAGCCCTCTACAATGCAGCCAGAGCTAACCTTAAGAGAGCCATCAAGGGTGCGAAAGCAGAGTATAAAAGGGAGATTGAGGACTAATTCACACACAACGACCCACAACGACTCTGGCATGAGATTCAAAACCTCACAAACTTAAAAAGCATTACTCAAAACCTCTGATGCTAATGCCTCATTGGCAGAAGAACTTAACTTCTTTGCCCGCTTTGAAGTGAGAGTGACAGAGACGGTCACACCACCCACACCCACCCTCAACAGACATGCACCCGCATTTTTTATACAGGAACACAGGGTGAGGAGTGTGCTCAGAGCTGTTAATACAAGGAAGGCTGCAGGCCCAGATGGAGTGACGGAAAGGGTGCTTAGAGAACGTGCAGACCTCAGTCTTCACAAAGATCTTCAACCTGTCCCTGTCAACAGCCACCATCCCATCTTGCCTGAAGTAAGCAACAGTTATCCCACTACCGAAGAAAACAGTCATCAGTGGTCTTAACAACTACCGCCCGGTTGCACTTACCCCAGTTATTATGAAGTGCTTTGAGAGGCTGGTTCAACAGCACATCAAAGCCAGCCTCCCAGACACCTTTGACCTACAGTACATCAGTTCGCATTCAGAACCAATGGATCCACAGAAGATGCCATCGCTACTGCCCTGCACACAGCATTGCTCCACCTAGAATGCCAAGGCAGCTATGTGAGGATGCTTTTTATTGACTATAGTTCAGTATTTAACACAGTCATTCCTGACAGGCTGGCAGCCAAACTGCTGGGCTTAGGTCTTTCCTCATCTATCTGTCACTGGATTAAGGACTTCCTGACCAACCGCCCACAGACGGGTTAGGTCCCTATTCCTCCTCCACCTTTATTCTCAGCACAGGAGCCCCACAAGGCTGCATGCTTAGTCCACTTCTCTACGTCCTTTACACTCATGACTGCACCCCCACCCATTCTATCAACACTATCATCAAATTCGCAGAATTCCATAGTTGGACTCATCTCAGGAGGAGACGAAGCAGCTTACAGAGATGAAATTCAGAGATTGACAGAAAGGCGTGGGGTAAATAACTTGGCCCTGAATGCTTTTAAAACCAAAGAGATCATCATTGACTTTCGAAAGCACAACACTTCTTGGGCACGACCATCGCTGAGGATCTCTCCTGGAGCACAAACACCTCAGCAGCAGTCAGCGATTTTATTTCTTGAGGATTCTCAGAAAGAACCACCAACAAGAGCAGCTGCTAGTGTCCTTCTATCGCTGTTCCATCGAGAGTGTGATAACCTACTGTATCTCTACGTGGTACACAAGCAGCTCAGAGGCAGATAAGAAAGCTCTCCAGAGAGTAATCAACTCACACAAAAAAATCATTGCCTACCCTCTGCCTTCCCTAAAAGAGCTTTACACTGCACGCTGTCTCAGAAGAGCAGGAAACATTTTAAAGGATCCTTTCCATCCGGGTCATCATTTGTTTGAATTGCTACCCTCTAGTAAACGATTTAGGTCCATTAAATCGCGGACCAATAGACTCAAGAACAGTTTTTATCCCAGCGCCATACGGGAGTTGAACACTGCCAGCACACACACACATAAACTGATAAATGCACCAATCTGATGGGGCATGTTATATCTCAACCTATAGAAGGTTAACAACACCCTCTGTATATTTCAGTGTGTATATGTTACATTATACTATTTAAATGGGGTTGCATTCTGTTGCACTTACCTCTTTTCATTATAATGTGCAATATCATGCAGTACTTACTGCGCACATTTTTTTTTTTGCACTATTTGACTGTCGCCTTGCTTGCACTGGTTTTGTGAGCATTGTTTTATATTTTCTTTGTGTTGTCTTGATTATGGCATATTGTTTATTGATGTAGTGTACTGTATATTGGTTATTATCGTATTGTTTCTATTCTACTTAAATTGTATTATTTAAATGTTAATCCGCACAAGCTATATGTGATGGTACCTTAAGGATTGCATCAATTTCGCTATACCTTTTGTGGCGGGAGGAGCAAACGACAGACACAGTGGGAGTGGTGTCAAGCCTCGGAGAGGCATTTATAAACAGAAATAAAACATAAAATGTCCAAAAATGGGGAAAATGAAGTGTTAAAACAAAAGGGGATCTGGTGTCCTCGTTGTGCCAGGGAATAGTGAAGGATGGGTAGTGAAGAGAAGGGATGGGTCCAGGTAAGGGGGCAGTGTCCGGCGGTTGCACGCGCTTCTCTCTCTGGTCTGAGGGGCGGCGAGGGGCGGCGAGGGGCGGCGGCTTCAGCATCGCGGCTTGTCCTCTTCATCCATGACAACTTGAGGAGAATAGTGACCCAGCATCCTAGCCGGTCAGCAGCATCACGCATGGATCTCCGTTCGGACCGCGGGTCTGGCGTCTCACAACTCCCTCGGCGCGGGAATCCCTCCGCGTTCCCTTTCTGGACCCACGAGGACACCAGTGTGCATGCACAGGGAAGAGACCGGTCTCTCTCTGACCGGTCAAAGAGACGCGCTCAGCATTCAACAGCGGTGGTGATGAGGCTTCATTATCTTCAGGTGTGCCTCATCACACACCGCCAATTCTCCTCTTCAGCGCCCCTCCTCTCCAATCACATCCACTCCAGTCGGGAACCTGGCCGAAGGGCGGCGAATTAAGGGACGGGGTGGCGCTGATCACTAGGGAGAGGCAGTCGATCCACCACATTTTGTATAGTGACAATAAAGAATCTTAAATCTGTTTGGATCTGTGATCACATGTCCCATACCCATCTATCATGATACTGACATCATCTGCCACCTATTGGTCAATGGCCCTGTCAGAAAGTCAAATGTAAATTTGATGGGAAAACATACTCAGAAAACCAGAGTCATTGATGTTTCTGTGAAGAATCTCAAGACATAATTCAAAACATATTCTGGTTTCTTCAGACAGAATAAAGGAGTACCCGCTGTACATATGATGTTGCAGGGCACCATTATGTAAGACATATGTGAGACTAAAAATGAAATTTAGCAAAAACTATCTTCTTCTCCTAGGACCTGTTATCTTGACCTGCCAAAAGAGATGTAGATATGTTGAAACAGTCTGTCTTGGCTGCTTGTCTGTCCACATCTCCATGGTATAGTGTTTCATCTTAACTCATTAAATGTCAATCATTTCAGTCTGGATCACATCAGAAAGCTTGAGTTTTGAAATGCCTTTCCACAGCTCAGATCCGGGTTATGGTATTTAGCTCGAAACCATCTAACAACAGGCAGCAGACAGTACAAACAACCAAGCATAACAGAGTCTTAGGTTTCTTTTCTCTTTAAAGGGGACATATCATGAAAATCTGACTTTTTCCGTGTTTAAGTGCGGATCCCCAGTGCATCTACCAACTCAGAAAACATGAAAAGTGACAACCCAGTAACTTTGTCTTGGTAAGCCTTTCTCAGGCAAGCATGTCAAAAAAATAAGCCAATCAGATTTCGCCCCCCTTCTGACGTAGGAAGGGGATCTTATAATATTATTAAGATTATAATATTACCGCCCCTTAATCTGCACGTTTCCACCCACGGTGCCACAATTTGGTTTTCGCAAGCGACAACAGTGTAACCAGTTCTAACGTAATGGCAAAAGTTCAAGCAAAGCATGCAAACTGTTCTGTCTTTGGCTGCACAGACGAGCACAGAACACTATTTGACCAAAAAAATGTCACAGCTGTCTTATAAAGACCACAGGGAACTGTGTCTACTTGTGTAAAAGTTCAACATGACAGTGCATGCAAGTCGATGAGATGAATCAATGTAACAACTACATAAATGTATCCACTTACCATTCAGAAACGTCCAGGTGCAGTCTCTCCATAAGGCCGCTACTGGTTATTTCTGAGATTTTGGATGAGTACGATTATTTGCGTGTTTTGTTATTTCCGCTGTCTTCGAAGCTCGTTTAAAGGATCGGCCATCTTCTGAAAGGGGGCAGGGAGCAGCAACTCATTTGCATTTAAAAGGACAGGCACAAAAACTGTGCGTTTTTGCTCACACCCAAAAAGGGGCAAATTTGACAAGCTATAATAAATGATCAGGGGGGTATTTTGAGCTGAAATTTCAGACACATTCTGGGGACACCATTGATTTATATTACATTACATTTAAATATAAATAAGTAAAATACTTTGTACATCATAAATAACATTTGAAAATATACTAAAATAGAAAACAGTTCTTTTAAATGATAATATTTCACTAAATGTATTGTTTTATTGTATTTTTGTTCAAATTAAAACAGCCTTGGTGAGCAGAAGACTTCTTAAAAAAAAATCTTACCAACCCCACATTTTTTTATGTTGGGTGTATATGTATAAAAATATCACACAGGCAAGAGTTCTGAAAATCAGTGCAGCATTTATGTGAGTGATTTTGCTTTTATACACCAATCTAATTAACAAGAAGTTATTATAAAGTAACTTGGGTTTCAGAATAAATTTGGTCGGTTCACATTTTTTGGTTGGCGGAGAAAAAATGAGAAAGCCAATGTTTCATGCAACAGAGACTGGAACAGTATTTATGAGTGGTGCAAAATGACTGAGATTTCTGTTCTGCTCTGGAACACTGGAAAGATAGAAAACACGGACAAGTGATGCAAACCAATTTACCAATCACATTTGAGAATGCTGTCATCCAGAATCCTATCCCCCTCCTCAATGCCTGATCAAAAATGTTGCAAGTTATTGTGATATCTTGTTCCAGCTAATCAGAAGAGATTTTCTTTACAGTTAACACTATAAGGTATTTTAACATGAATAAATTAATGCATGAATGAATTAAATAAATAGGGCACCCATTCAAAATTCTCATCCAATGAAATGGTTGACAATAGGATTTTGCAGGGGGATAGGATAAGACAGCCAAGCCTACTTAAACTTGGAATATTTATTAAAGAGAATGATTAAATTTGAGATATGAATCTTAAATATAAAGCTATTTAGTTACTCTACTTTTCATCTGCTGTCCAGCTGGTTCAGAAGCCCGCAGAGTGACCTTCCCTCTGCAAATGCGAGACACATCGACATCCCTGATGTCATCACCATTGCAATCTAATGGAATTTTGTGGAAGCCAAATAACAATAGAATAACAGTCACCACATATTGCATTTAGTTATTAGCGTTGCATTAGTGTAATCATAGAAAAACATGACAGCAGTATGTGCCATTGCAAACTACGAGTTGTAGCACTAAATATTTAAGAAAATCTGCACCTTCTTCAGATGTGCAGAACAAAAGAAAATACAGAACCTACAAATCTAAATTTAAATCAAAATTTGAATTTGAAACATCTTCTTTTAAACCTTCAGCCTATATATAAAGAATAATGACTGTTACAGAGCACCTGTTTTCCATTTACTCCATGAAATGGAAGCTTTAGCATAAGTTCTGCCAGGAAGACTCAATTGTTACGTCACTTATTACTTTCTCATCTAACCTATCGTGTTCTAATACTCGTAGTATAAAAGATCGGTACTTACACGTCTGAATTCGCAGATGCTTTCGTCAACATTCACCTACATCCTCCCCACCACCACAAGGATGGTCCCTTCCCATACCTCCCAGGGGGTGGGCTGCGCCCCTGCCTTCGTCTTCAGGCAGGAAATGCAAAATGCATTACCCTCGGATTGCGAGTTATGGACGGGGCCTACGCCAAAGAACTTTATATCACAATACTTGCTTGCTGGGCTGTTAATAAATGTATGCTTTGTTACGTCATTTTGCTTCGAGTCTTTCTGGTAGAACTTCATAAAATGAACACAAGAACTGGCAGAACAGCAAAAATTATACAATATAACATTGAAGCTTAACATTTTAGCTCAAAGCTAATAAGATTAACACACATACAGTACATTAGCTCCAGGAGTAAAATCCAAGAGAACTGTATAAAATACAAAAATATGAACCCAAACAACAGACATTACAACCCAAACAATGTTCTAGATCATTAATTTACTTTGAAATTATGGGTACAGTATGCTATTGAGGAAACCATACATTCAGCACTAGGAATATGCTGTTAATGTTGATTCATATTCAATCTGTCTTTAGGTGAAGAAATAAAATAAAGCAAAGAACTGAAATGACTGAAAGTTGCAAAGCAGTTTTTTTAAAATAATCTGAATAAAATAGAAGCATTTTCACTAGTGGTCAGACTTTTGGACCCCACTGTACTGTGATTTGTTTTCTCAAATGTGCAGAACAAAAAATCTAATTAGAAAATCATAATTTAAAACTTTATTTTATTTAGATAGAATGTAAAACACTGCAATTTCCTTTTTATCCAGATGGTATGAAAATTAATGCTTTCCAAATCTAAGTGGTCACCTGACTGTAAGATACTCAAGTGCAAGGAGGGTGATAACGCAGATGGCTCTAATAACTACTCACTCACTGAAATACGCATGCTGATTCAGTCATTTGACATTAAGAGTTTAGTAAAAACAAAAAAACAATCAGGACACTGTTTGGTCTGTGCCTAAAAATGAAGTGGTAAGGAAATGAATAACATTGTCTGACATTCACAGCAAGGGCTATCATCACACATAAAGTCACGTCTAATCTCGTTTGACGTCAATGTCACTGGAGAGGGCACATTCACAGACTCCATTAACAGATGCCTCTTCACTGTGCCAGTCATGCCTCACACCTAACGGACATACTGCTAACACACACCGGGCATCGCTGGCCTTCGTGTCAAAAGGGTAACAGACACGGATTGCCTCTTGCCATCAGGGCGGATTATTACACGGATGAGGGAAGTTTGTTAACCGCAGCAGGATAACACACTTTAGGCCACAATCTGTGTGACAAACTGCCGACATGTCACTAAGGCAAATTCTCACTGTTCACATTCAGAACGCTCACATTCACATTCATCCATCCTGTCATTCCACAGTTTATACAGCACCAATCTTTAGCGATGTGTTCATTCTCATGCCGCCTGTAAATCATATCGATGTGATCATATTCATGAGATGAATGCTGACACAACCAGTGGGAAAACAATTTTCTTTAAAGACTTTCTAAATGGTCAATTAAAGAATTATGGATTTTTATTCAAGTAAATTGGATAATTACATTTTAATTGTGAATGCTGACTATACATTTACTAGTTTAGAAAGGAGTTTCACTTACACAACATATGGAGTGAGACATTTTTCCATCTTTTCAAGCATTAGCTTCTGATGCAAACAGAGATAGCAATTACCTTGTCATTAAATTTGAATTTTTGTTTGTTTTGTTTTTAACTCTAAGGGCTGAGACTTTTATGATGGTGGCTAAATAAAGACTCCAGGGTCTTGCCACAGTTCTTAAAAGGTAAAGCAATCAAGAAAAGAGTATGATGAAGCATGTTTTATTTTGTGAATTGTGCTGCTGAAATATACAGTTTGGGATTAGTGAGATTTTTTTTATAGAAATTAATCATTTTACTCAGAAAGGATGCATTAAGTTGATCATAAGTGACAGTAAAGACATTTACAATGTTAACACATATTTCTGTTTCAAATAAATCAAATCAGATTCCAGAATAATCAACTGTGCTAAGAAAAAAAATGCTTAGAGCACCAAATCAACATTAGAATGATTTCTGAAGGATCATGTGACACTGAAGACTGGAGAAATAATGCTGAAAATTCAGCTCTACAATCAAAGGAATAAATTACATTTTACAATATATTACAATAGAAAACAACTTTTTTTTAAATGTAAAAACATTTCACAATATTACTGTTTTACTGCATTTTTTATCAAATAAATGTAGACTTGGTGAGCATAAGAGGCTTCTTTCGAAAACATAAATAAATAAAAACATTCAAACCCAAAACTTGTGAGTACATTAATTACACAACACATGAAATAGTATATGATTACTACAATGGGTTTGAGAGCTTGGTGCAAGTCAGATATGGTGTTAGAATATAGTTCCCTTTCAAGGGAACTCGAGCTGCATCGAGACGCTATGGAAACGCTCTTCCGTGATGAAGTATGTGTATAATCAGTCCAATGGAAAGACGAGACGTCATAGGCGGGTGACGTCATCGACCAGAAAACTATAAAGCACACCTGAAAACAGACCCTGCTAGATTCTGTGCCTTCAGCCAGCGCTCTCTCTCTGTATACTGTCCCTGTCTATTTATTCTTATCTGTAATTGCAAGCACAATATTTCACAGAAAGAGATAGATATATAAAATGGCGAGCAAGCAAGATTTTAAGCGGCGTGTTGTTCCCTGCCCTCGTTTCATCACGGGTGGGGACACACATCAGCTTTGTGTTGCTTGTTTGGGAGTGGAGCATGCCCAGTCAGTTCTCGAGGGAGCTGACTGTGAGTATTGCGAGAAGCTGTCCGTGAGGACGCTCCGCTCCCGCCAGGCGTTCTTTGAGGACGGCGGTTCGGTGCGCACATCTTGGGGTTCGCAAATGGATCTGACAGCAGGGAACCAGACCTATCTCAGCCTTCACCTGTCAGATCCAGTGCTTTATCTCAGGGAGAGGCATGCACTGCGTTTTTTTCTCCCCGGGATGAGGCACCAATGCTGCGATTATCCTGTTCTGAGGAATTGGATGTCGTCAGCATTGATGCAGGGGATTATAAGAGTTCGCCATCTCATACCCATGTTGATGAGGAGCTTATGGAGGTTGTGACTCGCGCTGTTGCCAAATTAAATATTGACTGGCCAGCCGAGGAACAAGAGGAATATAAAAAGAAAAGTTTTCTAGGTGAAAGATTTACCATCTAGGTCACAGCCTCCTCATTAGGGTTTGCCGTTTTTTCCCGATCTCCACACTGAGGTGTCGAAGTCATGGAAGAAACCGGTTTCATATCGTGTTTTTAATCCTCAAACATCTAATTATAGCAATGTTATGTGTTACGGACTGTTCCGAGACACGAAGGTTTAGATCCAAGTGCAGCTTTATTTGAGGGCAATCCAGAGGCGTAATCCAAGATACAGGCAAGGGTCATACACAGATAGGCAGTCCAACAAAAGAAACAAACAAACAAATAAACAAAACAGGCAGGGACCAGAGGCAAGAGAGTAATCCAGGGAACAGGGCAAGATATCCAAAAACCAACAGACAAGGAAACCAAGAGAATGCTCAGAATTGCAGTGTAACACTAAAACAAGACTTCGCGGTGAGTGAATGAATGAACATGGTATAAATAGACAGACTAACAGGGTGATGGGACACAGGTGAATGCAATCAGTGATAATGAGGTACAGGTGACTGTGATGAGTGATCAGAGATGAGTCCGGGCAGTGAGTATGGGAAATGTAGTCTGAGAGTGAACGTGAGTGTATGATGTGGAGTGCCCTCTGGTGGCTTTCAAGGGCACTCCAGCTGGTGACCGTTACATTATGGGTATTAAAGATTATGGTTATATGACGATGCCTCAGGCTGAAGAGACGCTCGCAAGCTGTCTCTCTCCCGAGTCAGCGTCATCATTAAAAGCCCCGCCGTTACCCACCAAGCCATTAAAAGCCACTTCAGCGCTGGTGGGTAAAGGGTATTTGGCAGCAGGTCAGGCTGTGGCATGCTTTCATACTATGTAAATTTTGCAAGCATACCAGGCTGATCTGCTTAGGGACATGGATGATTGTGAGGAAGTCAGCGCTGACTTCCATATCTGTCTCTCCGGGCCACCAAGACGACGGCCAAATCAATAGGCCGGTCTATGGCAGCCCTGGTGGCCATGGAGCGATATTTATGGTTGAATTTATCTGATATGAAGGCTAGAGACCGATTTGTTCTTTTGGATGCTCCGCTTTCGCCTTCGAGTCAGTTCGGCAATGCTGTAAACACTGTCGTCGATAGATTTCAGGAGGCGAAGAAGCAATCAGCGGCATTCCAGAAGTTTCTTCCTCGCCGATCTAATGTCCTCGAGACTGCTGGGCGGGAGCAGTCTCTGCCGTCTACAAGCTCCTCGCAGCACAGAGTGCAGCAAAAACAAAGCGTCGCCACTCGGGCTCCTCCACAATCAGGGGGGCCTGGGTGGCGGTCGCAGTCGAAGCCGGTTAGAGGCAGGCAAGATCTGAGGACCATCATTGTCTCTAAAAAGGCTTGGACAAAGAAGAAGTCCTGACGCCGAGGCTATCAGGCTTCTGAGGGTGGTCCCCTCCGGGGAGACGGGTGCCCATTTCTGGGGAGCAACTCTGAGGAGGGTCGCAGCGCTGGCAGTTCGTTTGTTCCTGCTGGATTGCTGCTGCAGGGCACAGAGGTGTCAGCATCCCCAAACGATCCTCTGAGGAGGGCTATAGATAAGTCAATTCGGTTGTTCCCTGCCGGTTCGCCGCTTCAGGGCACCGAAGTGACTGTTCGACCAAATCCAGGAAACTACTGCCAAATATATCCCATTGGGTCCTGCAAAAGGTTCATTGTTCCAAAAAAGGATGGGGGGTTACGTCCTATTCTAGATCTGTGCCAACTAAACCGCAGGGTTCAGAAACTCAAGTTCAAGATGCTTACACTCAAACAGATCGTGTCACAGATTCAGTCCGATGACTTGTTTGTCACGATAGACTTGAACGACGCTTCCATGTATCCATCCATTCTCATCACAGGAAGTTCCTGAGGTTAACTTTCGGGGGCAAAGCGTACCAATATCGGGTTCTTCCGTTCGGCCTAGGTTTATCACCCCACACTTTTTACGTAGATGCAGCTCTGGCTCCTCTGAGACTCCAGGGCATCCGCGTGTTGAATTATATTGACGATTGGTTGATTTTATCTCAGTCCGAGCAGATGGCAGTTCAGCATCGAGATGTCGTTCTGTCTCACATAAAGATGCTGGGGTTGAGGCTCAACGCCAAGAAGAGTGTGCTCCTCCCGTCTCAGAGGACAACTTTTCTAGGTGTGGAATGGGATTCGACAACGATGCAGGCACAATTGTCACCGTATTACTTCGGTTCTCTCAGCCGTAAATGGGGTAAAACTAGGCCAGTCACTCACTGTGAAACAGTTTCAGAGACTGTTGGGTCTCATGGCAGCTGCGTCCAACGTAATAATTTTTGGCCTCCTGTACATGAGACCCCCGCAGTAGTGGCTTAGGACCAAGGGGTTTTCTCCGAGGGGAAATCCGTTTTGCATGATCAAGGTCACGCGGCGATGCCTACATGCCTTAGTCATGTGAAACAAACCTTGGTTCCTCGACCAAGGCCCAGTGCTGGGGGCTTGTTGTCGACGCTTAACGCTATCGACGGATGCTTCCCTCACAGGTTGGGGGGCGATCATGAGTGGTCGCTCGGCGAAAGGTCTATGGCAGGACCATCTACTTTCTGGGCATATAAATCGGCAAGAAATGATGGCAGTGTTTTGAGCTCTCAAGCACTTCCTTTCAGACCTGAGAGGTCACCATGTGCTGTCCGGACAACACATCGGTGATCTCTTATATCAACCATCAGGAGGGTCTGAGGTCACGTCACCTTTGCAAACTGGCTTATCAGATCCTCCTATGGGCCCACTGTCTCTCAGTGCAGTATATATATATTCCGGGGCATCTAAATCAGGGAGCGGATATCCTGTCAAGGCAGGGGCTGAGGCCCGGTGAATGGAGACTTCACCCCGAGGTGGTGAAGCTCCTTTAGGAGAATTTTCAAGCTCAAGTCGACCTTTTCGCATCGTCAGATGCATTGGTCCCATGTGGTTCTCGCTCACGCACCCAGCTCCTCTTGGGCTTGATGTGATGGTTCGCTTTTCCTCCGATATCTATGCTTCTGGGAGTTCTGGAGAGGGTTCGCCGGGAAGGTTACGCCCGTCTGTTATTAGTAGCCCAGTACTGGCCGGCCCGAGTTTTGTTCTCTGACCTGGTGTCCCTTCTGGATGGCTCTCAGATGGAGATTCCGATCAGGAGGGAGCTACTGTCCCAAGCAGGGGGCACTATTTTTCACCCTTGCCCGGAGTTATGGAAACTGTGGGCTTGGCCCCTGAGGGAATCAGGGGTCGTGGAGACCATACTCCAGTCTAGAGCTCCCTCCACGAGAAGACTATATGAACTGAAATGGAAACTATTCTCTGCTTGGTGTGTAGAACGCCAAATGAATCCTGTTAACTGCCCTGTTGGTACATTACTTGATTATCTGCAAGAACGTTTCTCTGCTGGATTATCTCCTTCCACCTTGAAGGTGTATGTGGTGGCTATATCTG
The DNA here is from genome assembly GCF_965113295.1 of Leuciscus leuciscus. Taxonomy (NCBI): domain Eukaryota; kingdom Metazoa; phylum Chordata; class Actinopteri; order Cypriniformes; family Leuciscidae; genus Leuciscus; species Leuciscus leuciscus. The sequence goes on from NC_138729.1 coordinate 26,452,889, forward strand.
CTTAACCCCCTGAGGTCGGCTATCGCGCCGTTTTTTTTTTTTTTTAGATCAGTGCAAAAGAGACTCAAAATACTCTGTTGATTTTGATCTTACATGCTTGTGTTGTACATCATTCAAAACTGTTAAATGTCTTCTTTTATTTGTGTACACTCATAATAAAAACAAAATGTTGTGTTTTTCGTAAAACAAAGAAAATAAACATGATGCGCGTTCTGCCGTCTCTCTCAATGTGAAACTCATTCTGAAACGCGACAGAAAATGACCTGTAACTCAGCGAATGTTTGTCACATAGACTTGAAACGCATGTCTATACAACGCTTGGAGTCTCTATTTTTAAAGTATGTAAATTATTTAAAAAACAAATATTCTCTGTTTAAGTAATCCGCATGAAAGCAGCGGCATGTACAGTTTCTCAAACGCGTCCTAATTAACTCTAATGTGACCACACCCACGCGCGCACGAGCGATTGACATGCAAATGATCCACGCGGACGAACGCAGACCTGTAAACGCCCTCATTACCTCAAAACAAAGAATCAGAGACTTCGGTAACTTACTCCTCTGCTTTTCATCGAGTTTGGAAGACTGTGTTTGTGGTGTGCTGTTTCACTTGAATTGAATTGAATTGAAAAACTTTATTAATCCCAGTAGGGAAACTAATTTGCTACCAACCATACAGCCATCAGACACGATACACAACTAACAGACAAGTACATAATTCTGGATTAATAGACGACTACTAGCCTGAGCGCTGATTACGAGACACAATTTGAGAGATTCATTTTCACAATCAACAAATACTAAAAACAACACTTTAAGAGACAAGAATAATACTCAACAATCAGCAATGTTGGTTAAAAAATCTGACCGCTGCTGGAACAAAAGACCTTCTCATGCGCTCACTAGAGCACCGTGGCATTATCAGTCGCTCACTAAAAGAGCTTCTGAGACCTTTAAACAAATTGTGCAGTGGATGGCCTTCAAAAAGCAGGACCATTTTTTATTTGGAACTAATCCTCTTCTCAACAGTAATCTCTAAAACATCTGGATTAAGACCAATAACTGAACCTGCTCTCTTGATTAGCTTATTTATCCTATTTTTGTCCTCAGCAGATATACTGCCCCCCCAGACAAGTACAGCATAGAAAAGAACACTGGCTAAAATCCCTTGATAAAAGACATTTAAGAACTTTGTGCTTATGTTGAATGATCTGAGTTTTCTCAAAAAGAAAAGTCTCGACTGAGCCTTCTTCATTAAAACATTAGTATTCTCTTTCCAGTTTAGTTTGTCATCCACATAGACACCTAAATATTTATATGACTTCACAATTTCAATCACCTGACCATTAATTGTAACTGGGAGGACCTTCTCTTTTTTCTTTCTAAAATCAATCACAAGTTCCTTAGTTTTCCCTACGTTCAATTTCAAAAAATTTGTCTCACACCAGTTATAAAAAGACTGCACCTCCCTTCTATAGGCAAGATCATCATCCTGATTAAGTAGACCCACTAAAGCAGTGTCATCAGAGAATTTTTGTACCCAGCAAGATGATTGACTATGCCTATAGTCAGCAGTATAAAGTGAAAACAAAAATGGGGATAAAACTGTACCCTGAGGTGCTCCTGTGTTAGTTAGAATAGTATCAGAATATTTGTTACCGATCCTAACAAACTGTGGTCGTGCTAACAGGTAATCTAAAATCCAAGAAATGGTTGTGTTATGTAATTTAAAATCAATTAGTTTACTAGCTAAAATGTGTGTGTGGCGAGCACGACGAGGTCGAGGGCCGTGGGAGGACGGCGCGAGGCCGGTGGCGCGATTGATAATGAGCGACACGTGCGCGACGCACCGGTCTCGCATCTCTCACGGAGGAGCGGAAGCATAAAGGAGGAGCGACGACAGTGAAGAGCGAGAGAGGACAGGCCTGAATTTTATTTGATGTGTTTCTGTTTTGTGTTGCCAGCAGTCGTCCGTGAGGGGCTGCTGGCTTTTACTTTCATTTTTGTATTTGTTTATTTATTTATTAAAATGTTGAATGTTCGCCGGTTCCCGCCTCCTTCTTCCCATAACATCTGTCTGAACCCCGTTACATTGGTGCCGAAACCCGGGAAGAAGGAGTGACACGCTGTCGGAGAGCCCTCGCTGCTGGGGGGGGATCGCGGTGCTGAGGAGGTCGGGCAGCACGAGGGAGCGACGGCCGCCGATTGCTGCCCGAGGCGATGGTGCTGGAGCGATGGAAGATCTGGTGGGACGGAGAGCTCGACACCGTGCTGCTGGATCGAGGAGGGGTGGCTGCCGTCCAAGAGGGAGCGGAGGAGTCGCTCCCGTTCGCCGTGGGCCGGAGCCTGTTGCCGTCGGCCATGATGGGGGCGGAGCAGGGAACGGGAAACTCGCTGCCGGCTGCCCTCGACAGGAGGAGTCACCGCCGGCCGCCAGGAGGCGGAAGAGCGTCGAGCCGTTCCCCAACGAATGTCCAGTACCATCGCATGGCACCGCGAGTGACTCTCAGCCGGTTGAGGACCGAGCGGCAGTGTGTCCGGGAACCGGATCATTTTTTTTTTTTTTTTTTTTTTCTCTCTCCCCTCTCTCGTCTCTGTCGCTCCTTGTGCTTCCGTTTCCTTTCTCTCGTACCTCGTCTATCCATACCCCCAGCCCAGGTACAGCAGCCGCCGTTATCGGTCCCCCCCGGGGAGGGGGGGGGGGGGAGTAGGCGCAGTCGCGTGGGTGCCCCCCGGCCTGCGAGGGGTGATGGGGGTATGTGGCGAGCACGACGAGGTCGAGGGCCGTGGGAGGACGGCGCGAGGCCGGTGGCGCGATTGATAATGAGCGACACGTGCGCGACGCACCGGTCTCGCATCTCTCACGGAGGAGCGGAAGCATAAAGGAGGAGCGACGACAGTGAAGAGCGAGAGAGGACAGGCCTGAATTTTATTTGATGTGTTTCTGTTTTGTGTTGCCAGCAGTCGTCCGTGAGGGGCTGCTGGCTTTTACTTTCATTTTTGTATTTGTTTATTTATTTATTAAAATGTTGAATGTTCGCCGGTTCCCGCCTCCTTCTTCCCATAACATCTGTCTGAACCCCGTTACAGTGTGGCTGTATAGTATTAAAAGCACTCGAAAAGTCAAAAAACATGATCCTAACGGAACTGGCAGTAATTTCAAGATGACTGTAAATGTTTTGTAACATATATAGTAGTGCATCATCAACCCCCACACCCTTCCTATAAGCAAATTGCAAAGGATCCTGAAATGCAGACACCTGCCTTGTCAGATGATCTAGTACAACCCTCTCAAAACACTTCATAATATGCGAAGTCATAGCTATAGGTCTCAAATTAGAAAGATTGTTAGCCACCCTAGCTTTTTTGGGCATAGGGACAAGACATGATGTTTTCCACATAACCGGGATTTTAGCGGAAGACAGAGACAAAGAAAATAATGAATAAAGGACAGAGCACAGCTGGTCAGCACACACTTTTAGGGTACGAGGATGAACACCATCAGGGCCTGCAGCCTTATTTGGTTTAGTACGCCTTAGCTGCTGGCGAACCTCTTCAGCGTTAAGAATAATAGCGGGACTACAGTCCTCAGAGCTGCTTTGCCTAAGGTTTGAAATAACATTATCATGAAGTGATGAAAAATCTAGTTCATCAAACCTTGCAAAAAAAGTATTGGCATCATTTGCCTGTAGACCCAAATTACATAAACTGGGTCTACTGGTCCCATATCCAGTAATAGACTTCATACCATTCCATAGCCCTCTTGTGTTACAGGACATGTTTCCTTCAACCTTTTCCTTATACTTAATTTTGCTCTGTCTAATAATGACTTTTAACTCTCTTTGAGCATTTTTAATTCTTTCTTTGTCACCACTATAAAAAGCAGATTTCTTTTTATTTATAGCTGCCTTAACTTCTCTGGTCACCCACGGTTTGTTATTGGGAAATATCTTGATCAGTTTACAAGGGATTATAGACTCAACACAATAATTAATATAACAAGTCACTTTTTCAGAAATACTATCCGGATCACAGTCTCCATCAAAAAACACAGTCCAGTCTGTGCATTCAAAGCACCCCCTTAGTGTTTCACAGGCATCCTCTGACCAGATGTGCACAGTCTTTGACGTTATCGGCTGTTTCCGTATCACCGGGGTGTATTTAGACGTCATAATTATCAGGTTATGGTCCGATTTACCCAGCGGTGGAAGCGATTTAACAGCATAGCCATCCTTAACGTTCGTATAGAACAAGTCAATAGTTTTGTCCCCCCTCGTAGGACATGTCACCATTTGTTTAAAAGACGGCAAAATAGTGGAAAGAGAGCAGTGATTAAAGTCCCCGTTTATGATAACCAGCGCGTCGGGAGAGGGGCGCTGTAATTCATGCGCAATTTTCGAAATAGTCTCAGTGGCAGATTTCCCATTACCCGAAGGGGGAATATACACTACCATAACAATGACATGGGAAAACTCCCTGGGTAAGTAGTAAGGTCGACAGCTTACTGCAATAAGCTCAATATTCGAGTCACAAACTCTCTTTTTTACCGTAACATGTTGAGGATGACACCACCGGTCATTCACGTACAAGCAGACACCTCCACCTTGCTTTTTACCAGTGTTTGCCTGATCTCTGTCCATCCTATGAAGTGCGAAACCTTCCATCTCCACATGAGAATCTGGTATCCTGTCGGACAGCCACGTCTCGGAAAAACAGAATAAACTGGTCTGCCGGAACATACGGTCAAACTTCATACAAGCTGTCAACTCATCCGCCTTGTTGACAAGGGAGCGGACGTTCCCCATAATAACCGAAGGTAGAACAGGTTTGTATCCCTGGCGGCGATTTCCTACCCGGACACCTCCTCTGCTGCCCCTCTTCCTTCCTTTAGCCCTAGGCTTAATATCTGTCAGATCAGCATCTTGATCCAGTGATCCTGGTACAGAATCACGCAGTTGAAGAAGCTCATGCCGGCTGTACGTTATGAGAGGCGGGCCAGGCTCTCTCATCACCTGGAATGTTGATGTTGTTTGTGCGGCTTTCCAAACAATCAGTGTCCACAGCCACAGAAGGCAAACAACAGTACGATTGTTGAATACAAACATAATTATGTCGTCAGGGATCGATCACGCTAATAATCCAGAATTAAAAACTTCCGCGGAATAACAAAAACACATAAAAAACACAGATGTTCTGACACAATGGTAGCAGAGTCGCCAGCAAGGGGGCGGCGCCTCCGTAAAAAAGTGTGTGCTTGGATTTACCTCAGAAGAATTAGAAGAACGCGATTTGAAGATGAGACGATTTTTAAGGTAAGACATGTTAAACTGGTGGTGCCAGATTAAAATGTATGTTATGAAATGAGATTGGAGTAAAAACATGAACTAAGCCTAATGCTGCGTTCACACCGGACGCGAATAGCGCGTCAAATTCGCGCCTGCCGCGTCTAGTTTGACGCTTGACCACTTTGTGTTAATTCGCGTGTCAAGAGCGAAATTGACGCGCGTAAAAACAAAAGTTTGAAGCGAAATTTACGCGCGTCAGAGGCGAAAGTTCCGAAACCCGTTGGCGGCCATCTTTTTTAGATGTTTATCGAGCATTAGCATTAGCATTAATCGAGAGAGTCACCGCTCGTATATGCTCTGGAGAGCAGAAACAGCTGCGTAGGGGACATCGTCGCTGTACTCTGGTCCACCAGACCCTCCGGAGGGTTTCAGGAGTTTCACAATTTGCTCCAGGAGCTAGTTTGGTGGACCTAACGGTGAGGACGTAGAACCTCGAGTGGTCGCTGCCTGACGAGCCCGCGCTCTACAGCCCGGCGCGAGGTTCACCCTCGCCCGCACCCACCTAATCTGTCATTTATTTTTGTTTTGATAATAAATGGAGCCAGCCTCCAAAAGTGAAACCTGTCCTGTGATTTTTGTTTTTATACACTAAATTGTATTTGTTGTCTTTACATTAGAATAATTATGTTTCATATAATCTAGAATAGATATGGAATAAATAGCATTCAATACAAAATGAGTATCTCTCATATATTGAAATCGAGTTTTTATGTGAAAGATTTGCTTTGTTGTGCATTTTAGTCATATTACAAAATAATTAATTGAGGCCAAACATAAAATAACATTATAAACTGTCACTTCACCACGTGACAGCAGCAAGCAGGCTCCTGATTGGTTAACGCGGCGCGAATTGACGCAGAAGTTCAGATTTTTCAACTCGGGCGGCAGACGCGAATTCGCGTCAAACGCGTGAATGCACAAATAGCACTACATGAAACATTCGCGCGTAACGCGCTTAACGCGCCAGACGCGTATTCGCGTCTACCGCGCCGCGCTCTACGCCTCATTCGCGCCGCAGGAATTTTTTAAGCGCGTAACGCGTCTTTGCATTGACTTAACATTGAAATCACTCGCGCCTGACGCGACGTCCGGTGTGAACGCACCATAATATCGTACATGTATATGTATCTATATATAGACAGAAACATGTTGAAATGTGAACTAGACTGGTTGGCAACCTTTCAGAGCTAAATGTATACATGTTCGACACGAGGATGTTTTTATATTCTATAATAAAACACAGCATGAAAAAAGTAGGCTAGTATGAGTGTATACTATGGTGAATATTATGTTTCATGTTTCATATTATGAATAATATTTTTGTGGATTGAGTGGCTCGATCGCTTCAGTAAATGTTCTCTGCACGCGTTTGAAAAGCAAAATGCGCCAAACAATAGGCTTCATTTTTTTTACTCCAAATGTTTATTTTCGTTATGACATTATGAAATGAGATTGAAGTAACATATGATAATCAATATATTTTTCTCTAGTGCAGTGTTACTGAAGTTTTCCTTTTTAACGATTTATAGGCTATTGTTATTATTATTTTATGCAGCACAGCACATAGCTTATGCCTACAAGGCACAACAAACCTGGTGTTCATTTTATATATATATATATATATATATATATATATATATATATATATATAGAGATATATAGATATATATATATAAAATGAACACCAGGTTTGTTGTGCCTTGTAGGCATAAGCTATGTGCTGTGCTGCAATATATATATATATATATGTATATATGTACTGTATGTATGTATGTATATATATATATATATATGTGTGTGTGTGTGTGTGTGTGTGTGTGTGTGTGTGTGTGTGTGTGTGTGTGTGTGTGTGTGTGTGTGTGTGTGTGTGTGTGTGTGTGTGTGTGTGTGTGTGTGTGTGTGTGTGTGTGTGTGTGTATGTGTGTGTGTATTCTGTACATTTTAAAAAGCAATTTTAACCTGAAAAATCTAAAATGTATTCCCCAAATCGTGCAGCCCTATAGTTTCTCTTGATATCAGTATGTTCACAGCGTTTGTTTTTTTCAGGGACCAGATGCCCCACTGAGGAAACTTCAGCATACTTCAACATTCACATAAGTCTCCGTAGATGAACATGGTAAAGTGAAAAATCAAACACCATGGAAATTAAAGGTATGTACTATGTTTCAGGAATGGCACAAAGGTGTGTGACTGGTTAAGTCTCTGTCTTTAGTTCAGTGTGTTAAATAATGTGCTTTTTTTGTCATTTGTTGTGTATATTTGTATTATGTTGTGTTGTAAATAAATCAAAAAGCCATTCTTTGTGCAAGGTTGCTCAGAATGATAGGGCCTGTTAGCACCTAATAGGGCCATTATGGGTGGGTCTTTGTCTTTCTCAGGTGTGAAAGAAATTAAATATTCATGATGTCCACACCTCTTCGCATAAAGCTTTCTCACACAAAACATGTCTTGCAAATTTTAAATCAATGTATTGTCTTATCTGAATGAGTATGCAGGATGATTTTCACATAGTTTTGGAGCAAATATTCTAGGCTACGTCATACAATTTTCAAAAGTCTTATGAAGAAATAATCAGTATGGGTTTTATGACCTTATTTCAGTGACTTTTTTTTTTTTTTTTACAAACCACGCATAAATGTCATTATCTCAAAACAACAAACTTTTACATACATGCTGCTGACATATTGTAGCAGAGTTTGTGCTAAATACAGTGTAATCAGACTTTAGCCATGAAAATGTCACAAGTAACAGAAATAAGCACAAATGTTCTGCCCTACCATCCTTTTCAAGAAAATGCTCTGTAGCCTACTATATGATTGAATGAATGAACAAACGATCTAAAAAAAAAGATATTAAACTCGACGGAGATGTGGGAATTAGGTTAAACTGAAACAAGGAATGTGGTGTATAACTGTGTGAAATGTATGATGAAAATTGGCTAGCAATTTCGCCAAGCAAATACCAAAAAATTGGTTTGTAGCAGTTTGTCTTCCGACTACACTTGCAAAATCCGCGATGGGACTGAGCTCGAATATACATAGTCGCAGCATTTATCCAATGACCATCTAGTTTCGAAGCACTGAGCACAAAAAAAAAACTGTTCAAAGCAGCCCCATTGAAGTCAATGGACGCTAGGCTTCAACAGGGAATGCACTGTGACGCTACAGGAATGTATGAGAAGGAAATCGAGTCAGCAGACCTGCTATGTGTAGCTGATTCTGAACGATCTCGTCTTCGAGATGAACGTGTTCTAACGCATTTTTTGTCAATAAAATGTTAACACAATAGTACATATTTGACCATTCATTTTTTGACATTAGTGGAAGCCGAGCTTCCCTTGCAGTCTTAAAGAAATCCCCCTGTCTGGGTGGTGCATCTTTGGGAAGAGATCCTCTCATTCCTCGTTTTCTTCGTGGCACACTGAGGCTGAGGCCTGCACTGCGCACTAGAGCACCGGCTTGGGATTTGGCCGTTGTACTGGAAGGCCTGGCTTTGGCTCCCTTCGAGCCCATAGAAGAGGTTTCAGAAAAGTTCCTTACTCTAAAAACTTGATTTCTCATTGCTATTTCTTCAGTCAAGAGAATTGGAGATTTGCAAGCCTTGTCGGTTGCTCCTTCGTGCCTAGAATTTGCACCTGGTATGGTGAAAGCCTTTCTTCACCCTAGGCCGGGCTATATTCCTAAGGTCCCTACTAATGTTACGGGCCCAATTGTACTGCCGGCCTTCTGTCCTCCACCTTTTAATACACCAAATAAGGAAAAACTTAATCTGTTGTGCCCTGTGCAGGCTTTGAATGCTTACATACACAGAGCTGGCCTGTGGCGTAAATCGGATCAACTATTCGTCTGTTTCAGGTCACCCAGAAAAGGTTACCCTGCATCCAAGTAGAGGATGAGCAAGTGGGTTGTCGAGGCTATCTCACTTGCTTATGAAGCAGCTTGTCAGCCTTCACCTTTGGCTGCCCGGGTCCATTCTACCAGGAGTATGGCTGCCTCAAAGGCTTTATTATCGGGGGTTCCCCTCCCTGACATCTGTGATGCGGCAGGCTGGTCCTCACTGCATACATTTGTTAGATTTTATGACTTGGAACTAGGCTCCACTCCAGGGTCTAGGGTGCTTGCTTCTTAGTGTGCGCAATGACTTCACACAGAACAGGCATTTGTTATTATGGCGTCGTGGGTATAGTGTTCCCACATCGTCTGGACGCAGCTCTAGTTCCCTTGAAAGGGAACGTCTCAGGTTACGTATGCAACCCTGGTTCCCTGAAGAGGGAACGAGACGCTGCGTCGCACTGCCATACTCCCTGCATGCCTGTGATCGACTTGCTTAGGCTTTTCAGAAGCTAGCGCGGTCTGTTTTCAGGTGTGCTTTATAGTTCCTGGTCGATGACGTCACCCGCCTATGACGTCGCGTCTTTCCATTGGACTGATTATACACGTGCTTCACAACGCAATCACGCAGGGGCGTTCCCACAGCGTCTTGATGCAGCGTCTCGTTCCCTCTTCAGGGGACCAGGGTTACATACGTAACCTAAGACGTTTTCCTGGCTCTTGAAGGAGAAGGGAAGGGCTTGCAAGTTGTAAGCTTTGCGGACACATGGGAGAGGGTGTTAAAAAATGCATTACTCAACTTAGCAGCGGAAACACAGTCATAATAGTGAGTCAGCCTCCTCTGCCTTTTCCGCTCCGCAACTAAGTTAGCTTTGCAGATGTAGTTTAGGTTAAGTAAGTCTCTGTGCCAGGTCCAATGGGATGTTTCAGTCTTCCGAAACACTGGGTGAATGGAGGGACAGTAGACGGCACCTGCACAGAGTTTACTTTGAAAAACTACATGCAATCAAATCTACAGAATGAACGTGAGGAAGTCTTAAAAAATGGTCTATATGTATCAATATCTATTGATGTAGATATAGAAATTTTCATATGGCTAAATTCTGTAAAAGAAAATCCTAAATAAATACACATACACTGAGTGTTAGATGACAGAAAACGTGATCTAAACATAAAAATAAGGGAAATGAGCAAGCACAATTAAATATACAATATCAACCGAAATGTATGAATTAAAAGTAATACTGATACAATACCAATATATTGCACATCCATAAAAAGACATTATGAGGGTAAATCAAATTTCCTTTCTCTTGCTGCTTAAATTCAAGTGCAGTCTAGACCAGCAGATGACTTGCTAAAGTATAGCCACTCAGTCACTACAGTTGCTTAAAGTGGATCAAGAAGGGCAGAGATGATTTAATACTAAAAACAGAAAAATAATACTGTTATAGTAGTAACGTAGTAACTTGAGTAGTTTTTCAGCAAAGTACTTATTTACTCTTACTAGAGTCATATTATTTTTCAGTACTTCTTGTAAAGGACTAATTAACTAAAGAAGTAAATTATTTCTTAAGTAGCAATACTTTTACTTAAGTACAAGTTTTTAGTACTCTTTCCACCACTGTGTATTATATAATCCATATATAAAATTATATAATAAAATGATGAAATAATACAATTTAATTTAATCTTAAATACATTCCATCATACAATTAAAGAGTAAGAAAAGCTGTGTTATAGCTTCAGCTGCGAGGTTTCTCTGAATAACGCAGACATACGCATGTCCAGCTGCCTAATGAAAGGTCTGTAATCTGGGTCTGTATAAAAGGTGTTTTTTGTGAGAACTGGTGAGAATGGCACACTTGGCCTTGTCGAGGATAGGCCAAGAGCGCGTCTGCAAACAGCAGCATGTTTGACGAGAGTGACGAAAGGCTGTAAGGAAAGCGTATGCGGAAAGCCCTTATATGGAGATGGTTTGACTGTGTTTTATGCAAATTACTAACCTTGTGCACACAGCCACTCATTTAGAATACTCCAAATTCACTAACATCAGAACGATGTTAAGAACAAATTCATGTGCGTATGTTGTGAATTAGGCAGATATTTTTCGTGAGAAGTTCTCCTGTGCGTACAAATACGAAATAATACACGCAATTATTTGTGAATGAGAACCATTGTTTCTATATAAACTACAAAAAACGAATTTGTGAAAATGGTGATGTCACGTGCATGTGTATTACATGTTCAGTCTAGAAGTGCAGTTTTCGCAGATACGTGTGAACAGGGATCGTGTTGACAACCTTTCAGTTTTTAGTACATTGTTGTTGTGTCAATGTACCCTTAATGCATTCCAGTAAATTATTCATGGGATACATCGTAAATTAAATCGAGAGAGCAGTCCACAAATGCTAAGCATAGGTTGTCCTTTTTCGTACTGCTACAGTGGAATACAAAGGAAATTAGAGAAAATAATCAAGAGCAAAAAATGCAGTGAAGGAAAAGAGCTCTTGCCATAGATATTATTGTTATACCTTATCACATTATAATACCAAGCGTTACACATTAGTCTCCTGATGTCTGAAAATCGAACATGAAGGACATTTTCCAGTCAAACTGGCAGATAAGGATTATATGTAACCTTATGATTTGAAATAATTTGTTTCAGTCTTTATGAGTGGAACTTTACCGAACCGGAAGTGCCTCTCATAATCTAAAACGGCTCATCAGGAAAAAGGAGGATCGAGGTGGATCTTGAGTGGCGTGCTAATGCTGGGTGATATCCAGATGTTGTGCATCCATTGGAACAAATTGGCTGCCTTTCCAATGCGTTGGTTTACGTCCGGCTTTGCGTCACCGTCCTGTGTGATCACACTGTACACCAAGTATGTAAACCAGTCTATATCAGTGAGCAGCTGGTTGCCAATGGTGATTGGCATAAGTAGATCTTCGTCTTCCCCGCTCATGTCAATTCTTGGGTGTTTTTGATGTTGCAGACCGATCTTAAGTGCAAATCTTTGTAACTTGGTGGTAATTTGCTGTAGCTTCACCCGCGACTCTGCTAGTAGAGCAATATAATCTGAAAAGTCCAGATCGGCCAACCTTGTCTGGGTTTGTCCATGAAATGCAGCAGTCATTTCCACTTGTTGTGCTCTGCATGACATAGTCTATGGTGAGCAGGAACAGCAGGGGTGTCAAAATGTTCCCTTGCCTGACACCCGTCACGACGTAAAAGATCTCAGATGTTCCCATGTTGGTTTGCAAGCAACACTTTGAGTTATGATAGAGGTTCAAGATTTGCCAGAGTGGTGAACGCTGTCAAATGCTTTCTTATAGTGAATGAAATTGACCACGAGAGGATGTTGAAAATCAACACACTGTTCAATGATGTTTCACTGTTCAAGATTTGTTCTGTGCAGGACCGGCCATGCAGGAATCCTGCTAGATCTTCTCACAATTAAGCATCAACCAAGTTGGCAGTGCAGTGCTCAGAGCCTTATTAGCAGGACAGTGCAAAAGGCCTTTCCTGGCACTGACAGTAGTGTGATACCACGCCAGTTCCTACAGTAAATTATGTTTCCTTTCTTCAGCAACTTCACAATCATGCCTTGGCACCACTCATCTGGTACTTTTTCTTCTTCCCAACATTTATTCATCAGATGTGCTTGTCAGTTATTGTCAAACACTAGTTCAGCCATGTTTTTAGAAGTTCTACGGGAATCTGGTCTTGACCTACTGCATTGCCGCTCTTCAATTTTTTTTTTGTGCTTGCTCAACCTCATCAACTGTGATTGTGTCTGTTTTCAATTGCAGTTCTGGGGAGAAATCCCTGGGGTCAAAAACAAAATGAAACAACACTTGCCTGACGGCTCATGCTACCGCTAACCCGGACGTCGACGTCACTTCAGTGATATGGGAAAAGCACGTAAAAGTCCTGGCAGAAAGCGATGCGATGGGCATTATTAGTGGGGTAATTTACGAGATACATCCTTGGATCCATTAGCGCCTGCATTAAGCCATCCGGCTGATTTCTCTAAATAAGCTCTAATTTTAATAATGTTTAACCAAGGGAAAAAAGGCTTCTGGGGAGGTGTTTGGCTCGAGGTCATGGTGCAAAGAACCCTAGGTTGATTTTACTCCGAACCATCCCTTAAACAATCCAGTACAGTATTTTCATGTCATTCTTTAGCACTGCTTCTTGCACTGCCAAAGGACCAAATAGCGGTCTTAATTTTTTTTTTTTTTTTTACAAATATATTAAAATCTAAATGAAGAAATATTTGGGGCCTTAGTGTCAAAAAGGTTGATCTATGCACAGCCTAAGAATAATAGTTTCACCAAGAATGAAGACATCTCAGTAGGTTATATGCATCAATGACCAAAGGAAGGCAGTTCATGGGGCAGCATAAAAACACTTGCACAACACATCTTTAACAGCTGTATTCCCTTTCAGGTATTCTGCAAACTTTCAGTCAGAGCAGATGTGTCCTGCTCCAGGTGATACATCAGCCTCATCTTAAAGAACACTGGAGGCCGCAATCCATTAAAAACATCCCTGTGGGCTCTGACCTCACCTACTGGAGAAGTTTCATTTCACTGCTCTCCATATGCATTTCAGATTTAGTCAGGCCTCCCCATGGTTTACAGTGTTCTCTATCCCTGTTGTTTTTCTTTAAGTGGGCTCTTGATTCTTTTGCATCAGTAGGGCCACTTGTCATGATACAGAGTGCACCTGTAATGTCCCCCGCGTCCCGCAAAACATATAAATCACTTCAAAGAGCAGCTCCCCTAACATTCTCATAAACAGAGTTGGGCTCTGATTTATTTCTCTCTCCACAGACCTCTTTCTGTTCAACAGTCCTACAACAACAAGCATCTTCCAACATTGTACCTGTGGCCTTGTATCCGGTCCAAATGAACCATCCAGTCAGATTAGTTACATGTGTAAAATGTGTGTTTGAAGAGTGTTTGAAGGAGACTAAGATTTTGATTGACAATTTAAATATAAAATGTATATTAGGTTAAATATCTTTGTTAAATATCAACTCTAAAAGGATGTCTAACATGAATAATAATGTGATATGCTATTCACAAGCGTGAAAAACCGAAACTAAAACAACTTCTGTAACAATATTGTAAAGAAATTTCTAACTCAGCATTTTTGCCTAGTTAAAAAAAAACGTTTGTCTTTCAAAAAAAAAAACTGACACTATTTAATCGATTCAGCTATGTAATTATGACAGAAGAATACTTTGTATCGTGCATATAATAAAAATGATTTACAATAAACAAAAATACATATTTTCGATATCTTATATTTTCATATCTTTTTTTATACTTTAATAATAATAATAATAATAATACTACACTACATTTATACAGCGCTTTTCTCTGCACTCAAAGCGCTTTACATTAATGAATGAATTCAGCCACATTCATTTAAGCAAAACTGCTATAAATATTAGTCACAATGAAATGGAAGTAGTGAAAGATCTTTTCTTTCATATTGTGATGTACATTTGAGTGTAAATATTGGGCGGGGCTTGTTTCTGCCTATTGGTTGTTGACTGGAATTTTAGATGTGAGTGTTGCACTCAAAAATGGAGGCAGATGAATGCAAGCTTGGAAAAAGACTGTATACATCATCAGAAAGAAGTGTGTCGTTTCACTAGATCAAATTATGACATTTTGAATAAAAATCACAACGTCAAATAAAAACTTTTATTAAATTAACCATGCAGGGATGAATCATTCACAAGTTTAATAAGATGCATTTAAAAAATAGATTTGTGGAATTTTCTTTTTTGTATAGAATATATCTTGAATTAAGTTTTTAAAATAAAATTTTTACTGGGAGGTAGGAGTAGTAATGAAATGGTTCTCTGTAAAAAAAAAAAAATCGAATCGCACTGTTCTCCACGCATTTGCACCTCAGTTCATCTCAAATCTGATAACGCATCTATAATCATTTACGCAGTCATCACCCGGGTGTTCATAGTGCGCGAACACAAGTGAGACCTGAACTGCACACGTTGCCATTGTGTGTGCACTCATCCAAAGCACGCACACGTCTCAGACACCGTGCAAATATTGAGTTCTCTTTCAAGTCTTGCGCTTGAACGGACAAATTCACACAAAAATTATGTCAACATGCCCGTCTTGATGAGTATCCAAGCAGACATAGTCTGTTATGCTTCAAGTGAACTTAAACAGTCGAGAAAGACAACGTATATGTAACAGTATCAGTATTTTGGATCTGTGCATTATATCTTGAAGGGACAGCAGCCTAATATTCCTGCTGTCTGTGTTTTTAATGGTAATCAAGTCAAGTAAAGTCAAGTCAAGTTTATTTATATAGTGCTTTTCACAATACAGATTGTATCAAAGCAGCTTCACAGTATTTAAATTAAAATAATACATCAATGTTTGTTTCTAGTGGAAAACGTCCACGTTTGGTAATGCTGATCAATAGTATTGTTGATTGATTAATTAAATTAAATATCCCCAAATATCCCCATCAAACAAAATACAAGGAAATCACTCACAGCTCTTGATTGAATAGCTTTTGAAACTTTAATAAGGATTAATCTTTAATTTATAGTCAAATATGAAATGTATTTGATATTTTACATCTATATTCAATTTCTGTACCTGAAAACGAATGTTAGACCTACCTGAAAAGAACTGTTTATTTATTTGTATCTTTGCTTTATTGTATTTATTTGTGCTGATGCTTCTAGTTAGATTATTTGTTCTTATTTTCTTTAGGCTATTTTTATTTGACAGTAGTCCTTTTTTCCCTGAACATAGCACATACCGAACCGTTCCGAAAACGTGTACCTAAAACCGTGATACAAACCGAACCGTGAGAAATTTGAACTATTACACCCCTAGGTAGGGGACACTGAGGTAAGCACCCCTTCTTAAGAGTGCAGGTGGCTAAACTAAGAGTTCTGTCCCTGAGACTACTGGATTAGCATGGCAACAGTCTATTCTCCAATACTTGGAGAGGAGATGATAAATCTTAGTCAATTTTTTTTGTATTACCTCCTAGTTCCTTCACATTCAGTATCGCATTTTTGAATGGCACTGCCTTGATGCTGAAACCTGTGGAAGAAAACATGATTTCAAAATATGCACAAACTTCAAAATAAATTTTACATTTACATTCCCAAATCAAAAATTACTAGCCTAACTAAGTTCAAACATTATTAAAGACAAGTGAACAGTCAGCAATACAATAAGAACTAATAAAAAAATTGCAAGCAATAGCACAAATAAAAAAAAAAGAGCAGAGACACAAATGAAATAAACATTGATTTAAGTTCCCTTTCGAGGGAATCGACACATTGGGGAACGCCTTCAGCGTGGCGCGTCTTAAGCCTGTATGGAACTAGTCCAATCTCGATTGGTGTTGCGTCATTACGTCACTTGTGACGTCGCATGTCAGGTGATGCAGAAGCTGTATAGGGGTGGTGGTGGCGCAATGGATAAGACACATGCCTTTGGTGTGAGAGACCCGGGTTTGAATCCACTGTGAGACACCAATGTGTCCCTGAGCAAGACACTTAACCCCTAGTTACTCCAGAGGCGTGCGACCTCTGACATATATAGCAATTGTAAGTCGCTTCGGATAAAAGCGTCAGCTAAATGAATAAATGTAAATGTAAATGTAAATGTAAAGGGACGCCGGATCACAACAGCGTCAGCTTTCTGGTCTTCAGCAAGCGTTCTGTGTGACTGTTTTGTCTCATTTGGTGGTGTCTGTCTAACATACTCACTTCAAGAAAAAGAAAAAGAAAAGAAAAATAATGGCGGGTAAGGAGAAACAATTCAGGCAGTGTGCGTCCCCTTGCCCACGCTGTTTGAGCGAGGCTAACACACACTCGCTCCGTGTTGTTTGTCTGGGAGTGGAGCATGCACGGGCAACTGTGATCTAATGCCCCTGAGAATGCTCCACTCCTGCCTGAGCCTGTTCAATGAATCAGGCCAGGCTCGCGCTCCCCATGGGTCAGGTCCCGCGTCTGTCGAGGCAGCGCAGCGCCTGCACACATGGGGATCGCAAATGGAGCTGGCAGATGATGTTGAGATGGCTTCGGCCCTTTCTCAGCATTCAGCAGCCAGCTCCATTGGTCCTGCACACGGGTCGGAAGCCCGCTCTGCGGCTTCTTCCGCCCGTGACGAGGACCCGATGCTCGAATTATCTGGCTCCGAGAAGTTAGATATTTTGAGCATTGAGGCAGGAGAATATGAGGATTCGCCACCCAATTCTCATGCCTTCGAGGAGCTGTTGGAGGTTGTAACCAGGGCAGTGGCCAAATTAAATATCGATTGGCCAGCAGAAAACCAAACTAGATGAAACCAAACTAGATGAGCGCTTCCTGCAAGCACAGTCACAGCCTTAGCGCCGGAGCCATTTTTTTACGATCTCCACACAGAGGTGTCGAGATCGTGGAATAAGCCCTTCTCGTCCCGTCTATCGAGCCCCACTATTCATATATATTCATCCATCGTGGGCTCGAAAGAGAAGGGCTATGGGACGATGCCGCGGGTCGAAGAAACGTTAGCATCATATCTCTCGCCCGACGCTACATCGTCCCTGAGAGCTCCAGCGCTCCCCTCCAAGCCCTGCCATACTACATCAGCCTTGGTGGGGAAAGCATATACAGTGGGGAGAACAAGTATTTGATACACTGCTGATTTTGCAGGATTTCCTGCTTACAAAGCATGTAGAGGTCTGTAATTTTTATCATAGGTACACTTCAACTGTGAGAGACGGAAATCTAAAACAAAAATCCAAAAAATCACATTGTATGATTTTTAAATAATTAATTTGCATTTTATTGCATGAGACAAGTATTTGATCACCTACCAACCAGTAAGAATTCCGGCTCTCACAGACCTGTTAGTTTTTCTTTAAGAAGCCCTCCTGTTTTCCACTCATTACCTGTATTAACTGCACCTGTTTGAACTCGTTACCTTTAAAAAAGACACCTGTCCACACACTCCATCAAACAGACTCCAGCCTCTCCAAAATGGCCAAGACCAGAGAGCTGTGTAAGGACAGGGATAAAATTGTAGACCTGCACAAGGCTGGGATGGGCTACAGGACAATAGGCAAGCAGCTTGGCGAGAAGGCAACAACGAAAAGGTCCCCCTGCTAATGCCAGCGCATGTCCAGGCCCG
Source organism: Leuciscus leuciscus (assembly GCF_965113295.1). Classification (NCBI taxonomy): domain Eukaryota; kingdom Metazoa; phylum Chordata; class Actinopteri; order Cypriniformes; family Leuciscidae; genus Leuciscus; species Leuciscus leuciscus. Next base: position 26,471,249 of record NC_138729.1, read on the forward strand.
TCTGAAGTTTGCCAATGACCATCTGGATGATCCAGAGGAGGAATGGGAGAAGGTCATGTGGTCTGATGAGACAAAAATAGAGCTTTTTGGTTTAAACTCCACTCGCCGTGTTTGGAGGAAGAAGAAGGATGAGTACAACCCCAAGAACACCATCCCAACCGTGAAGCATGGAGGTGGAAACATCATTCTTTGGGGATGTTTTTCTGCAAAGGGGACAGGACGACTGCACCATATTGAGGGGAGGATGGATGGGGCCATGTATCGCGAGATCTTGAAATACAGCTGAAAGTCCGTATTGCCCAGCGACAGCCCCGAAACCTGAAGGATCTGGAGAAGGTCTGTATGGAGGAGTGGGCCAAAATCCCTGCTGCAGTGTGTGCAAACCTGGTCAAGAACTACAGGAAACGTATGATCTCTGTAATTGCAAACAAAGGTTTCTGTACCAAATATTAAGATCTGCTTTTCTGATGTATCAAATACTTATGTCATGCAATAAAATGCAAATTAATTACTTAAAAATCATACAATGTGATTTTCTGGATTTTTGTTTTAGATTCCGCCACTCACAGTTGAAGAGTACCTATGATAAAAATGACAGACTTCTACATGTTTTGTAAGTGGGAAAACCTGCAAAATCGGCAGTGTATCAAATACTTGTTCTCCCCACTGTATGGCGGCAGGTCGGGCTGGTGCATGCCTGCATACGATGGGGATTTTGCAGGCATACCAGGCCGATCTCCTCAAAGAGGTGGACGACAGCGGGGAGGTCACCCTCGACCATATTAAAGAACTGTGTCGAGTGGCTGACTTCTCTCAGTGTTACCAAGGAGACGCGAAGCGATAGTCAGCCGCATTCAAACAATTAATCCCCCGCCGTCGTTCCAGAAGGAGAGCTCCACTGAGACTTCAGGGCATTCGCAACTACATTGACGACTGGCTCATTCTGGCAGTCAGAGGAGATGGCGGTTCAACATCGAGATGTTGTTCTGAACCATCTGAGGTGCTTTGGGTTGAGTTCACTAATTCCTCTACCAGGAGTGATATTCCTGGGTAGTGTGGGATTCAGTTACGATGCAGGCACAGTTGTTTCCTGCTTGTATAAACACCATCTTGACCACAGTCACGAGTATCAAGCTAGGCCAGGCCATCACTGTCAAACATTTTCATAGGGTTCTGGGTCTTTTGGCAGCAGCGTCCAACGTGATACATTTTGGCCTGCTGTATACGAAGGCCCTGCAGTGGTGGCTCAGGACCAGAGGGATTTCCTCGAGGGGAAACCCATTTTGCACGATCAAAGTAACGTGCAGATGCCTTCGTTCTTTGGTCATGTGGAAGAAAACATGGTTTCTGTCCCAGGGCCCTGTGCTGGGAGCACTGTGTCAGAGAAAAATAGTGATCACGGATGCGTCCCTCACAGGCTGGGGAGCGGTCGTGGAGGGCCGCTATACCAGGGGTCTTTGGAAGGACCACTATCTTTCGTGGCACATCAATTGCCTGGATATGTTGGCAGTATTTCTGGCTTTCAGACATTTCCTTCCAGACCTCAGAGGCCATCATGTTCTAGTGCGAACAGACAATACGTCGGGGGTCTCATATACAAGTCGACAGGGGGCCTGAGATCAGTGCAGACTGGCACATCAGGTTCTTCAGTGGTCCCAGGGCAAACTATTCTCAATCAGAGCAATGTTTATTCCCGGGGACAAAAATGTGGGAGCAGACATCCTGTCGAGGCAGGGGCTGAGGCCCAGGGAATGGAGACTGCACCCCGAGACGGTGGAGCTGATATGGAGGGAGTTCGGTCAGGCGGAAGTGGATCTGTTCGCCTCTCACGAGAATACTCACTGTCCGCTCTGGTTTTCTCTCACGCATCCAGCTCCCTTGGGACTGGATGCCATGGTGCAGGCGTGGCTGAGGCAACGTCTGTACGCATTTCCCTCGTCGCTCTGCTCCCAGGGGTTCTAGAGAGGGTCCGGCTGCACGGGATCAGCTTGCTCCTAGTAGCCCCATATGGTTTTCGGACATTATAGCTCTTCTAGCAGGCCCTCCGTAGCAAATCCCGATCAGGAGGGACCTTCTTTCTCAGGCCGGAGGCACAATACATCACCCTCGGCCAGAGCTGTGGAAGCTGTGGGTCTGGCCTCTGAGGGGGACCAACTCGTAAGCAACTGAGGTTGTTGAGACCATCCTAAACTCTAGAGCCCCCTCCACGAGGAAACTATATGCATTAAAATGGAATATATTCAACTTCTGGTGCAAAGAACATCAGTTAGATCCAGTTAACTGCCCAGCGGCTTCAGTGCTGAAGTTCCTCCAGAGTCGCTTCTCTGACGGGCTCTCCCCATCCACGCTTAAGGTCTATGTGGTGGCTATAGCTGACTTCCACACACCTCTAAGGGTGGGCACCTTGGGGAGACACCCACTTATAGTACGTTTCCTTCGTGGAGCTAGGAGGATGCCTGTCGTCCAGTCCAGGGTCCCCATGTGACCTGGCAGTGGTTCTTGAAGGGTTATCCCTGGCACCCTTCGAACCTTTGGACGAGGTGTCTGAGAAATTTTTATCCTTAAAAGTAGCTTTCCTGCTGGCTAATACATCCAAGTGTTGGGGACCTGCAGGCGCTATATGTTGCGCCCTCTTGCCTCAAGTTCGCTCCTGGCAGAGTGAGAGCTATTCTCCACCCTAGACCCGGCAATGTGCCTAAGGTGCCAACAAATGTGGCACGGTCTATAATCCTACAGGCATTTCATCCTCCACCGCATGTGTCAGATGATCAAACTAGATTACATCTGTTATGCCCGGTCCAAGCTCTGGAGGTCTACGTACACAGCAGGCTTGTGCACAATTCAGAATTTAATTGAGAATGACTCCTTAATTCCAATTCAATTCTTGAATTTGAATTGAATTGATGTCAAAAACAGGATCTAGAATTACAATTCGAATTTGAATTAAAGGAAGCAGAATTGCATTTCAATAAAAATTCAAAGAAATTCATATACATATTTTAAGTGAAGTGTTTAACAATGAAGCTTTACAGTATATGTCAGATATGATTGCATTATAAATTATATAAGTTTGAACTACTTGTATAGATTACATTAAAAGGATAAGTTTTCCCCCAGCAATGAATGTTAAAAGCTCTAGTCACAGAACAAATAATTAAGTTTGATTTATTGTAATTGTAATTTTGTGGAACATGATGGAACATGACTCCATTTCCCAGAATGCTTTACTTTAACCAAGTATTTAAAATGGTTGCTAAACAATTTGAGGTGAACATTTGTTTGAAAGCACAATTTGATGGGAAACACTGGACTTAAGTTTCAGAAGTCCCTTACAACTTCACTCTGCACCTGTTGAGAGAATCTTTAGTGTTGCAGGAAAGATATTCAGACTAGAACGGTGCAGACTCAATGAAAAAACATTTGAGGAGCTATTGAGAATTAGATGCAACAGTGTTGCTCAGTAATTTTTTGCATTGGAATAAATGATAACTGCATTTACAACAACTTTGTGTTTGTGTGATTACTTTGAAATGAAAATTACATTGGAACAAAACGAAGTAAACAACACTGAGGGGGTCATTTATTTCAAGAATTTGATCTATTTTAGAAATATCTATTTTAGAACAAAATGTATGCAGGGTTGAGGAGTAAATAGTTACGTGAAATGAAATTTCTGTTATTAAATTACAAAATTAATGTAATTGTATTTAGTTGTATTACTGAGGTAAAATGTTTAATTCCATTAGTTACTAATCGACTTAAAACGAAATTGCTTTGCATTGATAAAGTTATCCAAATAAAGTAATCCAAACCACATCTATAATGGGTAACTAATAGCAGTAAGCAATAACATTTCCAAAGTAACCTTCCTAACACTGAATGCATGCGAGACTCAACAAATTCTTTCTGTTGTGTGACTGTGTGGAATTTCTTTGAATTGCCATGAATTTAATTCCACTTCCTGTCATTCCAATTCCAATTCAATTCAACGTCCTGTGGGGCGGAGTAAATTCAATTCCAATTCCAATTCATGAATTGAATGGAGGCCAATTCTGAAATTCTGAATTTTGCACAAGCCTGGTACACAGTTCCTCAGGCTGGAGGAAGTCGGACCAGCTGCTCGTGTGTTTTGGGTCACCTAAGAAGGGTTTCCCCTGCTTCCAAGCAAACTATCAGCAGGTGGATAGTAGAGGCTATTTCCTCAGCTTACGAGGCGCGCAACTTGCCTTCGCCTCTTCTGATAAAAGCCCACTCAACTAGAGGAGTGGCTTCTTCTAAAGCCCTGCTAGCAGGGGTCTCCCTTCAAGAGGTATGTGATGCCGCTGGCTGGGCCTCCCTACAAACCTTCATAAGACATTACAGTCTGGATCTGCCCTCTACACCAGGTTCACAAGTTCTCTCTTCTTGAGTGTGCCAGATTGCTTCACACCAGGGCGTGTAATTCTCAGTGTGGCGCAGTGGGCATTTAGTTCCCCAATGTGTCGATTCTCGACGCAGCCCGAGATCCCTCGAAAGGGAACGTCTCTGGTTACGACTGTAACCCACGTTCCCTGAGAAGGGAACGAGACGCTGCATCCCTCGGCCACACTTCCTGCGCTCCTGAGAACGACTTGCTTCGACCAATCAGAAGCTGGCGCTGTTGTGATCCGACGTCCCTTTATAGCTTCCGCATCACCGTCACATGCGATGTAACGAGTGCCGTAATGAAGCAACATCAGTCGAGACTGGACTAGTTCCATACAGGCTTCAGATGCGTCACGCTCAAGGCGTTCCCCAATGTGACGATTCTCGACGCAGCATCTCTTTCCCTTCTCAGGGAATGAGGGTTACAGTCATAACCAGAGACATTTTTGAGTAAGGTCTTACAGTTAGGGCTGGACGATATGGCCAAAAAATCATATCTCTGTATTTTTTGGTTGAATGGCGATATACGGTATATATCTTGGTATTTTCTACATTTATCTGTTTGGATAAAAGAAAAATCTTTTATTTCACATCCTACCCAATAATGTCCTAAAAACAATGTTAATATTGAAGGCTATGAAAACAAATATAGTTCTGTCATGACAGCTCTCTGAGAGATTGGCATGGTAATGGTTATGGCAATGTAATGTATTTGGTCTTGGCGGAAGAGATCTGCTATGCTGCTGCTGCTGCTGCGGTTGATTATTGCTGCTGCTGATTATTGCTGCTGCTTCTGCTGCTGCAGAGCAAGTACAGCCAATACATTCACAGACATGCTGCTGTGCACATATGACATAATGAAATAACCCCTGTAGCAGATCTATACAGGTGGAGTTGGGGAAGGTGGAGGGATTCTGAAAGCGTGCTGCAGACTACTAGTAGCAAACAATGCCAAGTATTTGAAAGTTGAGTTGCAAGCTCATTGGACACTGATCCCACAGCAACCAATCAGTTGCGCTATGTGTATAACGATGTGATCACTAACCAATTGAGTTAAGGACCCTTATATTGAATGTAATGATCATTTTATTTTTAAATTCACAAAAAAAAAAGCAAAAGACTGCAAAAGTCACTTAAGAATTATGCTATCATGAAAATACACTTACTTGTAGAGTAAATACACTATGAGAGTAAATACACTATGAACAGGTGAGAAGCTCCATCTAGATCTGCTGGTGCAGACCAGTGGCTCTGACCATAGCTAGACTTAATCTAACCATAACCATATTTCCACAAGAGCTTCCAAATAACACTTCACTATTGTAATTACTGCTTAACTAGACAGATAGAGACAGGTGTGTTCGCTCCAAAGACAAAGGGCGATCATTATTGGATGCACATTCTGGGTTTGTGTACAGTCTAGCGTACTGTATACATCACACTCTGACTGTTAAGACGTGCCGAGGAAAGCCTGACACAATTGTGTCTTCTCATGTAAAAAGAACCATTTGTGTTGTTGTTAAAAACAGAAGTGATGTCGTCCATCTCGAGAGGTGAAGATATTCATGAATACACCAGCCTGTCGCCAAGAGCTCTAATGAAATCAACAGTCTTTTCACAAGGAAGAAAGTCTGCATGACAAAACCCAGATGTTCTCAAAAACAGATACAAATATGCACCAAGAGCTCCTCCGCAATTGTGCTCTTTCTTTGGTAAAGTAACGTAGTGTTCAAAGGCAGGCTCTGAGGTAACCTGCAGCAATAACGTTAAACATATTTCAGCGGTCAAATAGGCTGAATCACACATGGTGAAAATGAAGAGATTTTGCAGACGTTACAAAGCACTGAAAAAGTATAGTGTCGAAGATATGATATATGTACCAATTATAAGTGCGGAGGTTTAGGTAAATGCACTGCAAAAATAGTGTGCTAAGTCGATTGTTTGGAACGATTTGTCACATTTGTTTGAGAAACAGGAGCTGAGGCTTGTATTACTTGTAAATGCTTAGTCTTTTTAGGTCTCACGGCTAAATATGTAATTCTTTCTTATTTTTGTCCCATCGAAAAGCATGTTTTGTTGGTTTAAAAAATGCTGCAGTACAAAGCTGCAGAGAAATTTTATATTACCTGTGGTTGGTATTGTGCCATCACTGATCTCATTGCACAAGCGAGATAGCAGACTGGTCTTGCCGGCACCGGTCAGTCCAATGCATACTACATCATACTCTGGTCTAGCTGGAGGGGGGGCCTTACAGCACAATTTCTGGAGACACTAATAATACAAAAACACAGAAAAGACAAAAATGGTTAGTGACTATGAGAGGTGCACTTTTAACAAGCGTACTGATAAGGCTAATATGAACAATTTAAGCACATGTTTGTCAAAATAGAGTCTGAAAATAAACTGAGGAACACAAGCTGACAAATGCTAATGAAGTACCATAGAAAGATGAACTAATGTGGTGATTTGAAAGCAACACATCTGGAGAAGACCTCCAGAACTCACAATGAAATGACTTAATTGACAAAATGGCACATGAAATTTACCACACAGCTATTGCTTTGTCAGTGACTGAGTTTACTGGTGTTCCTTTAAGCTCGGGTCATTTTTATGTCCCAGGGTTTTTATTAAAACTAACCTTTTTGAATATTTCTAACCTTTTGTTAAATGAAGATGACATGAAAACATTTTAGGCATATATTTTTGCTTATTTAATTTTTTTACATAATTATTTTTGTGCAGTTAAAATTATTTTTATCATTAAACTCTTGTCCAATGTCCAGATTAGCAATCTTTGAATATGAAAATGCACATTAAAAAGTGAATATATATAAATTGTGTGAAAACACATTTTTCAAAAATTATTTACAATTGTGACTGTCCCAGTTATTTTGACGTTTACACCTTTCAAAGGTAAGTGTGCTTGTTTACTACACTGATACTGTAGTCTCCTTCACTGTTTACTGAAGAACATGCTTTAGATGAAATTATTAAAATATAGTTTTAAAAAATTAATTTTTCCTCTGTAAACAGGAATGCACATTTTGAATAAGCCACCAGAATGGCAGAAAAGGTGTTTAAATATGGAGCTAAATTGTGGTAATGGGCAAAAATCTCAGATGGCCAATTGGGTTTTGCTTAAACCATTTATGACCTTTACCTTAAAAGAATAATGTTTAAGATGTTTACCTTACAGCTTGTGTTGATGTTATTAAGCATAACTGGTGCAAAAGCATGAATATAAACACACTAGATGATTTACTGACACTCCTGAACTAATGTGGCTGAGACCTCCTTTCCTATTGCTTGATAGAGAAGGCTTTATTGTAGAATTTGCTTGCCCTAACATGTAAAATAGATTGTTACAAGACAGTCTAACGCAGTCTGTGTCTGTTTAAGGGGGAGGGTGTGGAAAAGAGAGAGAGAGGCAGGATTCTGAAAGCGTGTGTCCTCATGGAAGCAGACAGACCAGTCACTTTATGAATCACTGTCTCTGACTGGAGGCCTGCTGGGAGACATTAGGAGGCAAATGCAGTGTGAACCGTGAATGGGACAGTTAAAGCCGGTGTGGAGAGATCAGTATACAGAACTAAAAAGAGATATCTTTTATTAGCAGGACAGAACTAGCCTAGGCAGGACTTGATTCTAGCGTTGACCTCTGGATTTATTCATTTCACATGGAAACATACCCGTTGCAGTCTCTTTATGAAGAGCAGTTTCTTTTTAAATAGACACTTCATAATAATAAAATACTACTTTAGAAGAATGTTCACTTGGAATGTGAACGTAAACATTTTCTGAATTCCCACAAGGCCAAATTATACTCCCATAAGGAAAAATTATATCTGGACAAATTATATTTTAAATATATGATAAATATTAGAGTGTGGATTTAGGAAATATATTTGTCCAATTTGAAAGTAAATTTATTTTAAATCTCCTAATGCCAAAATAAAGCAAAATGTACATCAAGGGACAAGAAAATACATGTCCAAACTTAAAATACATTTAAAATGTATTCTGGACTATATAAATATATTTAGATAGAAAGTATATTACAAATGTCAAAATATAAGATCAAAATCAATTATATGCATGCAAATTCCTATTAAAAAAATGAGCAATATTTTTGTCTATTTTGGAATACATTTAAAATATATCTGAAAATCTTTTGCTGCATGAGTTTGTGTACAGCAAAAATGTTGTTGGCCAAAACATCTAAATTCTGCCACAGAGACCAGTCTTCTATCATTACAGCTCACTCATGTATTATGTAATTCTTCCTGAATCCTTACAGGGAAAGGCTTGTAGGCAAACAAATGTGTCATTTGCTCTGGTGTTCTTCCATCAGTAAAAAGCCTAAATTGCTTTCACAGGCCCTCCTTCACAGGAACTGCCACAGAGAGGCCGTCCTACATAGTCGGTCGGCCGCACATGCTTCTGCTTTGTCACACAGCAACCTGGACATCTGGTTCTGTAAGAGGCTGATGAATTTACCCTATTCACCCCACCTTCACTTACAGTGCTCAGATGGGATGATAAATTTACATCAGTTGCTGAAGGCACGTCCTGGAGCTTTGACCCCGCGGCCCACAGGAGCACAGGGCCACACACTTCAGTGCCCCATGTTGTCGCAGTAGAGCAAAATAAAAGATTTCCCAGGTGTCCGAGAAGTCGCATTTCAAACAACTGTTTGGTCAGGATTTTTCTCGTGCCAGTAAGGCAGGTTGAAACTAAGGCTGCCAAAAAGGTTTCTATATGTTGAGAAATGCTAACTCTTGATTGATTCTTTTGGCTCTAGTCATTCATATTGGACACGTTTAATTGTTCGAGAGCTTCGAGACATTACCTCACCGATGTAGGGGCAGTTGTAAAAGCTGATTAACTGCTTTTTATGTAAATGAAGACGTTAAAAGGTATAAATATTCCAGCCTGACAACAGCTGTGACACGACTGCGGCGCATTTTCAGATGAAATGTTTCGCTAAAAGGTGCGCAAAAAAATAAATAAATAAAAAAATTATCTCAGGCCCCCTTATTCCACCCAGCTTTCTATTTAAAAAAAAAGATGTCAAAGACATCAAACGGCTGATGTAATTAAAAGGCCTGGCAGAGATCCAGGTCCTGGCACCAAAACAAAGATACGACAGCGCTAGAATCCTCCAGCACAGCAGACAGGAGAACACAGCTGGGCCAAATCCACTCAGTATTGCAACAATATTGAATCTTCAGCCCTTATGGAAGCAACGCTGAACAATACGCCACTGCAAAAACAACTCCCCGCCTGCCAACTTCTCCTGAATGGACCCCTCGGCTCAGTGAAGGGGACTCTGTCTGCTCTGTCCTATAAAGAAAAACAGTCGTCTGACTTCCATCATGAGAAAAGTAACACGCTTTGCACTCAGTAAATGACAACAGTGATCGCTCAGCAGGGTTATTGGCGAAAGACTTAATCCTTACAGACACATACTGTATAGAGATACTGTTGGCTGGGTGGGGAGGGGGGTCTGAGGGTCCGTCTGTCCCCCAGACATGCGATGGCCAGCCGTTGCTCACTTGTCTGCTCTATTTTAAATGACAGCTTTGTATTTTTAGAGCCAATAAATGAGGGGGCGAGAGCGAGGGAAGCACCACGCAGACAGACAGGGCTCACATTTCACTCATTTGCCCTCTGAGAGTGTGGAGACAGAGCAGACGTCTGCCATTGGAGCGTCAGGCAGCGATGCCATCCTGTTTTCCCCAACTGCACCTCTAAGCATCGCCCATCGCCATGGCTTTGACAGTGACACTTTGGCACCTCAAAGGATTGCTGCATTCCTGCACGCTAAAAATGGCAATTCTGTTATTTAATCACCCTCACATCATTACAAAACAGTAGTTATTTTGGACCATGGAATACAAAACAACAATCATTTTAAAGAATCTTCACAATCTTTTTTTATACAAAATGTTGGATATCAATAACATTGAAAATTATTGTTATTAATTTAATAAACAACGTTGATTTAAGAGCTGCACCAAAGGGAAAGATTATTAGAAAATAACAACTTAAATATTGGTCTTGTCTAAGAATACACAATAAATCGATACTATATTGGTTACTGATATTAGAAACAAACTTTTATTATTTATTTTTCATTTATTGGATACATATCAACTTATATTGGATTGTACATATACATTTTCCATTTTTACATTTAGATTACCTTTGCCGTCATCCAAATGTCATTTGAACTTAACATTTAAAAATAATTATTTTAATAACCAATAATAAAAGTAATCTTTTTCAAATCTCAAAATGAACATCTAGGCCCCTATTGTTCATACTGTACATTATAATGTAATGCCTATTTTAATTTGTAGCCATTCAAATTATTTGATTTCAATGTATAATTTAGACAAAATAATATAGAATTTCAATATCAGGCTTTTGTCAGTATCATCCATAACGTGAAAATAATGATCTGCTTACCAGTATCAGACATAATTTCTATATTAACGCATCCCTAATCTTTTTTTACATAAAACTATCGACTTGGACTACAGCACAAATGTAAACCACACAAGGTTCATATTTCCTATCATTGTGAGTTCTACAATGAATGAAGTGCATCTGACTTGTTAATGACGAGAATATCTATAACTAGTATTACCAGCAGTAATGTTTCACATCTTTCGAAGTGAAATGTGAATGGAGAATGTCATTTGGGATGCGGTACTGAATTCAGCACAAACCTGAGTCAACATGAATCTGCTTTCCAAAGCCACATGCATCAGGTTCATCTTTCACTGATCGGGAGGGTGTGACTCTGGAAGTGAAGACATAGATCATCTCTCCGCATTCAATAGATGGCACGCTGAAGCCAGCCCCTCTTTGCCTGATCAGCGTATTCCATCTCGCTATTAATTTAAGGTGTGGAGGTAACCTGCTCTAGATGTAACGGCATATTGGAAAATTATTAGCAGAAAATTGTGCCAGCAATGACCAACAAATATAAAAATGCCTAGCTATAATCGATCACAGCAAAGAGCCAAGCAGCTTTAGGTCATGCCAAGACAAGTCCATAATGAACAACATCTGATAAAAATAGCACTGCAGAGTGGAAAATATTGCAGTAAAATTTGCGCAGGTCCACACACTCACTTCAGGACATCATATTTCACTCAGATGCTATGACAATGCCATCCAAAGGCTGCCTTAAGAAAAATTTGCTAAATGCCATATGAATGTAACTATGAAATATGAAGGTAACTAAAAGCAACACCAATAGCACAACCCTCATAATGTGTGGAGACTCACTGTCTGGTTCCAAAAATACGGAAGCTTGTTTTCACTTCAGAGTAAAAGTAATTGTGAATTTATTTCTCATAATGGTGACTTTATTTCTCTTTATTTCTTTATTTCTCTATATTATGGAGTAGGCTATTTCTCATAATTCTTTTAGTTGCGACTCTCATATCTTGTAATTGTGACCGTATATCACAGAATTTACTTTCTCGGAATTGACTTTATATTTCAAAATTATTTCTTCTACTTTATTTGTGACTGTCACTAATGTATTTAAAAACAATAATTTAAAAATTATAATTAAAATAAAATTAATCTGCAGTTTTGTTCTTATTTTTAAACAGTCACAATTACCATTTTTATATTTTACTTGGTAACAGGGTTCCATAAAAGAGACCCCAGTGCTTTGTATGTACAAATAATAAAACTATTCTTATTTTCCCTTCGCATTTTAACATTTTAACAGGAATCAGAAAATCTTAGCAAGTGACATTTAGCCTATTGCATTTATTCCTGATTCATATCTGGAACACAAACAAAAGTAATAATACTTTATGGAGGAGTTATCAGGTTAAAATTTGGTTTATAACCAATTCTGATAAGACCATAAAAAGTCAAAGTATGAATGTAAAGCATTACAAGGGCCTTGGGGTCTCTCAGACTGCAAAAAGTGCTCAAATAGTTTTGAAACGTACACATAATCTGCAGTTATGCATAGCATTTACTGCATTAATTACAACGTTGATGCATTTTCAGGGCGTTTTGGGGTCAGTCAGGTTTGTTTTTATTGAGTCCAAAACAGACTACAGTAAGGGCCAATGAGCTTGCAAGTGGGGGAGGGTCGGTTGGGATCGACACCAGACGCAGACACAGACCCACGCAGACCAGTCTGAGCCTGGCATTCCCAAACAGACCTCACTATCATCCCAGCCGGCGACCCTTCCTTGCCCAGACACCCGCTAACAACACTTGTCTGCAGGGCTCAGAGGTGACCTTTGAATTGACAGTACTTTATATGAATGCCCAGATGGAGCAGCAGTGTAACACACACCAGTCATAACACGGCTCTGACTACACTCCAGCTCATAGTGAGAGTCCGTGGCCGTCTGGGGTGATGGGGGGGTACCTTCATTCATCTCTTTACTCTTAATGTTAATGTTTGTGGCTTACGGAGGGTTGGCAAGCACGGGGACGGAGGTGGGGGGAGCGGTTATACGGACCATGGTGGAGCAGGAGTTTGTGCCAGTATAGTGGCACACCACATATGGAGGAAGGCGGAAAATAATTGCCAGTGAGACTGTTGTGTCCACGCCATACCTTGCTGTCTCCATACCAATCAAAGGCAGTTTACTGCAGTGTCTGTAGGGTAAATCTGGAGGGCAACTACTTTTGAAACTCAGAGTATCAAGTATGCTGTGCTATTTAAAATAAAAATGGACAATGTTTCCCATATTACAGATTTTAGTTATATCAAAAGTATGAAAACAGAAAGCTTTCCTACTTCCTGAAAGTCGTTCTACATTATTACTTTTAAAAATAAATGTGCCAAAATTTTTACTTTTAGGAGTACAACTGCTTGTCACTGGGGCAGTCACCTTAAAGGGACAATTGTGAAACTTGTAGGGGTAAATAAGGTGCATAGTAGTATCTTAAGGGTACATATACTGTATTACTATTCTAAAGTATTAATATGAACCATTCAGGGGTAGGTGGGGTACAAAGTTGTCCCTTTAAGGGTAATGCCCCAGCGACAAGCTGTTGCCCACTTAAAGATAAATTTTTTTGCACATTTTTGTGAGTGTAACAAAAATAATTCATAATTTCTGTTGACATTGTCTTTTGTAGTACTTTGCAACATGTTTAGCCTGATAATGTATGTTTTCATACTTGCAACCTGTGCCACTAAAGACCTTCTACACTTCAAGAACCACTTCGCTGATGTTCACTATGTAGGGCTACAACTCCCCCTAGCTACCACTGTATGTACTTGGCTCTGACAAGCCCTGCCGTTATTCATCACAAACTGACCATAATTTACCTCATTAATGATATGTTCTGAATTGAATACCTCACCGACATGAAAGGTTAAAGACACAGCAATGCTTTCTTAACTTTGTCGTAGTGAGAACCCAAGGCATGTACGTATAGTTTCCATCACATTTTGGGACAATGCTTCATGAAACTGCATAACTGCGAGCCCACAGTGTCCAGATCCATTTTCTCTCCTTAATAAAAACATTCCTTTCATTTGCAGCGCTACTCTGACAAAACTTTTCTGCTTAAACTCAGTGTGCTTTTTATTATGCAGTTTACATGTAAGAAACAAAGTTCCTAAACAAATGCATACTTAAAAAGCAAGAACACAATACAGTAAAATGACATGTGTTACATAACCACCCCAATCAATAACAAAAATTAAAAACAACAACAAAAATGGAGCTGGATAATTTATATTATACACATGCCATATGTAGTGTCAAGACCTTTCCTAACACAAGTCTTCCGACAGCGGTTAAAAACAGCCCTGGAAAACATTTGGACTGAGGACAGGCAAAATATTTCTCAGTAGGTGATCCTCTTGTTGATATCAGGTTACTTGTGGTTGGCCACATGAAAGAACCCAAATAACCTACATACATGGGCGTCTTCAGATCCCCTTCAAGCCTTCAACCTAGCCCCTGTGGCCCTTCATCCAAAAAAGGAGAAACCCCTAGACAATGGAGCGGTAGTCACTACTGTCATGGCCCACGACAGCCTCCCCCCCCCCAGCTGCGCTCCACATGCACCACAAACACTTCAGCCTCATCACAAGGGATTATCAAACCCTGTGCAGCCATTGTTCTGACCTACCTTGGGTGGCTCAGCTTCACCAGAAAGCTCTCTTTTAATGGGCCATTTCTTTGGGCTGTAGCCCCCTATGTCTGCATAAGGCCAATGTGTGGGGAGGTGTGTGTGTGGGGGGGGGGGGGGGGGGGGGGTTGTACGCAGCTGTAAATCTTGATGTCACCGACGGGAAGGCTGTTGCAGACCATTACCATAAATCTGACAAACGCTAATTTGATGGGAGGCTGTATCTGTCTGGGCTCAGGCTGGTCTAGACGGCCTATTGAGAGATCCTATGGCAAGGGGAACTTTTTGTTCCCCCACCAGGACCATCTGGATATAGCAATAAGAGGCAAGCGGCACAGTTCACACACCGATCACAGTGGATCTTTGCAATTGTGATGGGTACATTCCCCAGCTCACCTTTAAATACACATGTACGGTTAATTTCAACTAGGCCGTTTTTCAAGAAATCGCCATGCACAGAATCATTTGGAAGCTGCCTTGATATTCGCACTGATGTGGAAACAGTGATGTGAACTAAAAGAATAGTTCACTTTAAAATGTAAATGTTGTCATTATTTACTCACCCTCATGTCATTTGAAACCTGTATGACTTTATTTCCTCTGAGTAGCACAAAAGGAGACATTTTAAAGAATACATAGAATAAAACAACCAGTACAATTAGAAAAAAGGAGACTGGGACTTTTAAGCTTTGAAAAAAGGAAACAAAAGCATCATAAATGAAAAAAAGTTGTCCATTTGATGAGGAACAGACCCAAAATTAAGTCAAGATTCACTGTCATCCACTCTAGCTCTCCTTGTCACATTAATAAGAGAAGTAACGATGTTTGAGTCTTTCTTTTCTTTTGTATTTCAACTAATTTTGTTTCACAAAACAATTCTGAATCGTTTGTTCATTAATACCGATACAATTAACGAGGTTCAACTCTGTGACTTAGTCACACTGGTTAACAGGGGAGGATTATCAATGAACAAAGGTTTAGGTTCAGAATATTGTATGAATTCAGAAATACAGCATAGTTCTTTTGCATACTTTTAATAAAAAAAACTACCAGTAAATTCTTCAAAATGTCTTGTTTTGTGTTCCACAGAAGAGTCAGTCACACAGGTAGGACTGGGCGAAAAAACGATTAAGATAATTATCACAATGTAATTTTCCTCAATAAAATTATACAAAAGTTCGACAAGTGTTCAATATAATGTTTATGCACTATGCAAATAATGCTGCGTGTCTGTTGCAAACCATTGCACTGGTGCCAATAACTAATAACATGTCTGTTGCGTATGAGAAATATTAAACAGCAAATGCAACCACTAAACAGCACTGTGAGATTCAGTGAAAAGCGTTCGTGTTCGGTGCACAGTTCTCCCATATACACCACAAATTAAATACCTTGTGATTTAAACTAGTTTAAAGCCAGATGAAGCAGCGCTGACATTCTCACCAACACACTTCTGTCACTTCAGTCTGGTTTATTCTTGGTTTTGACAGCCCTAACACTCCTGTATTGTTGTGCGGGGATCGAAATGATATCAAGATCAAAAATATGATTGAACTTATAAACTAAAAATCAACTCTCATTAATGTCAAATGTTTGAATCTGAGACTTCATCTAATACAAACTTTATTTATACAGATATATGTTCTGCAAGCAAAAGGCTGTTTAAAGTAAAAAAGCCAGGTGCTGCATCATTTCGTCCTGATCTAAATAAATAGTACTTATCTATCTGAAGTTCACTCAAGAACAAATACAATTTCATGACTATAGCAAAAACTTAAGTAAGCAGTTCAGATTAGTGTTTTCGTGTTCCTCACAAACCAAGGCCATATTCATGCACAGTTGGGACCTTCCCAACGGAACGGGGCGGGGCGGGGGGGGGTCTGACTAAAGCAATGGTAGCAGAACAGAAGGGGCTGGGCATTTGGGAAGCATTTGGATATATAAATTGTGTAATTGGGAAGGGTGATTAGCTTGGCTGTATTAGCATAAAGCGGTGAAAACTTTGGTCTCCACAACACAATGTAGGCAAAAAGATGTTTTCCGCACTGATCTAGAGGATCAAAGCCAGAGGGCCCCCTTTTGAATGTGCTGCAGCTAATGTGTGAGGGCCAAGGGGGTTGGGGGTACCCCGAAAATAGGGCTGTGGAGGAGGGTACTCGCCCGTTTCTAACATCAGTAATCAGACATTTTCAAAAAGCATCTATTTATCTGAGATGTGCAAAAAATTTTATAGAAACAAATCTATGGGCCCTGGTGAGTGTGGGAAAGATCCTCCATTAATGCATTTGCATCAAAATCCTCCTTAATAAGCATCTCTAGGCCCCTCTGAGACAAAACGATGGGGATCCCCTGAATAATAAATCTGTGTTTATACATTGTGTGACATTGGAGAATTAGGTTGACATAACAGAATGCACTCAAGACCATTTGCAATTCAAAGTCCTTTTGGCAGAAAATGGTCTCTTTGATTTCTTCATAGAGACCATCCCTCGAGCCAATTTAAGCTCATGGGCCACTGTAATCGTTAATGATTTTCAAAAACCTAACACTAAATAACAAGTGGCATTAAAATGATTTAAAAAGTTTCACAAATATGTGATAAATGAAAAATATGTCAGCATTTACAATGTAGTAACAGCCTCTGTGTGTTCACAAAGTTCAGTCTGTCACTAAACAGGACATTCTTTTTGCATTGACACAAACCTAAAATTACATTTATACTGCAAATCCAAGTTGTCTTGATGGATCAAACTGATAAATGGGAAGTAAAATCCTCTTGCCTTATTTTTGATTTCCTTCTTCAGAATACATTTTTAGGATAGATATTAGTGCCAGGCGGTTTTAATTTTGTGTACAATATGTATTTTTCAAATACCGCCTGAACAAATAGCTGAACAATTGCTGCATCAATGGCCATGAAGAGTGCTACAGTGTGTAGAGTGTATTGAGAAGGGACCTAACTACATACCTATCTTCCCTTATGCAAAAAAATACAAATAATTCCCTATATATGAATGATCGATATAATGATTTAACAGTATATTTAAAAATATCTAGAATAATATATTGTGTTAATATTTTACAATATATTGAATAATACATAAGGAATTGCCGCTTTTCATATATTGAAAAATATGTGACAATATAAAGATTACATACCCTATGATATATTAGTAAATATATTAAGTAATACACTTCATATCCGTTCAAAAGTTTGTGGTCAGTAAGATTTTTTAATGTTTTTAAAAGAAGTATCTTCTGCTCACCAAGGCTGCATTTATTTGATAAAAAACAATAAGAAAACAGTAATATTGTGAAATATTATGACAATCTAAAATGATTTTCTGTTTTAATATATTTTAAACTGTAATTTATTCCTGTGATCCTGAATTTTCAGCATCATTACTCCAGTCTTCAGTGTCACATGATCCTTCAGAAATCATTCTAATATGATGATTTGATGCTCAAGAAACATTCATTATTATTATCAATGTTGAAAACAGTTGTGTACAAATTTCTCAAAATTCTTTGATGAATAGAAAGTTCAAAAGAACAGATTTATTATTTAAAATAGAATATTTTCTAACATTATAAATGTCTTTACTGTAACTTTTGATCAGTTTAACTTAAATACTTAAAAGTATTGATTTATTTTATTTATTCCCCCCAAAAATAAAATTAAAATTCTTACTGACCCCAAACTTTTGAACGGTAGTGTATAGAGATGTGCATGTGATAAGATATGGTACTGCATGTGTATAAATATATTGCAGATAGGCTATATTTACTCATGCAGCATAAACACACACATATAGAGAAATATATAATGCATTGTATTTTTTATATTTTATAATTATTTACATTATAGCCTAATTGGACCTGTCCTCGAACCGACGATGCGGTAGGCTTGTCTCCGGAGTGTAACGTTAGTCCTCATCAGTCAACAATGTTTTCATCATGGAAACTCTTACATGCAAAACACCGTATATGTTATGAATCTTACACGAAATTCACCTTCATCACAGTGTAACTGATGGTAATGGAAAAACGTGTATCAATGCAAACTGTTTTTAGCTTTGCCTTATAAATATAGCTCGTTACCTATAGCCTAAATATAGCTCGTTACCGAATCAAACTAAATATATTTTAAACTTTACCAGTATCGATATGCTAGCTTGATAGTGAGTAGCCTACTAAAAGCCATCTTATTTGTTTATATTTATAGTGATAAAGTTAGGTATTTTATTACATGTGATTCTGACATGATGTCACTGCATGCACTGCGCTCCTTCCTCTCCACTCGTCTCAGGTAAATAAATAAGTAAATAAATGCGTCTTCCAGCTGAGCCTGAGCGTTTGGCGTCGCGCGTTCATGTGTTTTGGGGGCGTGGCTTTGGAAGGAGCTCAGAAGGGAGGGGTGGAGTGAATGGAAATAATGAGCTGTGTTTATTTCAGATTAAAAGGTCTACAGAGACTCGATTTTTATACTCTCTTTTTCAGAGTACTTACATTTTAATTATGTATTGGTATATAAAGACAGTTTAAACAAATTTGGAATGTTTTTTTTTTAGAAAAACCCTACCTACCCTGCCTTTAACAATAACACAATCACACCTGCTTGTATAAAAGTATTTAGCAAAGAGACTATCAATGTGCAGAAGAGTGCACAGCCATTAGGCCTACTTTATAAATATACAGTAGTAATGTTCAGTCTTAATGATGTTTGGCCAATCATCAAACTAACCACAGGCTCTACTTCTCAGCACAAAGGTAACCACAAAAACTCACACATACCAGAAAACCTTTTAAATTCCAAAATAATAGAACATTAAACACTAACAGATATCCCCCCCCCTATATTAATATTGAGCAAAGCACATGAAATAACACTTAATTTTAACATTTACTCTCCTTTACCAGTCAAGCAAAGCATGTTGGGAACTAGAAATCTGCTGTAACTCATTCCGTGAGTGAGTGAGTGAGTGAGTGAGTGAGTGAGTGCAATCTGTACATACACATTTATATGGGCAATATATGCACACAATAAAAGATATATAACAGCAATATATGTTCACAATAAAAGATACAACTTTATGAATATTACATGTAATGCAATTTTTTTCTTCATTTCTAAATATTTTATGTCAATATTTAGCCATACATGGTCAATCCATATATTGAAAAATATAAGCACTAGTTTCCCATATATGGAAATGTATTATGTAATACATTGAATTATATTTTGCAGTATATCCCCATATATTTTTTGTTCTGTAAGGGTAACAAATGGTTATAACTTTAAAACATAATAAATAACCCACACAACTTACTCTCTTTAACATGATAAATACCATGTAGAGCCCTATGATTTCCATGATGCAGAAAACATGGACGGAATCACAGAATCCAGTCACAAATAGAACTTACTGTATAAAGTGGAATGTCACGGAATTTGAACATTTTTGATTCATAAATCAGAAGTAGGGCTGTACAATAAATCAAATCATAATATGGACTAGTGTCTGTAATTATTAAACCTCAAAAAGGCTGCAAATGATCTGCGTGTCTACTGTCTACTACAACATTCTGAAGCAAGCATGACACTCAGTGTTTTTAGTGTGCCGTCTCACAATATGACGACATATACACAATTTCATCTGCAGAGTGGCTCTGAGAGTCACTCAATGAGTTTAATCTTTTACAATTTGGTAAAACTATCACCATATCATAAGCACACAAAAACTCAAAGGTTTGGTTTAAAGGCGACCTATTATGCCACCATATCATAAGCACACAAAAACTCAAAGGTTTGGCTCGTGCAGAGCCACACTCAGCGACGGGGACCGCCACGTTATCTGCGTTTCCTGCCTGGGTGAGGATCATGCAGCTCTCGCGCTCGCTGACGGCGGCTGCCATCACTGCGAGCTACTGCCTATGGCGACTCTGAGGACTCGCCTGGCATATTTCACTGAGACTGCACCCCCGCCCGCTGTAGTGCCGCGCAGTAAAAAGCGCTGTGCTCAGCGGGTCCCGGAACCTTCCCCCACCCGTCAAAGCTCGCCGGTTCGCCCGCCAGCTTCACCGGCTTCGTCAGTGTCTCTTCCTGACGGACAGCGGCCGCCGTCTGCCGCCGCTTCCGTCGATGACGCTGATGAAAAAGCCGCATTGGGGGAGGATGATTCCTGCTCTCTTCTGGCATCGGGCAGTGAGGATTGGGCGAGCTCTGTGGATCTCACGCCCTCTGTCCGCGCATCGTCAGGCAAAAGAGCTAGCATCGAGTCAGAGCTGATGCGCATACTCGCACAGGCCGCGGCGAGCCTCAGCCTCGAGTGGTCTACGCCTGAACAGCCTGCTCACAACCGGCTGGATGGATATTTTCTTCCCGGGGAGCGCGCTTCGCCTGCGTCCAGACCAGCGCCCTTTCTTCCTGAGTTACACGAAGAAGTCGCTAAGTCTTGGAACGCCCCCTACTCAGCTAGAATGCGCTCTTCTGTTTCGCTAGCATTCTCCGCTGTTGACGATGCTAAAAACAGAGGTTACCATTCGCTGCCGCCGGTCGAAGAAGCGATAGCAGCCCACCTTTGCCCGCCCTCCGCTGGACGGCGCGCTAAGCTGGCTCTGCCTTCAAAAGCTTGCCGCATGACGTCAACCCTGCTCGGTCGCGCCTTCTCCGCCGCTGAGCAGGCTGCATCAGCGCTGCATACTATGGCCACACTGCAAATTTTCCAGGCCGATCTCCTCCGAAAGCTGGACGAGAATGGACCAGATGCAATTTGCGTGCCAGACTTGAGAAGTGCTACGGACCTCGCTCTCCGCGCTACTAAGTCTGCCGCACAGGCCATAGGACGGAGCATGGCCTCTCTCACTGTGACTGAGAGACACCTATGGCTAACGCTCTCTGAGATGTCAGAGTCTGAGCGCGCCGCGTTCCTCGACGCTCCGCTTTCTCCCGCTGGCCTCTTCGGAACTTCCGTCAAAGATTTCGCGGAAAGATTCGCAGAGGTACAGAAAGCGTCACAGGCTATGAAGCACTTCCTGCCGAGGCGCTCCAGTTCTGCAGCAGGCCGTGCGAAACCGTCT
The DNA here is from genome assembly GCF_965113295.1 of Leuciscus leuciscus. Classification (NCBI taxonomy): domain Eukaryota; kingdom Metazoa; phylum Chordata; class Actinopteri; order Cypriniformes; family Leuciscidae; genus Leuciscus; species Leuciscus leuciscus. The sequence continues at coordinate 26,492,870 of NC_138729.1, forward strand.
GCCCAGAGCTCACAGCCTCAGCCCACCGCCGCCACTTCGCAGCGCCGACAGGCCCGAAGCGTGAGACCGCGCTCTCGCTCATCTGGCCGCCGCCCCGCCCCGCGTGGGCCGCGGCCAAGGATTGCGGTAAAGCCCGAGGCCCCGAAGTCGTCCTAGCACGCCTAGGGAAACGACGGTGTCCAAGTCCCGCTGCGGCCGGACTTCCACCAAAACTCATCGCTCGTTCAGTTCCAAGAAATGTGACTGTTCCAGTGTATTTTGCAGTCAACAAGCCGGTTCCACTGCCCGCTTGGCCTGCACACAAATGCCGTTTTTACGGCTACCCAGATAAATCCCATAAAGAGTGTATTTTCTGGTGTCCCGGCCACGGCCGATGGTGTTATGAGTGTAGACAAAATGCCCACTGCCCAGTGCCCATTCCTACACACAAGCACAGCCCGTCACACAGGGCTCGCGCACATAAAATCGACCCAGTTCGATTGCGCATTAAACGTAGCAGATGTGCCCACTGCTCAGTGCCCACAATCACTACGTCCTGCATGTCTCGAGGTTTCTGTAAAAACGAAACCAACGTGCATTCGCTCTGCTCAGGCGGACAATGCTCTCGGTGTGGTAAATGTGCCCGCTATCCCGCTCCCACATCCACACACAGACATGACAAGTCCTACGGGACTCGCCCAGCCCTCCCCCTCTCGGTTAACCACCGCAGAGGAGCCGAGCGCGGGCAATCTGCCCGCTGTTATCAGCGCGCCCTCTGCCTCGAATGTCATAAACGCGACGCTTGTGTTACAGCACACCGAAGCCCCTCTGTCGCTGAGCGACCAGAGCGCGCTTCGCATTCAACCCCTAGCCATTCATGCAGATGCATGGGCGAGGCTACCCGGGGTTTCGAAGTGGGTGCTAGACATTATAAAAAGAGGCTATTCGCTACAGTTTCGCCGGCGCCCTCGTCGCTATGCGACGCGCGTCGAGACCATGGTAAAAACAGAAGTAGCACACCTACTTCGAGCCGAAATTTTGAAACTATTGAGCAAAGGGGCCATAGAGCCGTTATCTCTAGCTCAGAGCGAAGGAGAGCTATACAGCAGATACTTCCTGGTACCGAAAAAAGACAGGGGTCTCAGATCCATACTAGATCTAAGGCAACTGAACAGAGTGCTTGCAAAGCGACAGTTCAGAATGCTCACGACCAGAAAAATCCTCGCGCAGATTCGCCGAGGAGATTGGTTTGTGTCAATAGATCTGAAAGACGCGTATTTTCAAATACAGATAGCGTCACGTCACAGGCGATATTTGAGATTCGCCTTCGAGGGCCAGGCATATCAGTACACAGTCCTACCGTTCGGCTTGTCCCTAGCACCCCGTACATTTACGATGTGCATGGACGCAGCGCTCGCACCCCTCAGGCTACAGGGCATGCGAGTATTGAACTACTTGGACGATTGGCTGATTCTAGCTCAATCTCACTCGATGCTCATAGAGCACAGGACCATTTTACTCGATCACCTCGAGAATCTGGGTCTCAGAGTCAATTGGGCGAAGAGTTCCCTGTCCCCCAGACAGATAATATCTTTTCTGGGCACAGAACTGAACTCGCTGTCTATGATAGCGCGACTGTCACCACAGCGCGTGCTAGACATTCAGCGTGCAGCGAGCTCTTTCCGCTGTGTCAAAAACACAAAGTTCATATAAATACAGTCGGTTATGTCTGTAAACATAAACGGCAGGGAAAGAAATCGCATGTGTGTATTAGATCGGTGTATTAAAGTGAAAGAAGTGTAATGTACAGTATAGAGGTCGACTGATTCATCGGTTTTGCCGGTATATCAGTACCAGCAAAAATCCATACTGATAGTTTTTCTGGGTTGCGTCCGTTGCTGGAGCGGCTAAGAAGAGTGCGCTGTCATTACACAGTACGAGAGTACTGAGAAGAGACTGCTGGCATTATACAGAGCGAGAGCGGCCTCTAAAGGCGCAATAAAAACTATCACTGGCACCCTGTGTAGTTTATTGTAACACATGAGGCTGCGTGCAGCACAGAGAGAACATGCTTCACAGAGAGTGCTGACACTTCAGATGCGCATTTAAAACACTGACAGCGAAACAGTAGGAATGCAGAACACTACAGTCCATGCAAAACAGAGGACAAAAACGAGGACAAAACAGAGGTCATTGTTTTAGGCCAGCCAAATGACTCTACCAGGGTCCTTTTAGATTTGAGCCCATTGGCGCCGTACTGTAATATGTCGGTACGAGATTTAGGCATCCAAATCGATGATAATCTAAAAATGAAGAAGCAAATCAATTCGGTGGTACGGGCTTGTTTTTATAATTTGCGTCTACTGGTAAAAACTAAACCTTTATCAAATGTAGATTTCAAAACAGTTATTCATACTTTCATTCTATCGCGTCTCGATTTTTGTAACTCCCTCTATTGTGGCATCTCTGCCGCATCCCTGGCCCGATTACAATCAGTGCAAAATGCTGCGGCAAGGCTCTTAAAGAGGATCAAGAAATATGAATATATTATTTTCATATATTAGCTAATTTGCGCTGGCATTTTAGAGTAAAAAAATCTCTAAATAATCAGGCCCCCGTGTACCTTGCTAATATTTTGATTCCTAGTAATCCCCAAGGAGAGCATTGCGTTCAGAAAATCAAAAACTTCTTGTCGTACCAAGGACAAATCACTACAAAAAGATGATCGCGCTTTTGCAGTTATGAGACCGAGATTATGGAATGAGCTGCCTCTATCTATTAGATCTGCTAAATCCTTATCAGTATTCAGGAACTTGCTCAAGGTGCATTTATCTTTGACCGATTATAACAGGTAATCTCAATGTGGTATATGTGGTGTCTGTGATGTGAGATTTGTTAATATATATGTTTTATTTTTTTATTTTTTTTATTATTATGTACAGCACTTTGGTCAACCTCGGTTGTTTTAAAAGAAAGAAAGAAAGAAAGAAAGAAAGAAAGAAAGAAAGAAAGAAAGAAAGAAAGAAAGAAAGAAAAAATAAACTTAGATATATCATTCACATTTAGTCTTATTGTCAAACATTTAATTGTAGCTGAATATCATGAACAAAAATCAACAGGCTGAAGAACACTTACACAAGGAACTTTTGCCTGTTTAAAAATACAATAGAAAAAACAACAAGCCTAACTAATATACATTTCAAGCATTATTAAAGACAAGTAAACACTCAGTAATTAAAAAAAGAACAAATAAAAAAAAATAGATACAACTGAACAAATATAAGATTGAAATAAACAGTGTTTTAGATTATCAGGTATTCAGGTACATAAACTGTAATCAAATGTAAAATAGAACTGCACTTTATAATTAATATACACATTACAAATAATTTCTCAGTCAAGAACGAGTACATTTTCTGTCTTTTGTTGTTTGATTAGTGTTATTTTAGAGACAGCAGCTGCTATCACTTTAAGAGTTGCCCAATATATTTACACATGCCTGCACCACTGAAAACAGCGCGCGATCTTATAAAATCGATAAGAGGTATCTACATTTTAATTTTATAACAAGTATCCAATTCCTGACCTCAAGTATTTGATTCCAGAATTGGAATCGATTTTCGATTCCCAACCCTAGCACTAGATATTCAAAGGATAGTTCACACAAACTGAAAATTCTAATATAAATTTACTCAACCTTTCAAACCTGACTTACTTTTCATTCTGTGGAACACAAAATATATTTTGAAAAATGTAGGTAACCAAAAACAGATTTAGTGACCACTGAAAAAAAAAAAAAAAAAAAAAAAAAAAAAAAATTATATATATATATGTAAGGAATAATTGACGACAGGCCGTTGAATTATTAGAAAAATAATGCACACCCGAGGTGGTAATGCGGTCACGACGCGAAGCGGAGTGGCCGTTACACCTCGGGTGTGCATTATTTTTCTAATAATTCAACGGCCTGAAGTCAATTATTCCGCTTATACTACAGTTACCACACCTCGAAACATTGTTCAGATTATGTATTTCAAGACGTTTGTAAAGTTTTTGTCATTAAAACGCTCTTGTATGTAGGACTAATTTCTTACGCATCTAATCCCATGCCTCCGTTGCTAATTCCAAAACGTCATTTCAGAGTTAGTAACGGAGGTTTGAGCCGCTGATAGCAGACTAATGCTGGGACACACGACTAGCTGACACATTCTCTGACTGTTTCATCGACTGCAGCAGATTTTAAACACCGACTTTGAACAGACTGAACGCGCTGAACACGCGTTTGGACATGATCAGTCATAAGTATCAAATTACATTCATAACCGGCCTTAAAGTGTGTTCCCGGCTTTATGCAGTTATTAATGCAGTTATTAGAGAGAGATGTTGCAATAATGAGACAGAAAAGCATGTGCGTCAATATTATTATTTATTAATTAATTAAATTCGTTTTAATTAATTCGTTAATTCTTTTTTTTTTTTCTATTATTGACAGATGACAGTAGACTAGCCAAATAAATGAAACCCAAAGCCCTTTTAACAAGTAGGCCTATCAATAATTATTTATTTGTTAAATTATCTGCAATAAAAATCCGTGCTGCAGGACTATCCATTTATTTAGCCTATATTCAGTTTAATTTTCTATTGATTATAGATAGGACTTTATAGTTTATTTATTCAAATTAAACAACATGTTTCTATTGATTGTGAAGCTAGACATTGAAAATTGCAGATCAAGCGCATGGGGCGAAATGCTTTTTCTTGTTATGAATTGTATCCTATTTTCCGTTATTACAGTTGACTACGCGAAGTGATATGGAACTGTAATGCGGTCAAGACCTGCCTGGAACTACTTTAGCCGTGCGTTTCCCTGAAAATAATGCACACCTTAGAACGTTCGTCAACCAATCAGATTCAAGCATTCAACGGCCCTGTAGTATAAATATATATATCTTGTGTTTTGCAGATGTTAATGTAACAATTTAAAATTAATATATTATTTTGAAAAGTGTATATCTGGAGCAGAAAAAATCATTTCATTTACCTCATATATTGCATGCGTTTGTGAAAGCCTAAGCTGTTTTCTTCTGTCTTTCCAAAGAATAATTTAACGATTAAGCTTGCTTATAGGCTTGTTATACTACGGGGCTGTTGAATGCTTGAATCTGATTGGTTGACGAACGTTCTAAGGTGAGCAATTATTTTCAGGGAAACGCACGACTAAAGTAGTTCCAGGCATGTATTGTGGTGTGGATTGTGGAGATAGACTAGTCGGTTGCAAAATTTTCACTTAAAGGGGACATATCATGCTAAATCCACTTTTTTAGCCCTTAAATGCATTTTGTTGTATATTTGGAGTGTTTAGAAGTACAGAAAAGTTGAAATTATTCTCTTCAGGTGCTTTGTTGATATCTTTATATTCTGTTTTGGTCATATTTTTCAACCTGTTCCGATTTTTCTGTTCTCTATGACGTTTTTTCAACTATTACGTCACAGTATTTGCAGCGGAACTGCCAAATAAGGACATTGACTTCCGGCCCAACACTTCCAGCAATCCGCCATTTTTATTTCTCGCTGCAATTTTGTAGTCCAAGCTAAAGGATGCAGAAGTTACGAGAGGGTAAGTTAAAATGTTCGGTTGTTGGATGTAGTAACCCACACGCTTCATTACACCGTCTAATGTACATGAACTGCCGCGCTTGTGACAGGGCGCATGTTTAACTGAAAGAACGAGCAGAGAGAGAGACCCGGTCGCGTGCGCGCGCACTCTCTCTCTTCGGAGCCAGGCGAAAGTGTAAACAAGACTTCACCGTCTCCAAACTAGACGCTGTCTTGCTCTCTCTCCCTCGCACATATTAATCAAAATAAATCGACACGGTGGTAAAAGGTCGGAAGACCAAAGTTTCATGTGTAAATACAGTAACACACCATTGCGATACATCCATATGAAGACGTTGTTCTGCAGGTTCGTCGTCTTCATTTTCATCTCGCTCCGGCTCCGACTCTGGCTCAAACATGTAAGGCTGGCTGGACAAGTCTTCCGTTGTTGACATTTTGTTAATAACGTGTGAATAAAACGTTTCTGTGCCGCTAGATAATCGTATCTCTGCTATCAAACAACAAAAATGGCCGAACGGGGTGGAGTTGAACCGAGTGTCACCGCTACAACCTGGAAAGGGGGCGGGGTATGAAGTGTCTCAATTGTATTTAAAGAGACCGCACCAAAACGAGTTGCTCTCAGACGCACATCAGAAAAGGGGTAGAAAAGGGCCTGTGGAGCTATAATAATGAGGAATTCAGACCCAAGCATTGCAGTTCCGCTTTATATAGACCACAAATGTATGATTTATATGTAAAAAGGAACGATTTAAAAGCATGATGTGTCTCCTTTAAACGATAATGAAATTAGTCGTTCTGCACATCCCTAATTTCACTAACATAGTATTAAATGTTCTCCATAAAAGATTAAAAACAGTATTTTAAAAAAAAAACTCTTGTGCACTCTGAAGGGGGGAAAAAATGCTCTTTATTGTATGATGTTCAGTTGTTCAGGGATGGCCTATTTTTTGCTATTGTTCAGCAAGCCAAATCCTTCCCAGTCTCTCCTTAGATGACCCAGAATTTGAATGAAAAATAAGAAAGAAAATATTCAAGCCTCTAGGAACACATTCTCATGAAAATGCATTTGGTAAAGCAGATACAATCTTGAATCTTAATCTAATATTAAAACTCAATACCCATGTCCATCTTCAAATTAGCTTCAAATGGAAATGGGATTTGATTTCAGTGTAATTCTAGTTTAAATAAAGGTTGTTATTGCAGCGCAGAGTGCCAAACTTACATCTGGCCAAAGGTCGGTTTGCAGCCTTCTTGTAACTCCACAACCTCATATGGCACATCCACTTCTTTAACAACATTTACAAAAGTTTGAAAGCAAATCAAAAGCCACTGACAGTTTCAGGACTAATATTTTAACCTCTGCATTTTAACACAAGAGCATGCTCATTCCCATGGACTTCATTGTGCAGGGGTCGGCGACTTGAATGGACCTTCATTAAGAGGAGTTTGCATCAACAGTTAATTATGCAAATGGACATAACCCCTTCATGCACTGGCAGGTTCCGGCTAGCTCCCTTCACCCTTCATTGCCATCCCACAAAAACAGCCCAAACACTGTACATATTTAACATACACCCCTCATACAACTCCTACTCAATGTGCTTATTCTAACTCTTTCCAAATGCCAAATCGACTGTTGTGTGAGGGTGGAGGATGGGGGGTGGGGGGTATCTATAATGGCAGCCATTGTGGCCTCTAGGCTCCAAACAGCCTTTTTCCATCAAAGGCCCTCCGGAAGACTCTTGCTGGGTGCAGTTGAATGCCCACTATAAGTGCCCAAACCATCCTCATGGAGAGCTGATGGTCTGAACTCATCTGAGGGACCCCGCACCAAAACAGTCAATTAGGAAAAAATGCATGAAAACCAATCTCGTCATTTAGTGATGGTAACAACAGATGTCTGCGCTTCTTTCAAAGGCCACAAAGATAATGAAAATTCACAGGAACACAGTTCTCACCTTTCTTTTCTCATCAACTGTCAGAGTTTGTCTGTCAAACTGTTGCAGAGTTATTCTTTTCACTTCCACTATAAAGTGGTACAGTATTTTTTAAGTGGAAGTTTTGTTTTAGGAATGTAGTCAGGTAGATAGGTCGATGTTGCCTGTGTGCGAGGACTGAATGTGGTTGCTGCTACTGTAACAAATCTATCTATCTATCTATCTATCTATCTATCGTGGATATATAATATAATATTGTGAATTTGTGATATCTTATATCTTAAAAAAAATAAAAATAGTACATGAAAAATAGTACATGAATAGAGAAAAATAAAAACTAGGCTACATAAGGCCTATAACTTAAGAGTAAAACTGAAATGCTTTCTATGTTCTTTCAGCACAGACTTCTCATAGGCTTCAAAATTACTTTTAGAATGGGCATGCACAGAAATAAATAATTATTACAGATAGTATACCGAGATTTGATCAATGGAGGGAGGTCAACTTCCTCCCTCCCTGAAAAGAGTTATAGTTTTAAGTCATTGTTGTTGTATTTTGTTTGTTCTGAAAATTAAAATGTTTAAAAGCATTAAACTGTACAAATATCAAGGAAAGATCTAAATCAAAAGTCAAAAATTAAATCAAGTGTTACTCTGTCTCATGTCATTTTGTTTTCAAACCATTTTAGGTATTAAACACTGTATTAAAAAAAATTTACTTGCAAATTGCATGTTGAAAAATGCATGTTGGGTAAAGCTGGGTTAAAATATAGATTTCCTCATTTTAATTGATTCTCATTTTGAAGAATCGATATTGAATATTTATTTTTATTAAATACTAAGAATCAAAATTTCAGTCCATGCCGTTTTCAGTTGATGAATAAAACTTTGTAAAGTGCCTCCCGTCACAACAAGCTTTGTTACTTTTGATATGAAACAAAGTCTCAGCTTACAAGTTCTGTCAATTTCATCATGAAATTCAAATAATAATCATCTCTTCCTCTTTTACTTCAACTTACAGCACGAAATAAACATGAATGAACATCAGAAGGTAAGATGAAAGTAGAGATGCTAACTATTAATCGATCCACTTGTTTAAAGGAACACACCGACTTTTTGGGACTTTAGCTTCACCGTATCCCCCAGAGTTAGATAAGTCCATACATACCCTTTTCATCTCCGTGCGTGCAGTAACTCTGTCTGACGCACCCACCGCTAGCCTAGCTTAGCACAAAGACTGGAGGTAAACGGCTCCAGCTAGCATACTGCTCCCAATAAGCTACAAAATAACGCTAACATTTTCCTATTTACATGTTGTGATTTGTATAGTCACAGCGTGTACAAATAACAAGGACACATGAGACAACCATCTTCAAGGAGAATTGAAAACAAAATAAAAGGAAGGATGGATGGAAAAAAAGAAAAAGTACCATTTGGGAGCATTTTAGTGAAGCAGTTAACCAGGAGGAATAAAGTGCTGGGTGTGTGAAATGTAACGGCTCTGAAGCTCTGTATGTAGGCCTATATGACAAACTAATAAAGTATATATCCAGCCTTTGCAAGGGCTGAATGTATTTAATGTCTTGTTTGTGTGTTTGGGAAGTTGCAGTGATGGAAACCGTGACAATTTAATTTGGTAGGGAGTGAAGCCTGTGTTTAGGCTATTAAGGAAATGTAATTTTGTCAAATCACTCTTACTTTAAATAAATGTTGATTTAAATGTTGATTTAAAAGAAGCCTACTTCAATGTAATAGCCTATACAGTATTACCAAATCATCATGCACAACACTGAGAATTAGAATAATTGTAATGCGATGGTCGGGTGCAAATATCTCAGAGAAAATCATAGGTTCAGGAATGTGGCGAGTGGATTATTTAGAGGTGACGTTAGAGTTGATTAGTGCTGATCCAAGCACGCCCCAGCTGTAAAACAGTGTCCGATTGGTCTCGACACATCATCTCTACCCACTATACCCACCCACCACACCCAAGTTCCAGTTTCCATCGGCTGAACTTTTGAATGACGTTGGAAAACACGGTGTCATGATCCCGAAAGGGATCCCGAAAGACATACTTTGCAATGTGCTAAATAAATATTTGCATAAAATTTTAATTGATTTATTCTTTGAAACTTTAATATTAATTTATGCAATGCCTTGATTATAGTAAAGTTAGTACACAGTCATAGCCATAAATGCAATGGTACTAATAATTGGCATAATTTATTTCGGTGTTTCGGTTTTCGGTTTTCGGCCTTGGTTTCCTCTTTTTCGGTTTTCGGTTTCGGCCAAGAATTTTCATTTCGGTGCATCCCTAGTCGAAACGCACGCTCAAACTGTACTACAAAATAACATACAAACTTACTATCACATACAGTATAATCTCATGCGTTAACACTAAAGAGATCACCCAATAATAAAAATTGTCACCATTTGCATTATAAATATGCAGAGTTGGGAGGGATACTTTAAAATTATATTCCTTTACAGTTACAAATTATTTTATATAAAAAAAAAAGTATTCAGTAACGTAATTGAAGCACCACAATATAAAAGTAATGCAATCCGATTACTTTTGGATTCCTTCAAGGTCACATACTGTATGTAAATAAAGTCAAGTAAAAAGCAATATTAAGGAGAATGATTGAGCATGCACCAGTAGGGGGGCTCACGTGAGTCCTGACTGGCAACAGAACCAGCTGTCAATAAGAGATGAGCGGATCAGTTCTAACGTCAATCATCCACTCGCCGCCCACTTGAACCTGATTTTACCTGTTTCAGATATCCGCACTCGATCGTCACAATACATTTATTGTAATTCTCAGTGTCAAGCATGATGATAATGGTAACATATTACACTGAAGTAGGCTGCTTTAAATGAACATTTAGCTAAGTAAATGTTCTTCTTTGGCCAAATGCATTTCCTTAACAGCCAAAACACAGGCTTCACTCCCTTCTAACATCAATTGTCCCTATATTGTCACTACAACTTCCCAAACACACACACAAGAAATTAAATAAGTTCATCCCAAGCAAAGGCAGGATATACAGGCTTAGGCTATGTTCACACTTAGCGTCTTTTTTCAAACTGCCAGCGTCTGTTCTACATTATAACCCTATGGAGTAAACCGTTTTTTCAAAAAAGTCCTGAGCGCTTTTTTAGACGCCACCGCCGGCGTCTTTTTCTGCAGCTCAGAGCGTCTTTTTAAGTTGAAAAAAGTTCAACTTTTCTGAAAAGAACGCCCTACGTCAAGCGCCTTTTTGACAGCTGACCAATGACAAGCGAGTAGCGAGACCTGTCGTTTCCATAACAACAAGAACAACTGTCTGTCGTGCACCCACAAACGTCTTTGTGAACCGACATTCTCCTCCCCGGTAACTTCAAAAGCCAACGCAAGAGCCAACTTTCTCTTTCTCGACATTTTTTGCATCACACAGCACTAGGCTACTGTTGCAGCTCTTGTTATAGCAGCCCGGTCTCATGTTTCGTCGTATGTTGACGCATGGTCAAGACGCGTCAGTAGCCTATATGACGTTTTGGGGTGAGACTAGTTATAGCAACAAAAGACGCGCTCGGCTGCTATTTGTAACCGAACGCTGCCAGCGTTTTTTTTTGCTAAAAAAACGCCGTTGTCAACTTTTTCTTGTCAAAAAAGACGCTAAGTGTGAACATAGCCTTAATGAGTTTATTGTCATAGCGCTTCAGAGCCGTTATATTTCACATACTCATCCCTTGATTCGTCCTTGATCAGTGCATGCATTCCCATGACCTACTCTACTGTTTGAGCTAAATGAAACATATTGATGTTACAAATTGTATAACTTACTTTCTTCTGCAGAATACAAGTCATATTTTTTATATATTATTGAATAATGACTTTACGAATTTCACACAAAATAACTGTATGACTTTAGAAGGCTTGAAATATAGTGCATGAATCATATGGACCACTTTCATCATACTTTTATGCCATGCGTGTTTAACCCTCTGGGGTCGGCGGACGCGCCGGCGCGATTGTCTTGCTTTTTTTCTTATCAGTGCAAAAGAGACGCAAATAACTCAGTCGCACTCAATAATTTTTGTCATACAGGCAAGTGTTATACATCATTCAAAACTGTTAAATGTCTTATTTGTGTACACTCATAATAAAAACAAAATGTTGTGTTATTCGTAAAATAAAGAAAATAAACGATGCGCGTTCTGCCGTTTCTCTCAATGTGAAGTTCATTCTGAAACGCAACAGAAAATTATCTGTAACTCAGCGAATGATTGCCACACTGACATGAGACATGTCTTTACAAAGCTTGAAGTCAATGATGTAAATTATATCAAAAACAAATATTCTCTGTTTAAGTAATCCGTATGAAAGCAACAAGATGTACAGTTTCTCAAGTGTGTCCTCATTAACTCTAATGTGACCACACCCACGCGTGCAAGAGCAATTCACATGCAAATCGTCCACGTGAAGGACACAAACCTGTTAACGCCCTCATTACCTCAAAAACAAAGAATCAGAGACTTTAGTACTCCTCTGTTTTTCATCAAGTTTGGAAGACACGTTGTGTTTGTGCTGTGCTGTGAACCTTGGATTTACCTCAGAAGAATTAGAAGAACGCGATTTGAAGATGAGAGATTTTTAAGGTAAGAAATTTCCACTCATAATAGTAAGCATGTTATTGTCACATTGTAGCTACTACGTAAACTGGTGCCAGACTAATATATATATATATATATATATATATATATATATATATATATATATATATATATATATATATATATATATAGACAGAAACATGTTGAAATATGAACTATAGACAGGTAGGCAACCTTTCAATGCTAAAATTATATACATGTACGACACAAGGATGTTTTTATGTTCGATAATAAAACACACCATGTTGTAGTTACTAGGAAACAGTGTTTGTTTACTGTGCTCACGAGCTGAAATCTCGTTGGTGAAGTCTCATTTGTTTGCATTTAGTCACGGGGTAAACAGTTTCGCTAGTGAGGCGTGTCCTAAGATCAGCGACTATACCTGCGCAACTCCACCGAGTGTCACGGGATGGATGAATGTGAGACGAGGATTCAAATGCAGAGGAAATTTATTAACCGGCAGACAAGGTACAAACTCAAAAACTCAGATTGCAAAACGGGAAGGAAACACCAGGAACAAGCAACTAGGACAAACGAACCAGCACAGGACTACAAACACAGGGAGGCTAAATAGGGGAACAAACAAAGGAGGGTAACGAGAAGGACAGGTGGGACAAATTAACCAATAATCGGATAACAAGATGGGAGGGGCTAGACAATAGACAGGAGAGCACATGGCACAAGGAAATAACATGACAGCCATGTGCTCACAACAGACCAAACAACACAAACACATGACAAACCGGGAGTGTCACAGCTCTGTCACAAACCAAGAGAAAACCCAGAACAAGGGTGACAGAACTGTGACACCGAGTAAGGACACCAACAAGGCACTTGAGTATTTTCTTGTTGTTTCCTTTCTCTTCTACACAACTTTTCTTCTCATCTTTCTGTTTGTGATCTCTCTTTCACTGTGTGTTTTCAAATCCCTACTTCAAAATGTCACACCTAGGAGGCAGCACAATCATAGCAACCTGCGTACCTTCCTTCTTCCAGCGTACCTGCGTCTTCTAGTACTTTATTCTCTTTTCCCATCGGTCTCTGGAATTGCCAGTCCGCTGTAAACAAAGCAGATTTCATTATATCTATTTCTAGTCATTCATGTCTCAGCCTATTGGCCCTGACTGAGACCTGGATTAGACCAGAGGACACTGCCACACCTGCTGCCCTCTCCACTAACTTCACTTTCTCACACACCCCCTCACCTGACCGGAAGGGGTGGAGGTACTGGTCTTCTCATCTCAAACGATTGGAAATTTTATCCTTTACCACCTCTGTGTGACAACAGCTCATTTGAATCGCATTCAATTACCATCACTAGGGCTATTCAAATCCATTTTGTAGTTATTTATCGTCCACCAGGTCAACTTGGAAGTTTCTTGGAGGAGCATGATGTACTATCATCGTTCCCTGAGGATGGTACTTCTCTCGTAGTTCTTGGAGACTTCAACATCCACCTAGAAAAGCCTCAGGCTGCTGATTTCCACTCTGCTTATTTCCACACTCTGCTTGCCTCATTCGACCTCAAACGAGTATCTACTGTGGCTACTCACAATTCAGGTAACCAATTAGACCTCATTTACAAGCTTGTTTACTACTGCTCCACTGACCATTCACTGGTCACTCCGCTGCACACCTCAGATCACTTCCTCCTCACTCTCAACCTCAACCTGCCTCAGAACACAACACATACTCTTCCACAGGTCACCTTTCGGTGAAACCTATGCTCACTCTCACCTTCTCGCCTATCCTCTTTGGTCTCATCCACACTTCCTCCACCTGATCAGCTCTCAACACTAGATACTAACAGTGCAGCTGATACTCTTTTCTCCACTTTAACATCCTGCTTGGACAACTTATGCCCCCTTTCCTCCAGGCCAGCCCGCGCCACCCCCTCTGCCCCCTGGTTATCTGATGTTCTCCGCGAACATCGTTCTAAACTCAGGGGTGAAGAGAGGAAGTGGCGCAAATCAAAAGATCCTACTGACCTTGGTCTTTATCAATCCTCTTCTCTTCCTTCTCTGCTAATGTCTCTACTGCTAAAATGATTTATCACAACAAAACAAAACATTTCTTCTTACTCTCGCATGCTGTTCAAAACCCTCTCCTCTCTTCTCAACCCTCCTCCAGGGATGGAAATTAGCACCCGCCACCAGCCAAATGCGGGTGATTTTGTGTTGTGGCGGGTAAATTCGCATCACCTACCGGCCACCGTGGCGGGTAAATAAAAATATACTGTTTCACACAGACGGCGGACACTTTTAGAGGACATAAGTGTACGCTGAAATAAAGTCTTTCACCTCAGAAAAACGAACTTTCTTGTCCTGTCACGTCAGCCGTTATCCTGTTCTCATAGCGAACACTCTTCAAATGCACGCGCAAATGTGGCGGCGCGCGCTGTGTATCGCCTCACTGTATATAAAGTGCAAAATAAACTACGAGCATGCAACGCCGTTACGTTGTAAATTACACAAAATAAAAGTAATGCAGGGATGATTTTCATACTATTCACCAGGAGCAGTTTCCATGGTTCATTAACAGTTATTGTTAATATTGTGTATTCACCATGGTAACTGTTGTTTCCATATTAACCCCAAAATGCCACTTTATTTTTCTTTGTGTTATTTTTAATATTTTTAAATGACTCTAGTGGCTCATACCAACATTGTATTAACAAAAACTAGTTTGGAACTGCTATTTAATAGCTTTAGCATAGGCCTAATGTTTATTTATTAGTACTAGTCTTTACTATTAGTCATATTCTTACAATTTATGTTAAGTAAAGGGGGACAGTACTTGTGTGTGTGGAAATAGCCGGTTTCAATAAAACTACTTGTGACATGTCATATTTGGCTTTGACTTTGACTGAACATTTGCTCTCACTTTGCGGAAAAAATATCGGGATATATATCGTATATCGATATTCAGCCTAAATAATCGGGATATGACTTTTGGTCCATATCGCCCAGCCCTAGTTTCATTGTTGGAACTAAAAACCTAAAACTGGAAGCCATAAAAGACCACGAATCATTCAAATGCCACATCCAGGTAAAAAAGAGAAATATATATAAGAGAGAAAGAGAAAATGTCAGTATTTCATTGAGACTTGAGATTAAATAAACTGCTTAAGTATTGTAGATCTTGTAGTATTAATTTTCACATGCAGTTACACATTGTCGGTTAAAAACAAGAAAGTGGCTGGTAAAAACATTGAGTGGCTGGTAGATTTTGAAATCCACCAGCCACAGTGGCCGGTGGACAAAAAAGTTAATTTCCATCCCTGCCCTCCTCCTCCACCACCTTCATCAACCCTAAAAGCTGACGATTTTGGCACATTCTTCATAAATAAAACAACCACCATCAGCAGCCAATTTACCAAATCACAAACTGACACACACATTTTACCAGCTAACGCACACGTTCTACCCTCCTTCTCTCTGCTTTCAGAGGCAGAAGTCTCCAAACTCCTCCTTTCCAATCGCCCTACTACCTGTCCGCTTGGTCCTATTCCCACTAATCTTCTTCAAGCCATTTCTTCCTCAGTTGTACCCGCACTCACACACATCATAAACACCTCTCTTCACACTGGGACTTTTCCCACAGCATTTAAGCAGGCTCGGGTAACCCCGCTGCTTAAGAAACCCACTCCAAATCCAGCACATCTGGAAAATTACAGACCGGTATCCCTTCTTCCATTTCTCTCGAAAACACTTGAACAAGAAAGTTCTTTCTTACATAGAACAACCTCCTGGACAACAACCAGTCTGGTTTCAAAAGCGGACACTCAACTGAGACTGCCCTGCTCTCTGTAATTGAAGCTCTGAGACTGGCAAGAGCAGCTTCCAAATCCTGTCTGCTGCCTTTGACACAGTTAACCACCACATCCTCCTGTCAATCCTAAAAACAAAGGGCATCTCAGGAACCGCACTACAATGGTTCAAGTCTTACCTCTCAGGTAGGTCCTTCAAGGTGTCGTGGAGGGGTGAGGGATCTAAGACCCAACATCTAGCTACTGGGGAGCCTCAGGGCTCAGTGCTTGGACCACTTCTCTTCTCCATCTACATGACATCACTAGGATCTGTGATTCAGAAACATGGCTTTTCCTATCACTGCAACGCTGATGACACACAACTCTACTTCTAATTCCAGCCTGATGATCCGACGGTTGCTGCTCGCATCTCAGCCTGCCTGGCAAACATTTCTGGCTGGATGAAGGACCACCACCTTCAACTAAACCTTGCGAAGACAGAGTTGCTTGTGGTCCCGGCCAACTCAACACTACACCACAACTTCTCCATTCAGCTAGGTTTGTCATCCATAACTTCAAGGCCTGCCAGGAACCTTGGAGTTGTGACTGATGCTAAATTGAACTTTACAGACCACATTGCTAGAACTGCCCGGTCCTGCAGATTTGCCTTATACAACATTAGGAGGATCAGGCCCTTCCTATCAGAGCATGCTACACAACTCCTTGTCCAAGCACTTGTTCTATCCAGACTGGACTATTGTAATGCTCTACTGGCAAGTCTTCTAGCATGCACTGTCAAACCTCTGCCACTGATCCAAAATGCTGCAGCTACAGTGGTCTTTAACGAGCCGAAGAGAGCACACGTCACTCCTCTCATTACTTCAGACTTATGTGCCATCCAGAAACTTGCGCTCTGCAAGTGAACGCCATCTTGTGGTGCCATCTCAAAGGGGCACAAAATCTCTTTCTCTGACCCTTTTCTGGTCTGTTCCATGCTGGTGGAGTGACCTGCCCAACTCAACCAGAGCAGTTGAGTCCGTGACCATTTTCAAGAAACAGCTGGAGACGCATCTTTTTCGGCAACACTTGATCCATTAATACTAACACTTTATTTTCAATTCTATATCTATTACCTTTAAAAAAGAAAAAAGAAAATAATAAAAAAGTACACGTACTGCATTAGATTAAACTGGGAAGGGTCATAGCACTTGCGTATTATTGTCCTATTGTTAGTTTAACTGCTTCTATTGTTCTCATTTGTAAGTCACTTTGGATAAAAGTGTCTGCTAAATGAATAAATGTAAATCTATAAAAGTAGGCTAGTATGAGTGTTTACTCTAATATGGTGAATATTCTAATGTTTAGACCAGTGTTTACTGTTAAATACTGTGTTTGTGGATATCAAACGTACTGTAGATATGTATAATGTGGTAACAATAATGTTTCATAGTTTGGAGCGGCTCGATCGCTTCAGTAAATGTTCTCTGCACGTGCTGTGAGTTTGAGTCACTCGCGCTGTGTGTTTGAAAAGCAAAACGCGCCAAACATTAGGCTTCATGTTTTTACTCCAATCTTATTTCATAACGTCATAACGAATGGAAACATTTGAAGTAACATGATAATCCATATATTTTTCTCTAGTGTAGTGTACTGAAGTGTTCATAACGATTTAGAGGCCGCCTGCTATAGGCTATTGTTATTATTTTATGCAGCCCCAGTGTTTCCGCTACATTCATTCTGCTGTGGTGGTCCGCCACACCAAAAATCATGCCGCCACAGCTGGAGCTTCTCCGTGAGGGGCTGTTTACACCTGGCCACTTCATGCATTTTCTCATATCGGATAGCTATCCGATTTATCAAAATGATTCCATTTACACCTGGTCACATAAATGTGTTTTTGAAAAACGGATATAAATCCGATCTTCAATTCCCGCGCTATATACATATTTAATGGAGTGCACGTCACAGAAAGCAACAGATATGAGCTGCATTTTATTGATCATCAGCTAAAATTTCCAAATCAAAGACCGCAATAAGAGAGCAGCAACAGCCCTGTAAGATCATTTCAGTTCTTTACTTTTAATGAAGATGATTGTGCATTAAGCGTCTGCGACTTTCTTTCACTTTGATTTGCGATAGTTTGCACGTTGGCTTGATGAATAGATGCTCAACTGCTCATCTGTGGCGATGCGTGTTGCAGTAGCGTCGTCATATCTGGCTATAACATGACATATTATAGCCTATAACACGTTCTCACACGTTTATTTTTTAGCATTTTTGGGAGAAGTAAAATTTACATATGTGGTTTCAACAACCAGATGCATTTACACAAGTTTGTCCAGTTTCGTCTGGAATGCGGCCCAGACCACCTCCTTAAGTGGTTTGAGCGATCGGATTCAAATCAGTCTCGAATGCGTTTCGGAGGGCATTTACACCAGGGGCCTCATGTACAAAGACTTGCATTGAATTCATACTAAAACATTACAGCTTTGTCCGTACGCACAAAAAAAACCAGATGTGTGAATCTCTGCGTACGAAGGATCCCACGCATATTCTCTTTGTACATCCCAATTAACGTAAAATTGAGCGCACATGCACGAGCACAACGCCCCACCCAGTCTCCTCCCTTAATTTAATTAATTTAAATATGGTAATGAGTCCACTTTGGCAAAAGAAAGCAGTAAGAAAATGGCGGCAAGAAACGAAACTTTACAGAAAGTGAATTGGAGGTGGAAACGAAAAAAAAAAAAATTATTTGGAACTTTGTCCTCCGGAATTAATAACAAAAGGAAAAAATATGAGTGGGAGAGTTTGGCTGATGCCGTCAATGCGGTGGGATCTGAAAGTCGCACTGTAGAGTAGACTGAGTAGCCTACAGTTGAGACACTTTTTGCGTTTTGATTTTTCACACAAAAATAGACACTGAAAAGAAGTTAATTTCCACATGACACGCCACATGACATTTCATTAGCATATAGCATATCAATCAATAATACCCACAAGTAGTTTATATTTTCCACAATTAGCTCATAAAAATAAGGTGCTTTTTGTCTCAACTGTACCCATATGTGGTGCATGGTACAGTTGAGACACCCATTTTTAATGATGTGAAGGTAACTAACCATTCATTGTAAATATAAAAAATAAAGACAAATAAAGAAAATAACAATTGGGCAACATTTGTTTATTCATCCATTTATATTCATTCATTTTATTTAAATTAGCACTGGTTAAAATGTATAAAGCAGGAACAAGATATGTAACAATATTTATTAATAATACACGGTTTAAATATCACAAATATCAAATTTTATTTTCATTTGTGTCCTATGCTGGCTAATTACGACGTTTAAACTGTTATCATAACACTGAATAACTAAACAGTGTGTTTCCTAATAGAACTCTATCGGGGGTACAGTAGATATGTCTCAACTATCCCCCGCTGGCAACCTCGCACATTTCTCTAGATTTTTTGCAATTACCTTGCATGACACAATACAATGAAATATGACCGTTTTTAGGGCACAGAATAACGTTTGTGGTGATACCAGTTACGTTTAACAGTCACATAAGGATAATAAGCTATTCATTGTGGAGAGTGCATGGTGAAGTGAACGTCATCTGAGAAAAAAAAAACTTTTCCCGATTTTTTCGGATCGGAGATGCGTCCGTTGTTCAAATTTCCCACGATCAAAGAGGACACTAATACGAACGTGCACAGCAAAAATCACAACTTGTGCTTGCTGCGAACGCAAGTTATTTAAGGTGTCTCAACTGTACACGTCTCAAATGTACACAGTCTATAAATGACCTTAAAAAGAAATGGTCTGATATAAAGGTGGACATTAAACCAAAGCGGTCATTGCCATAGACTAAGGGTTGTATCAATTTGCATATGCTTTTATATGTTCTTACTTAATTGCATAATTGATAGAGTATTCCCATAAGGCTTGTGTGACAATATATGTCAATTATTTTATAAATTGCAAATTAATAGCAATGCTTCCCACAGGTGGTGGTGCAATAGACTTGTAGAACAATTCGTTGTGTAATGTTTGCAACTTCACTTCATTGCCTGTAAGAGTCGCCAACGGACAAAAACAATGAGAAATGTACGTACGCCAGTCATGAAATTGGCGTGGAGGAACGCACGTCATTGGATCGCGTTAATTTCACTGTTAGTACATACGACCGTGAGCGTGAAAGCTAGCGTACGCAAAGTTTTTGTGCGTACGCAAGATTGATACATGAGGCCCCTGGTCTTTTCACGATCGGAAAGCTATCGGATCACAGAAAACTAATGAAGTGGCCAGATGTAAACAGCCCCTGAGGTCCAATATTGTGCATACTATTGTGTTATTGTTAAGCCCCACTAAAGGCATAAAAACATTGTAAAGCACCATAAAGTTTTCTTTTCGTGCACTATATTCCAAGACTTCTAAAGTCATTCGATAGCATAATGTGATGTAAAAATGTATATTTAAGTCGTTACGTTAAAGTTAATGGAAACTCATCTCCCCTCAGTCATTCTCTATTCAGCATTCAAACAGCGCGTCACGTTCGGTTACGACAATAACACGATGACACTCTCTCCAAGATCAATGTTCCCATTATTATAGTCTATTGCGCTTTCTAAATCATATTCCTTTCTCCCAGGTGTCTGTTAGATTACAGCACTGGAGTAGAGAGCACTATGAATTGTTCTTCATGCGCACTGTAACAGAAATTTTCAACTGTTCAAAAGAAAAGGCTCAATAAACTTTTGCATAGATATGATACACTAAGCATCAAATATCTCGTCGCTTTGTTCTTTGAACTTTTCAATGCGAAGCGCTGCACGCTGTTTCTTTGCGTTGCTTTAAGTGCATCATCCTGAATTCTAAATTGGAGCCTTTCATATTATAATACTTAGGGGAGGTTTAAACACCTGGGGCAAGGGGGCGTGGCCCCTGGGAATATCACTGATGGGCGACGCCCCCTCCCCCTGGGAAAAATCGTGCAGCTCTGTAGTTTCTCTTGATATTAGCATGTTCACAGTTGTTTCATTTTATATTTTTTTTCAGGGACCAGATGCCACTGATGAGTCCTGCTGACTTAAACATTCACATGAGACACTGTACATGAACATGGTAAAATGAAAGATCAAACACCTTGGAAATGACAGGTATATGTACTATGTTTCAGGAATGGCACAAAGGTGTGTGACTACTCAAGTCTATGTCTTTAGATCAGTGTGTTAAATAATGTGCTTTTTTGTCCTTTGTTGTGTATCTTCGGATTATTTTCTGTTGTAAATAAATCCAAACAATCAAAAAGCCATTCTTTTTAAAATCTCTACTCATTCTTTGTTCGAGTTACCTCACAGTCCCACCTGATAGGGCCATTATGGGAGGGTCTTTGTCTTTCTCAGGTGTGAAACACATCAATATTCATGATGATTGACACCTCCTCACATAAAGCTTTCTTACACAAAACATTTCTTATTCAGATAAAACAATACATTGATTTAAAATCTGTGAGTATGCAGGATGATTTTCACATAGTTTTGAAGCAAATATTCTAGGCTAGGCTATGTGACAATTTTCAAAAGTCTTGAAGAAATAATCAGTATGGTTTTCATGACCTTATTTCAGTGACAATTTTGTTTTTGTTTTTTTCACAAACCACGCATAAACGTCATTATCAAAACTACAAACTTTTACATACATGCTGACATATTATTGTAGCAGAGAAATAAGTTGTATTGAAATAAGTTGAAATAAGTTCTATTGTAATAGAAATAAGCACAAATGTCAGAGCATGTCAAAACACCTACAGGGTAGTGCTAGGAGGTAAGACCAAAAAACTATATCACGGTATTTTTCAAAATTAAACCGGTTTCACGGTATAATTTTTTTTCAAGCATGACCGGGTGTTAACCACATTTTATACTGAGAAAGTACTGCAGTAGATTGACTCAGAATGCCCTATTTTACAGTCATGAGTGAATATTGTAGAAAAATTCCACACTAGTATTAGACGGGGGGGGGGGGGGGGGGGGGGGTTGTTGTTCCATGGCATGGGGGGGGGATTCCTTCGTTAATAATTTGTTAGAACAGAACTCTATTATATTAAATATTAATCAAAAATGAATCACTCCTTCAAAATCCAAACATTCAGTGTAAGAGTAAAAAAATGACATAACTTTATTTATAGTAAGTTTATTTGATTCACAGCTTATTTAGAGTTTTGATCTCGACAACCCAACTGCATTTACCATTTATCGCAAACAGTCTAAACTAAAAGATTGTTTTGGTAATTGTTCTACACATTGTCATATAGATAACCTGAAAATACAGTAGTTTATTAAGGTTAAATCTTGCTAACCACTCCAAAAAATGGGGTAAGCACACAAATGAGGTGTTAAATGTGCTTTGACTTGTTTACATTAGTTAATTGTATTAGGCCAACTATCATGAACCACAAGCAATACATTTGTTACTGTATTTATTAATCTTTGTTAATCTTAGTTGAACAAACAATGAACAGCTGTATTTTTATTATGTTATTTCACACAGTGCATTAACAAATACAACTTTTGATTTAAATAATGTAGGCTACTAGTAGGCTAAATGGTGAAATTAACATTAATAAAGATCAATAAATGCTGTAGAAGTGCAGTTTATTTATAGTTAATGTTAACTGATCTAGTTAACTAGAGTTTAATAAATGGAACCATATTGTAAAGTGTTATCGATTTGTTATACATCGATTCAGTTTTGGACAGATCAGTTGTTTTAACCATTTATTAAATGGAATCGGAATGGAAACGCATACAGCTGTGCCCTCACTACAGTGCAACTCTGTCGCGCTGCGTTCCGAACATTGTTAAAGCGGCATACACCGGTATATTAAAAATTCATATCATAACAAAAATAAACACCGGTATTCGGTATGAACCGGTATACCGCCCAGCACTACTACAGGGCCCAGAAAACACCTCAGACCCCAGAGGGTTAAGCTTGACAGGCCATGTCCTCAACTACTCTTATAAGAGTGACCAAGACAGTCTTCAAAAATTCACCTTTTGACCAAAAAAAATAAAACCTGTTTAAAAGGGACATGAGGTTGAGTAAATGATGACAAAATCAGCTTTGGGTAAACAAACTATTCCTTTAAGCATGTGTTAATATTACTGCGGATCAGAACATGGGCCTCAAAAACAGGGTTCTGTATTTCTGCTGACCCATTTAATGTCTACAGAGAATTCTACAGCCTCTGTAGAGAGAAGTAAATCATAAAAAGGCCTGTGTTGTTTGCACACCACTTTAATATCTTGTTTGTTATTTAATTTTTCTTGATATTTTTGGACCCCTGGTCTCAAAAACAATGCTCAATCTCAACGCTTATGTAATATTAAACTCCAACCAGATTCAGGGACCCCACTGCCAAGCCCACCCATTTCAAGCTGAAAATCATACCTTTCCCTCAGCATTAAGACACATTCAGACAGAGTTTGGATGAAGAATAGGAACAGCTGTTTTCAGTGCATGGTTCAAACAGGAGATTTCAAATCTGCAAATGTATGAAAATCATAAAACTCTCAGGAAGTATTAGGTCTAGCCTAATTTAATAATTGCTTGATCTGCACTGACCTGAAGACACAGTTGGCTGTATAGCAGAAGGGCCATTCTGCCACTTATTTGTCACCTTTAAACCAATAAAAACATACAACCAATAAAACTCTGAGGAGTACATACATAAATGAGTTTATATGAATGCTGGAGGGATAAAACAGAAATGAAATAGCTGTACTATCCTGTTGGAGGCAATTAGTAGTGTAGCCCAAAGTGTTAATAAACTGAAGCAATTTTAGCTGACGTTCAGATTTCCCAATTCAAGTCGCTGAGGATAAAATGTCTAATAAATTACTAAATGTAAATGTTGCTTGTGTTTAAAAGCAGATATTCAGTGTTGTTATTGTTAACTAAAAATAAAACTTAAAAATTGTTTTCATCATTAAAGCTGAAAGCTGAGATATATATATATATATATATATATTAGGGCTGGGCGATAAATCGATTTTATCGATTAACTCGAATGTGTAGTTTACGTCGATTTGTTTGAATGAAAATCGGTTTTCTCTTTAACATTCGCCGACGCTCCCCTCTGGGCTCCCGTAGCTCCGAACGGGCTCAGCCCTTCCCCCGCGCGTTTGGCATAGAGATACACAAACCACGTGGCAAATTAACAAGACCGCGGCAGCACAAGCACACCCGCCAAAAAACAGCCTACAGTCTTACAAACTGAATCCGCAGGGCTGCCAACTCTCACGAATTCACCGTGAGACTCACGCAATCGTCACTTTTTACACGCTCTCGCGCCACACATCCATTTTCTCACGCAGAGAAAAGTCGCAAAGCAAAGAGGACACTGACACCGACAGCCAAGACAGAGAAGGTTACTATTGCAATGAAACAAATTCTCAGCTTTCAGATTCTGTCGATTTAATTACGAAATTCAAACAATAAACACCGTTTTGGCGCTTGACAGATCGCTGACAGTTCAAGTGGCACGTGAACCGATCATCTGTTACTCTTTACTACTAGTTAATTGTACGTTAGGCTAAATAAACACGAATGATCAATAGGTAATTTGAAAGATACAGTTCAACTTACCGAAATGAAATAAAATCGATCTATCTGTGTTTTTCAACTGCGGAAAGAGGTCTATAATAACAGCTGGAGAACAATATGTCACGTAACATTACATTTACCTCTGGAAAGCCATTTAATGACCATAGCACGTTAGTTGGACTTTATAATAATTGCTGTAGAGAGGAGTATTTTGCTAAATATGATAACTGTATTACATATTTATTATATTTTTTACCTATATCATTAAAATATTATAATGTTGTTATTATAAAAAAAAAAAAGCATTATATTTAATTTGAGATGTTATTTTTAACCTTTAATAATAATACCAGCTGACAGGGCTTTAAATTAACATGTATCTACTGTACCTAGTATTTATCCAAAGGAATCGATATTGAATCAAGATCAGAATCAAATCACAAGAATTGAATTGAAATTGTGAAAGCAATAATAAAAACAGTAGCATACCAGTCATTGTACCATGTTAACATTGTGTTGTCACTAAACTTAATAAAATTCTGTTTAGTTACCAAATGTTTTGACAATCACAATACATTTTATTGTGATGTACATTTTTTTTTCACGTTTCCCCCCAATCCCAATCCACCCATTTCATGTTATGTTACGTTATGTTATGTTACATTTTCACTGTTTACAAAGGCAGGGCCTGCCATCTTGTCTTTTTGGCTTGTTGCTTCTGATTGCACTTTAACCCCAAGGGGGAAATCCAAATCAAATCCCAGAAGGGAAAATCAAAACAAAATAAAGTTAAAACTTGTTTTGAACAATTTCTTTGTCATCTGCAGATTGATTTTAAGTAAGGGAAGAAAAATAAATCGATTTAAATCGTAAATCGGATTTTTTGTGAAAAAATCTGGGGGGGGGTTTTCGGCCATATCGCCCAGCCCTAATATATATATATAAAATAAGACTTATAATAAGACTAATAAGACTTAATTGAATTAAACAAATTTGAAACATGCCTTGGCAACTAACTGAAATGTTTAAAAACAAAAATTACTGAACTGAAATAAATATAAATTAAAGCAAAATACAAATATTTAGAAAAAAAATAGAAATAACAAAAAGCACAAAAAATATAAAACGAAAACGAAAATAAAAACGAAAACTGAAAATAGTAATAACCCTTTTATACATGAATTATGACAACCTCAGTCAAGATTTTTTTGTGTGTGTGTTTTTATTGCTCTTAGGGCAAGATTTTAACTTTTTTTCAGTATGCATTTTTGTATACTGTATTAAACAATACAGTAATAACGTGTGTATTTAAACCAATGAATAAAATGCTATAAAATCATGTGAAAAGCATAAAACATATAAAAATAATACAGCTTCAATTATTGCAAACGCAATTAAGTTTGTTCCCATCCGACCAGCTGACGGAGAAGAACTTCATACAAGTTGATATTTGATAACAGAACATTATGGCGTGATTCCATCAAAAATCTGGTGGAGATAAAACTCTGAGGCAACCCAACTCAGACTATGTAGAAAACACTCTACATTGCGAATGGCGCGAATTGAGCGTCTGGCGCGTTTTATGTAGTGCTATTTGTGCATTCTCGCGTTTGACGCGAATTCGCGTCTGCCGCCCGAGTTGAAAAATCTAAACTTCTGCGTCAATTCGCGCCGCATTAACCAATCAGGAGCCTGCTTGCTGCTGTCACGTGGTGAAGTGACAGTTTATAATGTTATTTTATGTTTGGCCTCAATAAATTATTTTGTAATATGACTAAAATGCTTGGTGTGCAAAGCAAATCTTTCACATAAAAACTCGATTTCAATATATGAGAGATACTCATTTTGTATTGAATGCTATTTATTCCATATCTATTCTAGATTATATGAAACATTATTATTCTAATGTAAAGACAACAAACACAATTTAGTGTATTAAAACTTTTCAAAAAATCACAGGACAGGTTTCACTTTTGGAGGCTGGCTCCATTTATTATCAAAACAAAAATAAATGACAGATTAGGTGGGTGTGGACGAGGGTGAACCTCGCGCCGGGCTTTAGAGCGCGGGCTCGACAAGCATAGACCACTCGAGGCCGAGGCCTTATACGGCCTACGCTGTCCTCGTCAGCGTCCTCACCGTTAGGTCCACCAAACCTAGCTCCTGGAGCAAATTGTGAAACTCCTGAAACCCTCCGGAGGGTCTGGTGGACCCGAGTACAGCGACGATGTCCCCTACGCAGCTGTTTCTGCTCTCCAGAGCATATACGAGCGGTGACTCTCTCGATTAATGCTAATGCTAATGCTCGATAAACATCTAAAAAAGATGGCCGCCAAAACTTTCACCTCTGACGCGCGTAAATTTCGCTTCAAAAACTTTTGTTTTTACGCGCGTTAGACACGCGAATTAACACAAAGTGGTCAAGCGTCAAACTAGACGCGGTAGACGCGAATTTGACGCGCTATTCGCGTCCGGTGTGAACGCACAGTAAGGCTGCACGATGTATTAAACCATTCAAAAGCCATACTTTAGCATAGTGCTATTGTGAAATCACAAAGGCTGCAATTCAATTAAATAAATATATGCTAGGGGTGCACGATGTATCGTTTTAGTATCGATATTGTGATATGCGCATCTGCAATAGTCACATCGCAGGATGTGTGATTTAGGATAGGGTTCGTAGTTGATCCGTGATCTGTACGGGCTGCTCCTCGGTCCCCGGCAAAGTTTAACCATCATAGAGTGACAGTTTATAATTTTCATGTGTTTTTAAGTCGGAAACGCAGTTGGTTATCAGTTGTAAACAGAAAGAAAACTTGTCATTACCGGTATTGGATGCGTGCATTCGTCTTAAAAAGTGACAGCAGCCCAATATACCCGAAACTGTGTGTATCACCAAAGCTAATGAAACATCAAAAGAGAAAGAGAAAATCACTTTTGTAGCTTTGACAAAGATAAACTGTATTAATTATATGAATCATATTTAATTTA
This sequence comes from Leuciscus leuciscus, assembly GCF_965113295.1. Lineage (NCBI taxonomy): Eukaryota > Metazoa > Chordata > Actinopteri > Cypriniformes > Leuciscidae > Leuciscus > Leuciscus leuciscus. The sequence goes on from NC_138729.1 coordinate 26,520,412, forward strand.
TACAGTGAAGAACTTGACTAGCAGAGTTATTTTACATTTGGTAATTCAATGTCTGTACCTGAATACAGTTAATTTACCTGAAAAACAAAGCACCGCATATTTCATCTGTCTTTGTTCTATTTCATTTATCTATGCTTGTAATTTGTTTATTATTTTCTATGCAGATGCACTACCTTACAAAATTTCCCCAATCATCCTAGAATGATTTATTCTTTACAAATAGAGAGATTCAAATCAAGGACTATTGTTGGCTAACGATGCTTTCGGGAAACACACCCCTGGTTGAATAGTGTTGGCCTGAATTTCGGCGCAGGGTTGCGGGTATTGTGCATAATTTTACTCATTCCCGCAAGTTTCGCGCTCACACCACTAATCTATGAACAGCTTGTGAGTACAAAATTGACTTATTGTGTTTAAACGGTTAATTACAAACAAAAGTATGTCAAAATGTCTGTCTAAGAGTATTCAGGTAAATATAGTCAGTTTTGGAACATAAATAGTAATGCATGTGGCGTAACAGTATATTGGATGTGACAGCAGCCTAATAAATCTGCTGAAGTCTGTCATGTTAATCAAACAACAAAAGACAAAAAAAATCATTTGCTGCTCTTGACTGAATAACTTTTGTATCTTTAATTGTAAGCATTCATCTGTATTTATTTTTTACAACGAAGACTATAGAAGACTATAAAGTGTTATTTTAAATTTGATTACTTTAATTTCTGTATTAGTGCCTCTTTATTGTATTGTATTTATTTGAGCTATTGTTGTTTGCAATTTGTTTATTTGTTCTTTATTACTGACCATTTACTTGTCTTTTTGTGTGTAAATTTAGTTCAACGATTCAAGAATGTATGTGTTAGCTGAGAACACCGTGTTAGCTACTGCAACAAATGTACCAAAATTATCAAAAAAATAATGAGATGACAAATTAGCTGTATGGCGGTATACATGGCAGTTTTCTCTGTGGTATCGAAAATATTTTTCAAGGTATCGTGACAAATCTAATTTGAAATATACTGTCTATGTTGTTTCTACATTATTTTGGAGATTAAATGTGAATGTATTACAAATAGGGATGTATGAGACTAGTCAATTAAACGATACTGCTGCAGCTAGACGACTTGGAAAATACTAGTAGTTTACTTATTTCGTTTTGCACATTTAATGTTTTGTTTTATATTTTTACAAAGGTTACGGTTAAATTATCATCATGTTAATGTTACATCTTGAAATTAATATATTATTTCAAAAAGTGTATATCTGCTGCAGAAAATAAAATAATTTAATTTTACCACCAATTTTTTCATGCGCTGGTTTTCTCTGTGGCGCTTATGGCGGTTCAGAGAAATGTCCACTCAGAAGATGAGTGTTACATTCACAAAGCTGGAGTGTCCTTGATTTCCACCAGAGGGCACTCCTTCCATCTTGGTTATCTCACTATGGACTACATCTCCCATAACCCATTGCCCAGACTCATTATCCCTGATTACATCCACCTGTGTGTCATTACCTTGTTTAGCTCACCCTTTCCAAGCCTGGTCAATTCAGTCGTTCATCGCTAAGTCTTGTTTGTGTCTTAAAGGCATTTATGAGCCTTGGTATCCTGGTTTTTTTTATTCTCTGCCTGTTCAATTTGATTTCTGTTTGCCTCAGCCCTGAACTCTTTGTTTGCTTGTGTATGACCTTGGCCCGTTTTTGGACTTCGGGGGAAATTGGGGATTACCCTTTCAATAAACACTGCGTTTGGATCCTCAAACTTAGCGTGACCGAGCAGTTCATGATAATGAGTAAGGTGAGGGAGTATTTTGAAAGCCTACACAAAACTTGTCAGTTTTCTTCTATGTCAAGTCAAACTAGTATAACAATTAAGCTTGCTTAGGCTTATTATGCTACCAGTTATGACGGACAATACGGTATGAAATTTTATATTAGATACTGATATTTTATAAGGAGAAATATTATGAATGAAAGTTACTTTATGGGTGCTATATCAACATCCTAATGAAGAAAATACGGTTAAATAATGTATAGTTGTCAATACACGAAGGTTTTCTTGCAATTTTTGCCGTTTGTCATGTTACAGATACTTTCATACACAAGGTCTGCGTTCAAACCTGGACACGCAAGTGGTTGCTGTGATTAAAGGTCCCATGACATGCTACTTTTTGTAGGCTTTAATATAGTCCTTAGTGGTCCTTAGTACTGTATCTGAAATCTCTTTCCAAAAATTCAGCCTCGGTGCAGAATTATAGTCACTACAAGCCAGTCCCAGAATGAGCTTCCTTCAGATGGGCCGTTTCGGTGTCTGTAGCTTTAAATACTAATGAGGAGGAGAAAGGCCGCGTAAGGTGGAGGGTGGGTGTGGCCTTGACCATCTTGCGCAACGGTACCATGCATGTTTGGATATATTGCAATGGCACGAAGACACGCAGTCGTTCAAGCATTTCAGTTTGACCCAGAATCTGATCCAGATGGGAGAAGCAACGGATGAAGAAGTTGTAACTCAGCGGCTCCAGCAGGACGTTTCCGAATGGTTAGTTTAAAATATTATGTCTGGATAAGTTACTTTATTCGGATGGTTTACAGTTATCATCATGTAGCTAACGCGAACCTACTGTTGCCTTTTCATGAGATCTGTAACGTCTGTAATTTATCTTATTACAATTACATCAAGCTCTGCGATCTTGAAATGCGGATATCGCGCGCGCCATATAACCAACAGGAAAACGGTTATCCAAATAACAAAGAAATGTACAACACTCGCGTTACAGTATGTGTAACTTGATGCTGTCTACCTTTACATTAGCGCAAGTAGCTGCATAGCTAATGTGACAGCCACATTCTAGGTGTAAGAAGCTAGGTAACCATAAACAGTAAAGCAACACACTTATATATAATTTGTTGACTTACTTGTCCGACGTTCAGCAAGCCCAGCTCTGTATTGACCATTCGATGTTCATTTGTACATCCAATTATTGAGCAATTATTATGCTTCGCTCGCTCAAAAGCCATGATATCTCTCGTGGACAAACTAAAATCGCGCGCGCGCATTCTACTTCCTAGCTCATTTTCTCATGGGCGAGAAATATTCTCTGGGCGGGCAAAGCAGAGAAAGGGGAGGTAACATTTCTCCTTATGACGTCATAAGGAGGAGATTCAAGATCAGCCCGGTTGAGCTTCCATTTTCTCAAAGGCAGAGAAAAATAGCAAAAGCTCGATTTACACCGATTAAAATTTTTAGAAACTTGGGGACCATATACAGGCTAGGGGAACTCATATTAATGTTAAAAAACCTCAGAAAGTGGAAATTTCATGTCATGGGACCTTTAAGTAATACATTAAGGAGCTGACTTATGTGGACTAACTTCTATTTATAATAGGCTATTAGGTTTGAACTTATTGGTCCATAAAAAAAACTTTAATGTTAGGTGCTATTAATCACGATTAATTACAGAAAAATGTGCAATTAGGATTAATTACAAAAAAATGTGCAATTAGTTCATTTGATTTATTTTTGTAACATTAGCAACACATTATTAGCTATTTGTAGTCAAGCTAAAGGCTAATCCTCTTCTTCTTCAGAATCAATTTCTGGTTTAAACATGTATGACTGAATTAAACTAATATTTCCACTTGACATTGTGTAGCATTTACAACTAGATCAGGTAGTGCAAGCTGGTGTGATTTGAGTGGCTGTGGGGACCAATATTCCCTCTAAGCTGCCCACGTACGTGGTCGTGCACTTCTGATGTCTCAACCGCGAAGACACGAAATGTGTGGGGAAATCCATTTGATTGTAATCTAAAAGATAAATAATTGCAGTGCGCTCAGGGATGTTGGGGTAAGTATAAAATAATTCACATTCACATTTATTTTAAAAATATTCAGCTATTAGATCTGTTTAAATGCTTCAGTTTGTTATATATAAATCAATCATATCATAATAATGATTATATTACATTAATATACATAATATTAAAACAAACTGAAGCATTTAAACTGATATTATAATATTTTATCAGTTTAAATACTTAAATTAGTTTTAATTTCATATTATATTATATAACCACTTTTTGTGTGAACGTGCGCCATACAGGTCTGGTATAAATTATATATTTTTTTGGTCAGGTAGCTCAAATATCCGCCCAATAGAGAAGTTTTGCTCAGCAAGAAAAACAATTAGAGTGAACATTGGTGGGGAGTAAAAATGCATATTCATAGTCCCATGTATACATTCAAGCTATTTCAAGGCATGAAGAAATTATTTTTATCGAATTGCTTAAATTCCTCTATCACGTCATCCTTGCATCCAAGGAAAAAAAGATGTGACTAAAAGATGTTTAAAAAAAGATGTGACGAAAGGACACAAGAATGTGCAATGTCAGAAATTATTATATAACCTGCTTAAGCCCCTAATAAATCTAATAGAGTGTTTTGAGGATTTTAGTCCTTGTGTGTTAGAAATGTAGTAGTGCACTTATAAAAGCTGACTAAATTTACTTTGAGCAGATATATGCATTTACAAATGTATAGTTTTTCTTTTCCAGGAAAATGGACTTGGACTAAAATGTTTGACTAAAAATTGTAATAATTATATTTAACAATCTTTCGCCTCAGACCCTCATTTCATAACAAAAACAAAATAAAAGTTGGATAATAACAGGGATTGCAAATCATCTGTATTGAAATGAGCAGAAACAATTGCAGTGCATAATATTTTTGGGTCATAGTTAATGAAATGGCACCATCAAGTGGTTCAACCTCAAGTATTTGGGGTTCTTTTATAATAGATATTTTGAATCAATCACAGCATTAGGTATTATGCTGGCATTAGGTATTATGCCTATATTATTTGAATTGTTTTATACTGTGATTAAATCCAGATTCAAGGATCAGTGATGCTGAAAATACTAACATAAAACTTACAGGAAGCTCTCTACAATATAAGCATGTTTGTACTCTTAAAGTGGTGGTTGATTATGATTTCACTTTTCTAATTTTAGTTAGTGTGTAATGTTGCTCTTTGAGCATAAACAACATCTGCAAAGTTACAACCATCAAAGTTCAAAGCAAAGGAAGATATTTGCTTTTAAAGAAGTAATTTAAGGACTACAACAAACAGCTGGTAGGGACTACATGACATTCCTGCCGGGTTAGTGACATCACTAACCCTAAAATTTACATAAACCCCACCCCCTGGAACACGCAGTCCATGTTGAGAAGAGGAAGAGTTGTAGTAGAGCACATTTGTGAGTCTGCTCAAGCTGTCGCATCCGTCTTTTCACATGCAATACAGTGTGTAACACAAATGCAATAGCATGTCACTCATCTTACAACAGTTCCCACACGAGCGATTTTATAGATTATCATGACAGAATATGCTACACAAACACTTAAAGATAGTTAAGTTAGTTAGATAGTGATAGTCTCCACATCAGCTACATAAATTCATCAACTAACCATTCAGAAACGTCCTGTTGCATTCTACATGTTGTCACTTCTTCTTGAGTCTCTCAATCATTGTTCGACTACAGTTTAAACATAAAAGGCAGAACAGTTTCTGACATTTTAGTGCTTGTCTGTATGAGGTCATTTGCATTTAAAGGGATACGAAATGACACGTTTTTACTGACCCTCAAAAAGGGATAGAGACAGAGCGTATTTAGGCCACGCCCACACCCGGGGGGAAAACAGTGCAACCGTCTCCATTGACTTTGCATTGCGAGAGGCTGCCTCCTTGTCATTTCTTGCTTCTAACAAAAGACAGAAAAATGCCTAAAAGCTGCTATGTGACAAGGTGTACAGCAAACAAGCTAAAAAAAAACAGAAATACGTTTTTATTAGCTCTCGACCCCAAAAAATCGAAAATGTTTAACTTACTGCACACGTAGTGTATTTTAGTGCATACTGAGTGTCAGGATCTCACAATTTACCCATTCGTTCCAGCCTGTATCCACTTTTATGTCCTCAAACGCTCGTTTTTTGGGGTCGACAGCTTATGAAAACTTATTTCTGGGTTTCTTAGCTTGTTTGCTGTACACCTTGTCACATAGCAGCTTTTAGGCATTATTCTGTCTTTTGTTAGAAGCAAGAAATGACAAGGAGGCAGCCTCTCGCAATGCAAAGTCAATGGAGACGGTTGCACTGTTTTCCCCCCGGGTGGGCGTGGTCTTCAGATTATGACGCGTTGCGCTCTGTCTCTATGATTTGTAAAAAAATATATATATATTTGGGGTATTTTGAGCTAAAACTTCACATACACACTGGGGACAACAGAGACTTATTTTACATATTGTAAAAAGAGGCATTATACCACCCCTTTACGCATCAGAAATTTTACACGCATATTGTTCAATGGTTAAAAGAACATGTCTGAACCAAGTGGCAACCTCCCTGTCTCTCTCTTGAAGCCAATACGGAAGCAACTTAAACCGCAATTCATCAACTGGCCGCTAAACAGGCTCCAAAAGGGAGTTTGTGGACTATCGTGGAGACATTTTAATCGTCCACGATCAAAAATTGTGATATCGCACACCCCTACTTTAACTTTACTTAAGTATACTTAATAAAATGAACTTTTTTTTCGTAAGGGTTACCATCCTGAAATATACTGCCTAATAATCACTACTGTGTGTTTTTGAACAATCTGAGCCAAACATTTCCGAAAAACATTCTTCAGCGAACCTATTGAATGCAAACTTAGTTACTGTCAGTCAAACTATTGGCACAAAGACCACCTAAATTAGAACAAACAGGCAGTTAACACACATCTCATTGGTATTCTGTACAGGAAAACTGTGCTCCTAATAACAATGAACAAAGGTTTACCATCTCATGAACACCAGAAAATGCAAAAGCAGTAGAGTTCTATCATTAACAGTTTTGTGTAAATAAGTACATGTCAGACTGACATTAGAACTGAGTAAACACACATGCAGTCGCATGCAAACGCACGTAGAGTATACGGAAAACTGAGAATGAGGGAGGGTGGGGCTTTTAGAGCGAGAGACCGGACAACCGTTAGCCACGTGCCACAATTTTAGACCACAACTAAAATAGAAGGCATGTGATTTTCCCCTCCATTGCCACCTCAATGAAGGTCCTACAGAAAACTAATGAGACGCAATAAGACCTTCACCCGCACAGCCTGTGCACCACATTCACACTGGGCCACACACCTGTTGCCTTCAATTTCTTATTGTGATGACTCCGCTGAAAATGAAAGATTTACAATATATAACACATCTAAACACATACAGTATTAAAACAAACTAACTGATAGGATATTGACTAAAATCTACAATATACACTACCTGTCAAAAGGTATTTTTTAGAAGTCAACTTTTGAGCAAGGAAGGACACACTGAAATGATCAAAAATTACAGAAAAAAACGTTCAAAATGTTACATAAGATTTCTATTTCAAATAAATGTCGTTCTTTTGAACTTTTTATTTTTCAAAGAATCGCAAATCAGAAAAAAATGCAAATCAGCATATTAGAATGATTTCTAAAGGACACTGAAGACTGGAGTAATGGAGTAATTTAGCTTTGCCATCACAGGAATAAATTAGAATTTAAAATACATATATTGTAATAATATTTTACAATATTAGTGTTTTACTATATTTTTGATCTAATAAATGCAGCCTTGGTGGACATAAAAGACTTATTTCAAAAACATGAAAACATTTTACTGAATACAACCAGGTTCAGACTACACAATATCAGCCCAATTTTGGCACGATCCGCTTGACGTAGGGTGATGTGGTGATTTGTAAATGACAAACAAGAATCAATCATTTAATCTTGTATAGCACTGGTGTTATAGTGGATGACAGCCAACACCATGTCCGCAACACTTCACAAGGTCACAACAGAAAGAATAGCATGTTTTTAAAAAAATTCGGTCCTCCACGACGGTTCCGTCACAAATGTGAAGTTGACCAATAGGAGAACAGAGGCTCTGCCACACACAGCTTTCAAACATGGCGAAACGAGAGAGGCAATTATATTGGTGCTGCTAGGTGGAATTATGCAATGAGGAAAGGTTTGTGGAACTATGGCAACAATAATCCTACCAATATGATGTTTCCTCGAGGGACTTAATCCAACAAAAGTTATTTTTACATTTCTAATATTGAAAAAAAACAGCATATCTCAATAGTAACTGTTAAACTGGAAGAGTAGATAAGAAAAATACCCAGAGTCATAACAAAGAACACGTTACAATAGGATTACAGCTTTGGTTTTTTTTTTCCTACTGTATAAGGTTACCCTGTGACTTCTTGCATAAAATAACAGAAGTTAACTCGAGGGTTAACTATCAAAAACACCTGCCACACTACTCTCTGGGGATGAACAGGCGCTATATTCACCACAGTTTAATCATTTTTGATTTGCTACCAGCTCATGAAAGCTGTCAGACACAGACTATGATTCCAGCTATTGTAATCATGCAGAATGGAGAACTATTGCAGCGTTCAGATTGTGTATTTTGTTGAGAATGCCACCTGTAGCTTCAGGTGGCCAGTAAGATATTATAACAGAACATAATTCCACCAAAATAAGTTTGGACAAACATCCAAATAACTAAAATCATAGAAAATGCACCAACATGTGCATGCATAAAATGTACGGCAAAATATGGAGACGTGTGCTTGGCTTACCGTATAAAAGCCAATCCTACACAGGGCTATTGAGAGCTGAATGTGTTCTGACATCGTCCCCAGCAACAGCGTTACCCCAGACAACAAACAAGCCAAGCCAGAGTAACTGAACGAGGCCAGGAGGAGGACGGCTTTGAAGAGGGAACACAGAAAGACACTATACGAAGACAGAGATTCAATGGTCCTTCTTCAAATGAAAGGATGGAGAAAAGAGGAATCAGTTCTGTTCATTCCCCATTCATAAATAAACATAAACTAGAGGTGGGTGAATACTCAGGGAGTGGGGGGGGAGAGAGAGAGAGAGAGAGAGAGAGAGAGAGAGAACAACTAAAGGGGATTAGTAGAGCGCAGTCTCAAGAGATTATCAGCTCAGTGACTCGTACTGCAAAATAAAACTGCTAATTGGATTAGTTACTTTTACACACCTACACACAATGAATTATATAGAAAAATAATCGTTAAAAAATAATCACATCTCCAACCTTGAAAAAAGCAGACAAACAGGTCAATTATGACATCATATATTTTGATGAGTTATGTAATAATGTAAAGAAAGTGTTAATGATCGTAACGATGATAATAGTGATGATTGTGTACTCTCAGTGAGAGAAAAACTCAGGATTGTGGGAAGCTGATAATATTATCAAAGCATGCCACTGGTGTGCCTAAGTAATATAATTATATTATGGTCTCAAATGGTCATCGTGTAAACAAATTCGAAATCGAACCGAATTTTTATCCACCGTTGTTGATTGTAAATAAGCTAATGCATATTCTAAAAATATAAATTCAAATAATGTATCTAGGACTCTTCATAGAGAAGATAAAATACCTATAAACCATTTATCATTTTGCCTCATCCCTTTTCTTAAAAATTGTTTAAAGGCTGAAATGTGAGGTTTATTATGTATTAGACTTTTTTTCAGCAAGGACACATTCAATTGATCAAAAGAGGCAGTAAAGACATTTACAGTGTTACAAGACATTTTTATTTCAAATAAATGGTGTTCTTTTGAACTCTCTATTTATTAAAGAACCCTGAAAAAAAATGATCATGGTAAGGCAGGCAGCACAACTTTTCAACATTAATACTAAAAAAAATTTTTTTTAAACACCAAATTCATAATTAGAATGATTTCTGAATGATCATGTGACACTGAAGACTGGAGTAATGATGCTGAAAATTCAGCTTTGCCAAATTGCCATCACAGGAATAAATTACTTTGGGGAAAAAATTATAATAAAATTCAAATAAATAAATTAGAAACCACTTATTTTAAGCTGTAGTGATATTTTACATTATTTGTGTATTTTTGTTATAAAAACAAAAAAATTGCAGCCTTGGTGAGCATATAAGAGACTTCTTTAAAAAAACATCTTACCAACCCCAAACTTTTGAACAGCAGTGTACAACCAAGCAAGCATAAAAATCCTAAACACAAAAGACATTTATGTAATGGACATGTTATGGAATATTTTGTTTATTTGAATATATTGTGTTTGGTTATGTTATGTTCTAGTGAGATGTGTCCTCTCTATATCATTAATTATCTGAAAAATGTCTTCTCTCTTGTGACTATTCCACATTAAGTAACCAGGTGACTGTCACGTCATGACTAATTAATTGTTGTTTAAAAGAACTCTGAGTGTGTTTGTTACCCACACCCTGGTGAAGGCTCATTAGCTGTTGTTTGTGAACTGATTTCAATTGCCTAAGTGACTAAAAGGATTTTTATACATTTACTAAAATTCTCAAGTGCCTTGGCTTGATACGTTTTTATGACCAAAGACATTAGTTTCGTAATCCAGGCCTATTCTACTGCCGTGTCCAGAATCTCTCTCTCTCTCTCTCTCTCTCTCTCTCTCTCTCTCTCTCTCTCTCTATATATATATATATATATATATATAATATACAGGTATATATACATAAATATATACATGTGCTCCTTCTAAATATCCACAAGGTGGCAGTATTGGTTTGTTATTCACATCTGTCTGTAAACGGTCACACCTCAGAAGAACAACTAAGGTATATGCATATTTATTTAACAGGAGTTTTGTGTTTGCTCCTACTTAGTGTAGCATTTATGTATCCTTTAGAATATATTTGAAAATGTATTTTATTCCTGTGATGGAAAAGTTGAGTTTCAGCATTATTACTCAGTGACAGTCTCAAGTGTCACATGATCCTTCAGAAATTATTCAATTTTGCTGATTTGGTGCTCAAGAAACAGTTCTTATCATTATTATTAATGTTGAAAACAGATTTCATAGAAAGTTCAAAACAGCTTACAGTATTTGAAACAAATCTTTTGTAACAATGGAAGTTTTTATTGTCACTGTATACGGTCACAAAAATGTCCCCAAACTTTTCAACAGTAGTGTGTGTAACAACACATTATGTCATGCTTGTTGAGTACAAGCTTCCTACATACTAATGTGAACATATCAGTTCTCTTTGCCTATTCTAAAATGGTCTGCCCAATCCCATGCCCAGAAACCTAAGCAGAGGACTGTCTTTTTATAGCTTTGGTTGGTTCTAACGGCATCGCGCTACTTCACATTCACTACACAAAAAGCCAAGGTAACCTCTGCACCCAGTGTCATGGCAAGAGAGGGGATCACTATTTCCCACTGGATATCAAGCCCTGTGCGCTACCAGGAGCACTTCAAAACAAGGAATCTCAATGAATGCACTGAAGATCATCGACTATTTGCCCTGCCGGGACCTGAATGTCTGCCGGTTAAAATGGACACTGAGGGGAGTCAAGCAGACAGTGGGGACGAGGACTCAGGAGAGCCAGTGTTTCAAATCCTGCTGGACGTGACTCAATTTAAACCAGAAGACATCCTCATACAAGTCTTTGAGGGGTGGCTGTTAATCAGAGGTCGGCATGGGGTGAGGATGGACGAGCATGGGTTTGTGTCGAGGAGTTTCACTAGACAGTATCAGCTGCCTGACCGTCAGCTCCAGGCAGGGGACCTCAAAGCCATGCTGTGTCATGATGGGATACTAGTGGTGGAGACCAAGGACCGATGGTGGCCAGCATGTGATTAGGAAAATGCAATGACTTAACATCATTCATAATGACATGATCAAACATAGGCTGTGTTAGTAGAAGGTTTTTGTTGCTTTATGTGAGTTAGCCTACATCATAAAGCAATCACATCGATTGCTGTTATATGACAGTATTGCTTTGTTCTGCATGTCTGCAGACATTTAACAACCTTCAGCTTGATTGTCTGCCTAATGCTTAGTTGCTTACCATCAAAAATGTATTTTCTAATAAATAAAACAAGCCTTTCATATAAAATTTCTCAAAAAAAAGTCTTGTAACCAAGAGTAAACTACAACATCTACGGCAAACTATGACATCAACTACAATAACAGCCCCTTGCAGGAATGTGATTAAGCTTAACTGACTCATTATGCCATTGCAATGCAAACACGCTTATCAGCATTCCACTATCATAATGCGGTCTAACTGTTTTGAAAAAAAATTGGTCAAAACCTGTTAAGCACACAAATAGTCATCATAACAACAAACATCATATGTGTAATTCAGGGCACAGTTCAGACGGAATAAAAAGATAAGTTGTCTCTCGCCATTGACTACCATACATATTTTTTCCGAAATAAGGTCCCATGAGCCGGAAGCGGAGGGGAGGGACTGTTAGGCTTTCTATACTGTAAAAAACGTATAAACTCTTTAAATCAGTAAGTGCGTCTTGTCTGTGTCATATTGTATTTTAATCGTAGCACCGGTATAAATGAATGTAGATGGAGAAAGCGTCTTAAAGGTTGCTTAAAAGAGATTGTACATCTACATATCAATGTGCGAATTGTGAACTAATCTTTCTTTTGAATCGGATCTTTCAATGAATCGGTTGAATCTGTTCCCAACACAAACCGGTCTCTGGCTGAATCATCGACGTCGTGAGGCTCTTTCGGCTAAGACCTTTTTGTAATAAGCCGAGAACCAATGATAGCACAATTGTAGCAGGGATTTCGATTCGTTCTAAGCATAAACATTATTTTACGTTCTGTCTCCAGCGTTCATCGGGCTTTTTAACGGTAACGTTAAGTTAACCGATTAACGTTAGAACGAAATAAAACGTTACAATTCCAATGGCATGAAACGAGTCGCAACTGAATTTATCATAAACAGACGCATTTCGTACTTGAAGAAGGATAACTAATGTTTGATCAATAAAATAATTTACCTTAACATCAACTTCTTGAAGACTCTGCTACGGTCGCCAGTCTGACTCTCAACGGCTGCATTCCCTTCACACGAGGGCGCGGGAAATTAAACAGGAAGTGGCGTAATTATAATGTTTACCAGGAAAAGTATTTAGTTTCATAAAAAAAGTATTTGGTTTCATGAAAAAAAAATTTTTTATATATTTTTATATATATAATTATGATATTAACCCCAAAAAATAATTCAGGAACAGATTTAAAACGGACTGTTCCTATTTTAAATTACATTTAAGAACCTGATTTGGAATGGAGAATTTGAGTGATGGAGTGAGGTATTGATTTAATATCTGAATAGAATAAATGTTAACAGTATTTTTCCCAAGTACATTTGATCAATTCCAAACCTAATCATTCTTAATAACTACCATTCATTTTGCAAATAATCATTTATAAGTGATATATAATTGTTAATGAGGACACCTTTATTCAGGTGTGCATAATTATTAAGCAGGTTTTCTTTGACAGATAAAATGGGCAAAAAAAAAAAAAAGACTTATACTGAAAAGTCATTATTAAATGCCCATGAGAAGGATTAAATTAGAACATTAAACTGACCGACCATTGGACAAGAAATGCTGACTGGGTCAACAGGGTCCAGCCCTTGTTAATTTTTAAATATCACTTGATTATACAGTAGGCTAGCCTACAAGTCAAAAGTTTAGAAACTTTATTATTGTTTTTGAAAGAAGTCTCTTCTGCTCATCAAGGCTGTATTTATTTGATTAAAAAATACAGGGAAAAAAACAGTAATATTGTGAAATACAATTACAATTTAAAATAATGGTTTTCTATTTTAATATACTTTAAAATATAATTGAATCCTGTGTTGCAAAGCAGAATTTTCAGCATAATTACTCCAGTCTTCAGTGTCACATGATATAATATTATACACAGGAATAAATTAGTAGCCTATACTTTACTGACGGCTCGCGCAGCCTCTCGAGGAGAAATCGAAACAAATGAGCACAACACAGAAAAAGAAACTTAGTACTTAACATTAACATAAATAAAGAGTTTTTATTTTTATATTATAACATTATGACACAAGCAACATCACACGACCAAGAGTGCAGTTGTCCTGAATACCATCACGATTGAAAACGTGACACTGATTTCATACAACAGTTCAGTTATAGTTAATCTGAATGAGTCAAAAATTCAAAGACCAATTTCATAAACAACTGTCTCATGAATGAATCAGCGGTTTGAACGAATCGTTTGAATGAGTGACTCAATGACTAACTCATTAAGACGGTCGCTTTCCGCCTCCTAATGGTGGTTTAGTTTCATGTTTTAAGTATCACACACACACACACACACACACACACACACACACACACACACACACACACACACACACACACACACACACACACACACACACACACATATATATATATATATATATATATATATATATATATATATATATATATATATATATATATATATATATATATATATATATGTACCTCATATATATATAGGCTACTATATATGTACCTCATATATATATAGGCTACTATATATGTACCTCATATATATATATGTACCTCACTCCATCACTCACATTCCACTGGAGGAAGATTAGATCGAGCAACTCCAGGACTAAATTGAGGCTTAAATTAAATCTACCAGGAGGCAGGTTTAAATTCAGATTAACGTTGTGTTTCAAAGAAGACACATGTATTACTTGGACTATGTCAGTGAAGATCAATATGTGTGTGTGTCTATATATATATATATATATATACACACACACACACACACATATATATATATATGTGTGTGTGTGTGTGTGTGTGTGTGTGTGTGTGTGTGTGTGTGTGTGTGTGTGTGTGTGTGTGTGTGTGTGTGTGTGTGTGTGTGTGTATATATATATATATATATATATATATATATATATATATATATATATATATATATATATAGACACACACACACACACACACACACATATTGATCTTCACTGACATAGTCCAAGTAATACATGTGTCTTCTTTGAAACACAAAGTTAATCTGAATTTAAACCTGCCTCCTGGTAGATTTAGTTTAAGCCTCAATTTAGTCCTGGAGTTGCTCGATCTAATCTTCCTCCAGTAAATTTACACGTGGCTTTTCTGGTCATTTAATGTAATATCCCACGTGATGGCGTAATTGCGTGTTGATGTAAAATAATCACTAAAACTGTCAATTGTATAGAATTGTTCAAAAGAGACGATTCGCGAAAATCAGAAGTCCTCACTATGTATTTGATTCGTGCTGCCTGGTGCTAAGCTCCGCCCTCGACTACCCGGACTGGTTGTGCTCTCCTCGGCGCTGTTTAGGTTGAGTGAGTGTACACTGCAGTCGGTGTGGGACGGGCTCGCAGCACAGCGACTGGGCTCTGGATGGTGAACTCCACGGATGAAGAAATTATTCTGCCCACCACTCTGGGAATTTTAAACACGACAGCTGACAGTCAAGTTATCATTTAAGCGGTGTGAGGAGGACTCTGGAGATAGATACAGCTAGGGTGTACGGTTCCCGCAGCTGACGCGCAAGTTGTTGTCAGTCTCGCAGGTCAGTGAGTGAGTGAGTTTGGGTTGGAGTTAGCTAGCTGATACGCTAGCCTTAAACGATTTTAAATTCATCGAAGCTTGGATATATTTTGTGTGTGTCATGGCTCTGCGAGCGAGAGCTCTTTATGACTTCAATTCAGAAAACCCAGGGGAGATATCAGTGAAGGAACACGAGATTGTAACTCTGTACAGCGAGCAGGACATTGAAGGCTGGCTGGAGGGGGCGAACAGTAGAGGGGATAGGGGGCTTCTCCCTGCGTCCTACGTCGAGGTATTGAGGAATGACACCGTCTCGTCTTTTAACAACAACTCTCGGTATACCAACATTCCCACTGGTGGTTTTGACTTCAAAAACCAGACTCAAGAGAGCTACAACAGTGCACCAGTAGCACCCAGCTTCACAGCCTACCCTGCTCTACCTCATCAACAACAACAACATGCAGGGACCCCAGCCAGTGATGATGATTGGGATGATGACTGGGACGATCACTCGTCCGTAGCTGATGAACCAGGGAATGTTGGTGGAGGATACAGGAATTATGAAGGTAACGGACCCTCTAGCTACAGCATCTCCACATCCTCCATGCCTAGAGGTGCACAGCAAGCCAAAAGTTCAGCCACGGTCAGCAGAAATCTGAACAGGTTCTCCACTTTTGTGAAGTCAGGCGGTGAGGCATTCGTCCTGGGGGAAGCATCCGGCTTTGTGAAGGATGGGGATAAAATTTGTGTGGTAATGGGTCAGTACGGTCCAGAGTGGCAGGAAAACCCTTACCCATTCACTTGCACTATTGATGATCCCACCAAGCAAACGAAATTCAAAGGCATGAAAAGTTACATTTCCTACAAGCTGACGGCGACCCACACGCAGAGTCAGGTCAACAGAAGATATAAGCATTTTGATTGGCTCTATGCACGGTTGGTGGAGAAATTTCCTGTCATTTCAGTGCCACACATCCCTGAAAAACAAGCCACCGGTCGCTTTGAAGAAGACTTCATTTCTAAAAGGAGAAGAGGGCTGTTATGGTGGATGAATCATATGACCAGCCACCCTGTACTGGCCCGGTGTGATGTTTTCCAGCACTTCCTCACCTGCTCCAGCACGGACGAAAAGTCTTGGAAGCAAGGGAAGAGAAAAGCAGAGAAGGATGAGATGGTCGGTGCTAATTTCTTCCTCACCATCAGCACTCCAGCAGCCCCTCTTGACCTGCAAGACGTCGAAAACAGGATTGATGGATTCAAGGCCTTCTCCAAGAAAATGGATGACAGTGTGATCCAAGTCAACGCCACGCTTAATGAGTTTGCGAGGAAGCAGATAGCCGGGTTCAAGAAAGAGTATCAGAAAGTGGGACAGTCTTTTAAGTATCTAAGTCAAGCATTTGAGATGGACCAGCAGTCATACTCGGTCAGTTTGAACCAAGCAATTGCGTACACGGGAGAAGCCTACGAAGCTATTGGAGACTACTTTGTGGAGCAGCCTAAACAAGACGTGGACCCTGTGATGGATTTGTTAGCCCTGTACCAAGGACACCTTACCAACTACCCTGATATCATCCATGTTCAGAAAGGTAATCATTTACTCATTTATTTGTATCATCATATTTGAAAAATGCATGAAACTGTGTTCAGCTAGATCAGTGGGCATTAAAGATAACAGGGTCATTTGCTCTCAGAAGTTTGCTTTGCTTGACTGATTTGTTTGCATTGAAGTGCCACAGATGAGTTGTGCCTGGTTTCATCTGACTGCTGAGTCACATGGGGTGAGCTGTTGCTGACGTGCTGTGTGTGTTTTTCCTGTGGTCTGTAAATCAGCCACATACAATGACAAAGGTTGACAGGAGAGTTTCAGTACGCATACAATAATTCAGTCAATTGGTGTGCATTGATTTGAGAATGGATGTTATTGTTACAAACAGTGGCACATTCTAGCTTAGTGACACATTTCTGACAGTTGATAATGTCCTTGATTGTGTATTATAAAACAAGTGTCATTTTATTTCAGATCAAAAGCCTGTATGCATATACTTCATTTTACATCTGGAATCATGATGAGACTCGGTTATCATTTTCATCATGATGCTCAGGACTGCAAATAACACCCTCAGAGGATGTGGGAAGTGCAGCAATCACACATTCAGCTGTTTGCTTAACTGCTTGAATATGTATGACGCTCATTAACATTTGCAGATACATGTGAGACTTTAAGCTCTCAAATTCTAGGTTGAGATTATTTTTTTAGAGAGACTCACTTTTTTTTTTTATGGAGCCTTATAATGTAGGTCTTGCATAGCTTGTAATGATCACTTGACTGGAATTTTTCAATCAAGACTTTTAGTTTAAGACAGGATTGCTTGTTGTAATATTTCTTTTTTGTACCGTGTTCTCTAAATGTCAATGCAGTTACATCATGTACTCATGCAAAGTGTAGTAGTCATCATGATTTAAAGGAAACGGTTGAACCCAGAGGGAAGACTTTGAAATTACTAAAAATTATCATATATACAACACAGTTCAAAAGTTTAGGACCAGTAAGAAATTAATACATTTATTCAGCAAGTAACTGTGCATTAAATTGATCAAAAGTGACAGTAAAGACATTTATAATGTTATGAAAAATGTCTTCTTCTTTTTTTGTACTTTCTATTCATCAAAGAAGCCTGAAAAAAATATATCACAGTTTTCAGAAAAATATTAAACAGCTATTTTCAACACTGATAAGAAATGTTACTTGAGCAACAAATTAGCATTTTAGAATAATTTCTGAAGGATCATGTGACACTGAAGACGGGTAATGTCTGGGGCATTTATACACATTGTCTTGTATGTTTTCAGAGAATGACTTGACGGATAGGCAACACTGAATTTTACAAGCTGTTTCAACAGTCCACATTTATGTGGCTTCTCGTAACCACAACATGAACAAATAGACTTTGTTAAAGCCCATAGAGATTGTCTATGAGCTGAGCTTGCAGGGTAGCAATGTACATTCATATGTCTGCCATTTCCTTATGGGAAAGTAGCTAATGTTTTGATCTTGTTGTTCACAACAAAATGTTAAAAGTAGCCTAAATTTAGATATTTATAACTGTTGAATGTGTAAACCAGATGTTTAATGAGGTACAGACTGGTGCTGCAGACACACCACTGTCACTGTATTGTGCTTTGGAAAAATTGAAATGCTGTGTCGTACCTCCAGCAGAGAGGCCTCAGTCTGTGACCGATCCAGCCGACTGTCTATGACTGAGGTCACCTGCATCTGGCTGAAGCCCATATGCCATTCCTGAGCACTTGCCAAGGAAGAAACAGCCTTATTATAGGTGTATGAGTGCTGTGAGAAATATTTTCTGCATTCTGTCTGTGGTTTTGCCCACAATGGCACAGTTAACTTGTGCAACTGTGAGCAGTAAGCATAAGATGGAACATCTACGGGTTCTGAAGAAACGATCATCCAGACTTTGAATGAGTCAATAGAAAACTATGAGCAAAGCTGTCCACTTTCCTTCACCACTGTGACAGAGTAAATACTGACATGTTCTCCGATTACAATGTCTGATGGCAAACAAAAAGAGACATTCAAATCCCCCTGAGGAGGGGGTCATATTATAACCACTTCCTGTCTCATGATCTCCTCATAGACATTTAGATATCTATCTTTCATAAGAAATAATGATCATTTTGGCTTTGAATTTGCGTCATAGCTGCATTTTGACAGTTTTGTTGTTAAAGTTTCATCATATTGTCATTTGCCATCTGTTTACCTACTCAGATTTTGTCACCCTTTTAATCATTTTCATGGTGAAATGAAAATCAATACCATAAAAACAACTGCACCTCAGAAATGATGCCTAAAATATTCTACAACCAACTAAACCACAATTTCTCACAACTTATTCTCAGTAAACAACAGATGAAAGCAATATGATTTGCGTTTACCTGTGTAATTCAACATAATGCATTTGCCGTTTTCTTTTTTCTTTTTTTTCTTTTTTGTAAGATGATCAAATTTCAAGGCCATCATAATGTCCACAGGGATAAATAAAAGGTCTACTGTGTTTTTGATAAAATGCACATGAGCACAGCATGTATTGATTTGTGTCACTATAGCCCCCATTAGCGATGGAAGTGAAGAGCCATTAGTGAACATACTGACGTTGGTATAAATGGGACCCTTTTTTCCATCGCTTTTCTGTGATATGCATCAAAACATGTTGAAGTATATGTGGTTCTTCTTATGACAATGAGAGGAAACAATGACTCAGATGTGATGTGGTTAGCTGGGGAAGTTAGCACTGTGCTTAAACCCTTAACCAACCACTGAACGGCTATCTGAAGTCTTTCACTTGTTTGACACATTATTGTTAGAGACATGTCTAACGTTATCTCTAGTCATCCGAGGGGAAGTCTGAAAAGACCTCTATTAATGTAGTTCAACTTATGTTTTCTCTCTCCCGTGAAACAAGATTTGAGATGTCCTGTAGTGTGCTATATTCCAAGTCTTCTGAAGCCAAAAGATAGATTAGAGAAGAGTTGTGCGCATTCTGCACAACATCCCCCCTCCCCCCACAGACAAGTGAGTTTTGAATGTATCTTCCAAAAGTATTTTTATCTTACTTGAACTCCATGAGTATTTTAGGTTGAAGTTGTTTAAGTTAGGGATGTCCCGATCCGATCACGTGATCGGAAATCGGGCCCGATCACGTGTTTTCAGACTCGATCGGAATTTGACTGTAACTAACCACAAACATGGATATAATAAAATGATGCATGGAAAAGAAACTGTCGACAGTCTCAGTGAGTTTAATTCATACATTTATAGTTCGAGTGTTGTAGTTTTATGATGCAAGTTTAGCACTGCTGCAGTTCATTTTACAGTGCATCAGGGGCGGCTGGCCAATAGAGGGCGCTAGGGCGCCGCCCCCCCCCCCCCATGAGTCAGACCACAGTTTATGAGCCACACTCATTAAATAAGTAAATACATACATAAATCATACATACAAATTGTCAGTATTTGTGTGTTTGAGATATTAAATACATCCAGTATATGTGAAAAATATGATAGAAATTCAAAATATCTGCTTTTTCTACACATCCCCCACGTCTCATCAGCTCTGGGGCGCTGGGAGAAAGCGCCCCAGGAAGGCGGGTCTGTGAAGCAGCTTAGCCAATTGCTGATTTAAGATATACATGTTTGACATAAACTGTAGCCAATCAGCGAGCTCAAATCTAGTCAGCTATGGGCGCTTCTGTTTAGCGCCCCAAGCTGCGCGTGCCCGAGCCGAGGCGCTCACATCTCTATCAGACAGCGTCTATCTGCCTGGCTAGCTGGATGCGGTCATGCTAATGCCTTGTTTTGCTTTCCGTGATTACTTTTTAAAACAACAGCGACAGATCCAGCATGGACAGTTACCGGAGTGAGGGACCTGTCTGAGAAAGTAACTAAACTGTTTGAGTTAAATTTCAGATGCAAATGGAAAGTTTGTGCAGTTTGTTTGTTTTTGTGTAAGAATGCTTCAGTCTTGTAATATGGCATTAAATAATTACTGACGTTTTGACAGAGCACTGGTATCATGCAGTTTGTGTTAAATTGTGTTTGGGTGGTTAATACTAATAAATATTTGTAATACTATTATTATTATTATTATTATTCGGTTTAAAAAGATATGTAAAGGCAGTGGTTCTCAAACCGTGAGGTGACAGAAGGGGGTGCGGGAACAAAATGCTGAATTTTGCCGTTCCTTTAATACTAACTTACCTCATCTTAAAATACGATTTAAACAGCGATTTAAACTCTCAGGTTAAATGCTGTAAATACATGAAATCCGATCAAATTACCTCATCTTTTGCGGTCAAAACTGTCTGCGTTTAAGCAGCGTGTATAGGCTATATGACAGGTCTTGAGCAGATTGCTGCCTCAGCAAATCGCGCTATAGCCTACTGCCGTTCTCGACAATGTTTGTAAAAGTAGGGATTTAGCACTTACTAGCATGAAGAACAAAAGACACAGGCTGTGCATGGAGATCGATATAAAGTATTGTGGGTGGTGGTGGCGCAATGGATAAGACACATGCCTTTGGTGTGAGAGACCCGGGTTCGAATCCACTGTGAGACACCAATGTGTCCCTGAGCAAGACACTTAACCCCTAGTTGCTCCAGAGGCGTGCGACCTCTGACATATATAGCAATTGTAAGTCGCTTTGTATAAAAGCGTCAGCTAAATGAATAAATGTAAAAAAAAAATAAAGAATCAAACTCTCTTCGATACAAAGACATAGGCTACCCTGTGCGAGTTCCTGTGTTTAATGTTGATCACATGAAGATCCACACGATTGCAAATGTCACATTGATTTTATACAACAAGTTCAACAAACGAAATATTAATATTAAGTGATGTTCATTTTCAACACAGTTGTCAGTATTTTTACAATAAAATAATAGCTCCAAGTAACGAAAGCCACAGCAGAACTGCAGCACACAGCAGTGTTTGTGAACGAATCTGCGGCTTTGAACGAATCTTTAGAGTCAATGATTCAATGATTAATTCACAAATACAGCCACTTGCTTCATTTCTGAATGATTCAATGACTCACCACCTACTGGCGTTTTTAATTTAATATTTAAAAGCATCATTTCGTTTTTACCATCATTGCATATTTATCTATTTAACTTTTTTTTTTTTTAAGCATTATTTATGTTATAAAGATATTTGTAAAGGCAAAAATGCAGTTGAAAAAATCGATTTAAGGGGGCAAATATTGTCCCTTACTGAAAAAGGTGTGACTGAAGAGTGTGGGTACGCAGAAGGATATTAAGCCTCTTGGGGTACAACTCTAAAAAGTTTGAGAACCACTGGGACTGGGTTAAGGAATAGAACAAAATAAACATCAAAGCACAATATACCAAGGGCAGAAAGTAGGCCTAATAGCCTATTCCCATGGTTTGAATATGACACAGCCCCACCTAAGATATTTTTCACCAGCCGCCACTGCAGTGCATTATGTTGACTATTAGGGACAAGAAAATGTATTAGCCTATTTGTCAAATTCGGATGACGTTTTAGTAATTGATGACAGTATGAGTGAGTTTAATTTGTAGATTGATCGATCGTTAATCTAGTAAATGATTTAATCCCTGAACACTGCTGTGTGTAATATAAAAACACTCTCCCAACAGCATACTGTTTCTTTTGAGCCTAATTCCTAGTCAAATTAAAATGATATAGTTGTATAATATCACTTGTGGTGGTGTTTTGTATAGATGTGGCCAGACGAGCAGTCTCATTCGCGCCGCGGGACCTCTAGACGCGCGTAAACGCGTCTTTACAACACTGAAATCACTCGCGCCAGACGCTCTATTCGCGTTTGGTGTGAACGCACCTTAAAGGAGAACTTGGTAACTTTTTTAACTTAATAAAACTGTCTAGAAATCATTTGGATGGTTAAACAACCTGTTCTGGTGATATTGGTGACTTTCCCTGCTCCCCCCAGCGTTCCCAGGCGGAAAACCAACCTTGCAACTTGCGCACTGCCGTCCCGGCAAAGTGAAATTGGAAGTCTCGTGAGAAGCGAGAACTAGAACGAGAACGAGCGCGAAACACAAATTGCTTTACGGCAATTCGACATAAACACACACGCATGTATGATGTATTACCAGATTACCCACCTCGGTAGACATAGCTCCACGCGATACAGTTGGCTTGCTCCGATCAAAACAAACGCACATGAGCAGCGGTAGAGAGGGGGAGGAGGCCGCCGCAAGTGAGTTTTTTACGACTGTGTTGTGAAATATACGCCCCCCCACAGCTGTAGGGGGAGCTCGTGGGGAAAACATGCGACAACAAAAGGGAAAATCAGCGAAGAAGTGACTAGAGTTCGCTAGAGTTACAGAGTTCTCCTTTAACAATAACATTAGAGTGACAGCACTACCAACGCCCACAAGCGACTAGCGACATACAGCGACAAAATCTGACAAGTTAAAACAAAATGACCTTTTCAGCTCATCATGAACCTGAACATGGGAGGCCCCTGAACTTGGGAGGCCCCTGGGCTTCAGCCCAGGTAAGCCCGTGCATTAAGGCGGCCTTGACTGCAGTGTATTTTGGCCATGATCAATGCATTGTCAGATCGCGGCACTCCTGCTCTGCTCTGCTATACGCACTGCCGCGCCGCCTCTGCGTGCGGTGTGAATGCTCTAATCTGTTAACATGGGCGGCAAAAAAAATAAAATACGCGTGCAGTTAACGAATTTGCCAATTCGTATGAATTCATACGAATGACCTACCCCTGACCCCGCCCCTAAACCTACCCATCACGTGGGTTTAGACAAATCGTACAAATTCGTACGAGTGAGGTCGTACGAATTAGTACGAATTAGCCAACTTTTTATCATTCGTACGAATTGGTCGTGAGATAGCGTTGGCGTAAGAGTTAGGAGTGCAGTTCCTAAAAGCACATTACTGGCTTTGCAAACACTGTGGCACTTTTATATTTTATTTGTTTACATGCCTGCCGGGTATTTTAAGTTGAGGTGCTATTTGTTTATATATTAGACTTTTTTATATTTACTGTTGCACTAAAGTCCAAAAGTGAAGAATTTATCTTATTTATTACTTGATTGTTCAAGCTACCTCACAGAAGTGCTCTGTTTGTTAACAGAGTTGTTGAATGTTAAAATAAGGTGAATTAAATAAAAAATAAGGAACATCCTGGATCTGTTTTTTCGCTCTTCTTTATTCTTTTTTTATGTATTATAGAAGTATCGGATCGGGACTCGGTATCGGTAGATACTCAAAATCAAATGACTCGGACTCGGACTCGAGGGCAAAAAAACCTGATCGGGACATCCCTAGTTTAAGTGTTTGTCTGATACACTTTGTGACCTGTGCACAAGTATAATTTGGGCAGTCCAATCGAGTCACACTTTCCTCAGATCATTTTCTTAAAACTGAAAATGACGCCATTATCTACCCACCCTTTTTTTGTGTGGAACACAAAAGGAGTAATTGTCTATCTCTTTTTCATACTACAAAAATTCATGGTGAGCACCATTCAAAAGTAGCTTATCTCTTATACTTATACTTATCTCTTAGTCTCTTATGCTCACCAAGGCTGCATTTATTTGATCAGGAACCTAGTAAAACAGTAATATTATTACAATTTACAATAACTAGCTATTTTCTATTTTAATAAATTTTAAAATGTAGCTTATTTATTCCTGTGAAGGCAAAGCTGATGGCAAATCTGTCACATGATCCTTCAGAAATCATTCTAATATGCTGTTTTGATGCTCAATAATCATTTCGTACTATTCTCATTGTTGAAAACAGTTATGCTGCTTTTTATATTTGTTGAAATCAGGATAGTATTTTTTTTTATTTTGATGAATAGAAAGTTCAAAAGAACTGTATTTATTTCAAATTGTAACAATTTAAAAGTATTTTCTGTCACTTCTGATACATTTAAAGGGGTCATGAACTGAGAAATCTAATTTTCCTTGAGGTTTTGACTTATAAGAGGTCATCATCATATTATAAGAATATCCTGAAAATGTCAGAATTGAAAACTTCCTTGTTAGTCCAAAATCAGCTTTTATTGTTACCAGGCCCAGCGAATGACTCGTCCTGGACTTTGCCTCTTTATGACGTAATAAGGTAGTGAATGCAGAAGAAAATCAACTTAGGCCCTGCCCACTGGCGTTAGTGAGATGAGGACGAGAGAATAGCTCAGGGTCACTCACTGGCCTAAAAATAACTTATACCTTCCAAAGGATCTTAATGCTAGGAATGTGGATATTTATCTACAATCAATTATTTACAATCAAACGGCGCATGTTTATCAGTGAGTTCTTGACTCGCGCCAAAACTTCCGTAATAATCAACGAATCTCTTATTTACATTGTGTTTGCACTGTTAGTTATGATGAAAGCATTCGTTAGTGTGCAGAAATCGAGTTCTCACAGCAACCTTTCATGCCACGATATGAATATAATGCCATAGATCTAATTGCATTGCTATAATTATCACTTTTCATGAGTAGTTAATATTCAGAGCTGTAATAGTAAAAACATTTTAAAAGTTTTCAAGAGAGTTAAACATGTAATACTAGCTATTTCGAATGAAAAGCTTTTAACCAATCACAGTAGTGGGTGTTTAAACTGAAGTCTCACAGCAGACACGCCCCTTCAAACAGAGCGTTCAAATCAGAGGCTAAAATCAGGCTAGGAAAAATGCCTTTTATTTCTAAATCATTATTTAAAAATCATACTAACATTATAAGTGCACCCCAGGAAACATTATGAAACAATAAAACAATGCAGTTCACGACCCCTTTAATTCATCCATGCTAAATAAAAATATAAATTTTGCAGCAGTTCTGCCTAATACCTTCTTTTGTTTCACTGAAGGAAGAAAAAATACAGGGTTGGGAATTGCATGAGGGTGAGTAACTGATGACAAAATATTAATGTTTGAGTGAATGATATCTCTAACCATCAGTCATGACCGAAAGTGCCTAATTGGTACTTTAAGTCTTCACTGTCACTGCTGTTTATCAGGGAAGATGATTATTAGAGTCATAAAATTCAGCCACCATAGAAGACACAGCAGCTTCTGAAATGGGCTGAAAGCTGAAATTCATTGGTCTCCATTTAGGTGCTGAAGTACTAGCAAATGTCTTGTAATTCACAGCGGGTGACTTTTGTATTTTCCTTAATGCCCATGAATCTAATGGTGCTGTTACAAAGCAAATTGGACTTTCTCTCACGTTGTCACTTTTGCCTGTGATCTGCATTTGCCTTTTCATTTGTTTAAAAAGCCAAATAATTTGATCTGCCACCTATGTTATCATCAGATCAAAGTCCCATGCAAAAAGTCATGATCCAGATCTGTGTAAGATGTTCGGGGTGTCAGTAGGGGACTTGTGTTCTCTAGTTGCAGTTCACTGGCAGGACTGCATGTGTTGTGTAATAGGATATTACGTAATGCCTGCGAGGTTGTGCTGCAGCAAGCTTTATAGGGGCTCAGTTAAGCGCAGACTCCCACGTGTGTCTTCGCCTTTCTCAGACCATTTTTGTACAAATGGTTTGCCCTATGTGGTTTTCTAATGTTTTAATACTCTTTGTTTGATGTTCGATAGCTTCGAAAATGCGCAGTGATGTCTGGAATCACTTGATAAAGTAGATGAAAATACATTTAAGTGGAAGTTGTGCAGCGCCAATCTGCCATATACATAAAATTATAATGAGAACACTATAGAATGTTGTGAATTCTTTATGCTTTAGTTGCCCGTGTTTCAGCCCGTTGTTACGGAAAGAGCGCATCCACAACGGGAGTAACACTTTCTGGCTAGCACTTAACTAGTGCAGATACAAGTTGTAATGTTACATTTATGTTATGTATCTAGAACATCTGATTAATTTATCTCATATAGGATGCGTCACATAGAACGGGCTTCAGTTTACTGGTGTTCATTCAATCTTCAGCTTCACCTCATGCAGCTGCTATTCCTTTTCCATTTTCATTCAGTTTCAATTTTCACTTTATTGTTGGAATCTCTTCAAAAAAAATTTCTTGCATCCCACAGCGTCTACTGTCTCGCATCAATACACATACACTTCAAATTATTAACACAAAACAATTAACACCACTTGATACAAAAAACACATACAAGTATGTAACTACACAACTAGCTGCAGTGCATCAATTTAGTCCTTTCTATTTTTCAGAATCCTCCTGAGGCCTACTTAGACCCTCAATTCTAAATTTATTAATTTACATTTACATTTAATCATTTAGCAGACACTTTTATCCAAAGCGA
This sequence comes from Leuciscus leuciscus, assembly GCF_965113295.1. NCBI lineage: Eukaryota > Metazoa > Chordata > Actinopteri > Cypriniformes > Leuciscidae > Leuciscus > Leuciscus leuciscus. The sequence goes on from NC_138729.1 coordinate 26,547,714, forward strand.
CTTACAAATGAGGAGAGCAATAAAAGCAATTAAACTAACAATAGGACAACAATGTGCAAGTGCTGTGACCCTTCCCAGTTTATTCTAAGGCAGTATACGTAATCTTAAAAAAAAAAAAGAGTAGAGAGAGTATATAGAGTAGAAGAGAAAATAAAATAAAAGAAAGTGTTAGTATTAATGAATCAAGTGTTGCCGAAAAAGACTGATCATTCTAGCATATGCTACTCCAATAGATGTTTCTTTTTCAAAAACATGCATTATTGATAATCTAGCAGTGGTATTTTTCATATGTTCAGATTTGGATAGACATGTTTACATGTAAAAAAAAAAAAAATCGTAACAGTGTTTTTTTATTTTTTATTATTATTTAATTTTTTATTAACATTATCACCATGATAGACATGTTGTATGTTTACAACATTAGTTTAACATTAGATTTTTTTACTTGAGAAAAATTAACATGTATCTACTGTACCTGATATTTATCCAAATTAATCGATATTGAATCTAGATTGGAATCAAATCACAAGCACACGTGTCATTATACCATGTAAACATTGTTTTTTGTCACTAAACTTTATGAAATTCTGTTTGGTTACTAAATGTTTTGACAATCACAATAACAACCCACACCCCCCTAGAAAATTATCTCTCCAAGCTGAACTCAAAAGTTAGCAGCCCTTTTTATAAGGCTGCTGTCACTTTTTACGACCTCATGCACAGATCTAATATACAGGCACGTTCCAGTTTTCTCCCTACTGGTTATGTTCACTTAAGACATAACCGACTGTTTGTTTATGTAAACCTTGTGTGTATGTGACAGTTTAAGCGCAATAAGACGCAAACAATAACCTAGTTTAGTACTCACAAGCTGTTTGACAGGCTTTTAGTGTGTGCGCGATTCGGGTGTAGGGGCTCAGATAAGCTTGTCAGAACAGCCTGCAAATAGAATGTTTAACTGGCAAGGCTTTAAAATGCATGCAGATAATAAACTTTCGTAATTGTCTATAACTGCAGTGTCACCTGAGAGTAACCCTACCTCTGCGTTAACGTGATGTGAATGTACATCGCGTTGTACCTATGTTGGGACGGAGGTGCCAGAACGGCAACTGATTAAATGTGCACCGTAGCAGGATAATACTTTATTTCTTCAAAAGCAGATCGTGGAGACATTTTAATCATTCACGGTCAAAAATCGTGATATCACACACCCCTGGTTCCAACACTTTTGATTTTCTGCCCGACATATTAACGCATGGACCAGCTGTTTTAGCATTCTGTCATTGACTTAGCCAATTCCCGTAATTTTTTGTTTTGCAATTAAACAACTGATTTAGAAATTTAGTTGACCAAGCCTCTTCTCGTAACGTTTAGACGACAATGAGAGGGCAGCCCTAAAATATTATGTTCACACAAGCAAAGGCAGAAAGTTCTGGCTTTTACCATTAAGAGACCATTCACACATCAGCACCAAAATACACGCTGATACGCTGAAAAATCAGCGAGTGTATATATACACATACAAAAACTTTTAAAAAGCAGCTGAGCTTACTGTAAACAGTGCGGAGTAATCGCATCATCTCTATAAGAACTTTATGATTGGCCCAAAGCAGACTTCTTTTGTCCTCGTTCGTACTCCGTAATCTTCATTCTTTGTTCACGCACAGCAGCTTACCGGTAATTTACTGGTAATGTTACAACTTCTCATCTTGGTAATTTGGCAGAACCGATTTAACTTTGAATAATAACTTTGAGGTAATTATAGAAGTGATGCAGTTTTGTGATATACTGTGGTGTTTTGTATAGTCAAAGGTGCATATAACAATCTGTGTGGGGTAAAGCTAAATAAAAATTAAAAATACAAATACAAACAAAATACAAAAGAAAATTGTGAAATTGAAAAGAAAAATGACAAAATATAAAAACTAGTGACATTTTCAAGACTAAAATAACCCTACCCTAATTAGCTCCTAAAGCTTAGTTCCATATAAATTCACGGATAATTTATGTCGTTAGTGAAAATCAATATTGACCTTCACTCACTGTAAAAAAAAATTACATCCCCAAGTCAAAAATTTCTAGTGACTGATAACATCTAAATTTTTCAATTAGTCTGACGTATTATTTCTCATTGAGCCAATGTTAACAGACTATTGCAACAAGAATTGCACTTAGGCCAATTAAAAAATGTAGATGTGACCAGTCACTAGAAAATTTTGACTTGGAGAGGTTAGAATTTTTTTTAGTGTTGAATTTGAAAAAGGATGCTCATTCAAGAAGCTATACTAAAATTCAGAGTCAGTTCATTCACATTTGGGGATCGACTATTTTTGACTGTCAAAATGCCGGCGGACACAGCAACAGTGAGTTGTTCAAAATCTTTATTTTTACTAAACTCTGTGTACACAAACAATGTTCTCAATGCTCGAGCTCATGTGTAGAGCCCCTGGTGATACTTCGAGCAAAGTTTCATGTTGTGTCGAGCCTTCTTAGTGTTTTAAAAATAGCTATTTTTGATGCTATCATAGTAGTGCCCCATTCACTCCCATTCAAAAGGCAATTTGACCGAAAACGAAAATACGGTCAAAACTTAAAAGTGGTGTTTCCATTCTAATTATGCTTTTAAACGAAAGTTTGCCTCGGGTAGATTAACAAAAAGACCCTAGGTTGCATTTTGGCGACAATTATCCTTTAACGGTAATTTACCAGTAAAGACGGTAGGCCTAGGCTATGTGTGAAAGGGGTATGTGTCTTGTTTTCTGTTGGTTGTATATGAGATTAAAAATGTATTTAACGTCAGAAATGAAATTTCACCCTATCTATTTTGTAAACGCATGTTATTGATCTTATTTAGTGATTTATCCATGCATATGTTTAATTCCCCCCCCCCCCAAAAAAAATGTACCTCAAAATGTCGTAATTAGGGTTGGGTACCAAACTCTGTACTTTTAATGGCACCGACCGAATTACGTCGGTGCTACCAAGTATCGATTCACATTTAATCAATCGGTGCCAAATTTCGGTACCTGAGAACGCATGGGTGCGAGAGTAAGACTATTTAAATACGATTCCTGCAAGTTCTGCGTGTCTCTGTGAATGAGTGGCGCAGACGCGCTGTTTCATTCACCACACACACACACACACACACACACACACACACACTGAAGCACGCGCGACGCTCGCAGTGTTTTTCAGCTTCTGCAGTCTCACTATATGAGAACATGAATGCATTTCCAGAGCCGCTCTGAGAGTTTTCTGTTTCATTTAAGAAAAACTATCGTCATATCATTAGCACACTGAAACTCAGAGGTCTTCACCACAAATAAAAGTTCGGTTTAACTTGATCATATATTACTGTTGTACAGTAGAATTTATATATCTCAATTTAATAATAACACTAATAATAATAAATTATGAAAAAATATTTTTTAAGGAATAATCACACTTTTTCTTCCATTGTTGTAAATTTAACAGTATAAAGCTCAGTTGTTCCGCATGTTGTTTGACAAAGTATAATTTCATATAAAAGATCAATTAAATTAATGTTTTATGCCTTCATTTGATTACTAGAAAATTCACTACAAAACATTTAATAGAATTTGTTTTATTATTATTATTACTAAAATGGTTGTTTTTATTAATATTCAAGCATCACAGACAATGCCAGACAGCGACCAAGGCATCTCTGGCATAATGTCAATAACACTTCTGTAAATGACTTATAGTTTCTTTACAGTTATTGAGGTAAACATGCCTAAAGTACCCAACCCTATTCTTAATGTGATCTTCCAGCGAAACTTCTCTTTGTTAAAGCATGCTGAATTTTTCCAATTATTTAGTCGCTTAAATTTCACCCCTCCACAATGGACTGCAAGCTCGCAATACTGTAATGTTTGAATGCAACACTGACAGCTCAAAATCAACTTCTGATGAATAGATCCAAGTTCGGCCTTAAATTTCTTTTCTATTTCAATAATCCGCTACACTTGGATGTGCATCACAATACGACCAAAAAGATCTGTCTCTATACTGTTTCATTGCAATTTTTAAGCAGTGTTAATTGTCTAAAATGTAATGGTTAGTTGTGTCCTGATTCTCATAGTTCTGGTTCTGTGTAAATACTCATTGCTGTGTAAATACGGATTTGCACTTTCTGTTGTATAGCCTGTATGTCAGGAAATGTCAAAGGGAACAAGCTTTGTCCATAGCAAAAACAACACAGTCCAATGTAAATAATGTCTGCAAGTGAGTGTAGTGCTGATACTCAGTCAGCTGATGAAGGAAAAAATGTGATGCAAAAGTTACCGAATGCATTACGTTCTATTCAAAGTAACGGTAACATAATTAGTGATGAGATTGTAACGATTCACATTTAAAAGCAATGTCGTTCCCCAACACGGGCTGTCTGAAATCGGCCTCATTGCCTGCTGTTTTTCATCATTGACCTGCATCTTGTCTTCCTTGAATGCACTTTGTCTTTATCTTGTGTGCTCTTTTGAACTGCATTTGTGAGAGTCGGTGTGTTCGTGTGTGTGTTTGAGGAATTTCGGTGATCTGGGTTACTCTCAAGCGAAGGCTTCTTTGGCCTGAAGGCAGATAGTGTGGAGTTTGGGGGGATGGGACGTTTGGGAATGTCTTGCATGTTTCTCCTCACGAGGAGGGAATTCAGCAATCTGTGCTCAATACTTCACTGATACACTCAAGGCTTTCAGAGAGAGGATAATAATGTCATGAGATCTGAACTAATACACCTTGTTACAGACTCTGTACCTTTATTTGTGCTGCATTTGAGACAAGCTTGAACTGGAAAAATTTGTGGGTAAGAGTAGGGTTATTTAAGTCTTGAAAATGTCACTAGTTTTTATATTTTGTCTTTTTTTTTGTCTTTTTTTTTTTTTACAGTTTTCTTTTGTATTTTGTGTGTATTTTTTATTCTTATTTTATTTAGCTTTACCCCACACAGATTGTTATATGGACCTTTGACTATACAAAACACCACAGTATATCACAAAACTACATCACCTCTATAATTACCTTCAAAGTTCTTATTCAAAGTTTTTATTTTTCAAACACACAACGATTCCTGGTACATAGCAATAAATTGTAACTGCTATCAGCGTTTATGGTTCAGCTGCACTGACTGGATGCAGTTCCTGAGCAGTTACTGATGGCCAAACATCAGCCTTGTTTGACTCTTAGTGTTTATTCCTATTGTATAATGGATATTTATAGTTTCGATTCAGTCTCTATTTTTTGGGGGGGTTTTTTGTGGTAAACTCACATTTTTATTTTTATGTTAGTTTCATCTCTAGTTATTGTTTTAGTATTATTATATATTTTTTTGTAAATACATGTCATCTCTGTCATCTTTACCACACACTACCATTTAAAAGTTTGGGGTCAGTAAGATTTTTAAAAAATGTAGGCTATAGGCTGCATTTATATGATCAAAAATACAGTAAAACGACTTCCTTGGGGTTAGAAGTTCATTTCTTTCGTCCTAAGGTGGAAGATGCTGTGTAATGACTATGACTGTTATTATGTAAAGTCACTCAATGTGACACTTTAATAGAGTTCATTCTTGTTTCCTGTCATTGTAATATGAATCAGGTTGCTGGGGAAAGCAATTTCTTTGACGTTCACTCACTGACATTGTTGAAAGTTTTATAGTCAGTTGATTGGTCAATCGTGGCATTCTGCTGTCAGATTTTTTTGGAATGAAATCGGCAATCTGCATAGCTGAGCTTGTTTTTACATCTCTTGTATCATATCTCTCTTTCAATATTTCATGATAATTTTTTTGGTGGTAATGTGATCTTATCACCCTGTCTAGGTTTGATATGATAAAATGATTGACTGTGTGACTGTCACTGTACATTTATTATATATGCTAGTGATGATCCCTTCCTTTTTTTTCTGAAACTTTTCCATTAAGATAAAAGCAGCCCTGTCTATCGCTGACGCTGATAAAGCAAAAATTTTACCAATCTGGCACAACCGTACAGACTACAGAAGAAAATGTGATTTTACTGCATTTTAACTTCCATGTTCCATGAGCTTGCAAGACTTTTGCAACAATAGCAGAGCTGCACGTAGCTGCCACATATCTCAAAACTCATTCACTTTACTTCCTCTTGTGGACAAAAGCTCCAGATCAAAAGATAATCAACATTAATTTCAAACAAACATTCAGAAGCATCAGCTGTAGTGAAATCAATTTTATTTTGTCTTTGATCGGAGCATGATGGCCGTCTACATGGCTATAGTTTAAAGCAGGGGTTCCCAATTCCAGTCCTCGCGCCTCCCCGCTCTTCACATTTTGTATGTCTCTCTTATCTAGCACGCTCAGTTGAGGGGTGGGTTCCTTTCGACCATACGTGCGCTGCAAAGTGAACTTAAAAGGGTATTTCGCCATCTTAGGGAGATATCAGTTCCGAAGCAGGTTGACAACGGTTACAAGTCAACTATCATTATTAAAGGTTAAATAAGATAAAAAGACATGTTACCACCACCACCGTCTTACGTTACCGTCTCCCTCATCTAACACACCTTATTCATCTCATCAGCTCATTAGTACATACTACAGTACAAGACGTGAATTGAGTGTGTTTGAGGGAGACATCCAAAATGTGCTTTGGTGGGGGTCCCCAGGACAGGTTTGAGAAGCACTGGTCTTAAAGCAAAGACATATCCCAAATTCACAAGCAATTGCTGAAGTAAACAATCTGTAATGAAATAAGCAGCAAATTAATAGCAATAGGGCAAATAAACACAATAGAACAAAGTTAAATATTGCGTTTAAGTTTTTCAGGTAGGTCTGTTCAAGTAAGAAATACAACAACAAAAAATCATATATTTAATATATATAAACCTGCATAGTCAATATGCTGCTGTCACTTTGATAAGACAGTATGCACAGATCCAGTATACTGACACATACATTTTATACTGATACGTTTGATTTAGTCTCAAAAGACTGTTTACGTGAATACTCACCAAGGCAGCATTTTGGCACATAAGTGTGTGTATTTGACATTTCAAATGCAATAAGCCACTCAAGAGAACTTCATTCTCACACACTGAGGCGGCTTTCAGGCCTGGCGTTGGCATACCAGTACTGGATTCAGTTTTGTTGCATGGTTTGTTGTGCTTTTAAAAACTTATGAAGTCCATTCCGCTCTTTATTTTCTCATTCACTGATGTTTCATTAGCTCTCTAACGTATATTTACTCCTCACATCCATTGACGTGCTCTTGCACCTCCCCACACCTTGAAAACCCATATGTTTGCCTATGATTTATACATCAAAATAGTAATAATTATATCATAAAAGTGACATCCTGGTCATGCCATATTGCTCTTTTCAAAACAACAGCCACATTCATGCAGAAGAACAGACGAGTCTAACCTGTTGAGCTATTCGTCATAACTTCTCTCTTGACTGAATCTGAGTCAATATTTAGTCTCATCCTGGTTCTGCTTTCTCCACAGGTGCTCTGACGAAGGTGAAGGAAAGCCAGAAGCACGTAGAGGAAGGAAAGATGGAAAGCCTGCAGGCAGACGGCATCAGGGAACGCTGCAACATCATCTCTTTTGCCACGCTGGCTGAGATCCAACACTTCCACCAGACTCGAGTGCGGGACTTCAAGTCCCAGATGCAGCATTACCTCCAGCAGCAGATCAGCTTCTTCCAGAAGATCACAGGCAAGCTAGAGGAGGCGCTTCAGAAGTATGACAATGCCTAAATGAACCACGTTTCAATTGGACTGACAGAGCTTTACCTTGCCCGGCAGAGAGCCCGGTGAGGGTTAGCCAGCCCCTAGCAATATATGACAAAAAAAGAGTCTAAAATGTATGAAATCTATCCCCATACAATGAGTGTCCATTAGAAGGAACTGAAACTTTTTGGGGGAAAGTCTTTGGTGAGATGGCGATAATAAACGTCTAGTCTGGACTGTGTTTTCCTACGTGAAACTGATGAGGAGGACAGAGACACGCAGGACATAGTCACAGAGAACATGGAATATATTTGATCCTGCTACTAATGTCATATTTTAAACAGTGTTCTTTACACAGACGAATGAAATATTAATATGACTTGAGGTGCTCGTGTGGCTCCTCTCTGCCACCTTTTAAACACTCGAGACCCTCTTAGCCATTCTTAGATGTTTACAGACCTTACAGAGCCGCTGTCATCACTGTTGTGCCTTTCGATCTCGTCTTGTTGGTATTTTTATAATTTCTTAAAAATAACTATATATTATTCTTATTCTGAAATTTGTTTTTACAAGGTTTGATGTTATTATTCTTAATTATGTTATCTTAAAAGTCACCCCTGCTTAAAATGGCAGGACGAAGGAGTAGCTGGCTCATGTTTTGAGATAAGTGTGGGAGTAGCTTGTCACAATGCTCTAATTTGATATCCTGTCTGATTTATTCCCCCAACTCCAATGCAGAACAGAATGTGCATTTGGGGGAAAACCGTAGTCATAGACAATTGAGCAGGCAAGCACCTAAAAACAATTTCAAATGTGATGTTAACAGGAAGCACAGCACACTCAGGATAACATGAGTTCATTTTGGACACTTCTGCCTACCATTTTTTTGGGTTTATGACATTTCTCAAAACTTACAGTCAGAGAATCCAATTTATTTTCTACTACAGATTTTTTTTTTTTTTTTTTTTACTACAGATTTCTACTTATGAACCACACCTAGATGTTCTGAAATATTAAAGAAGATTGCAAATAAATTGTTCACCTAATTGCTTGTTGCATTGCATATATTTTGTAGTGCATGTATTTTGAGATAGGCACATTCAAACACCACATTGAACATATTTTGATCTACTGAAAGTAGTTATAAATAATCAATGGCAACAAGATGTTTGTTTGCTGTTACTTGTCTTGATCATATCCTGTGCAGGCATAGTGAAAAAGAGAACAGATGGAAATAGAAACTAAAAAGGGCTGCACGATATTGACCTAAAATGCAGTAAAATGTTAAATAATGCGATATTCGATATGCAATACAAAACTGTGTAAAATCAACTTGAATTATATTTAAATATATTTAAAAACTGAAAGTGATATAACCAATAAATGGTTCATGTTCTTTCCGTGAAAAGAAAGCATCACTACAACTTCTGAAAGTGAACAGCAGCATTTTTTTCATTACATAAAAAGTAATGTCACAAATTTAAAATGTCATTTTAACCTCAATGTAAACAAACAAAAAAAGCTATTTAAATACCAGCAACTCTTTGCTCAAATTGGTTATATATAGTTATATCAACCTGAATCCTTAACATCAAGAACATCCAGGTAAACGAAAACACATAACTAAACTAGGAGTGGACGATTTGTAATTTTATTTTATTTTATTATCTTAGTTATTAAAAATAAGAACAAATGGGTTTGCAAAATTACAAACAATAGGACAAATACAATAAAACAAAGATACAAATTAAATAAACAGTGCTTTACATTTTTCAGGTAGGCCAACATTAGATAGACATTAGATTTTTACATTAGTAAGAAACAATACAGAAAATGTATAATCAAATGTAAAAATAAAACACTGCACTCTTCAAATGAATTAAATATACACTGATTCATATTAAAGCTATAAAATGTATTCATTTAAGAGCAGTAAGTGATTTATTTTCTTTTTTTCTTTTGTTGTTTGACAGACAGCAGTAGGTATACTGTATTAGGCTGCTGTCACTTTAAGACCTAATGCATGGATCCTATTGACACACATCGGATTTCTTTCCCATTTGTTTACATTCACTTAATACATTCTAATGTGTTTGCATGAATACTCACCCAGACAGGCATTATGACATAACTGTGACCATTCAACTGCAATAAGCCGCAAAAGAGAGCTGAATTCGCAATCACGTGCTGTCCGAGAGGCGGATTTCTATGCAAGCGCTTCGAGTGTGCTTCACTGTTGACCTAAAATTGACTTTAAGAAACTTTTTGAAGTAGCCTATAAAAATCATTCAGATATCCCATATGCATATTGCGATATTTCGATATATCGTGCAGCCCTAATTTATTTTCATTCTTTACATTTGTTGTTTTCTCTTTCCCTGTTTTTTTCAGTATATATAACCAATATTGATGCAGTATTAGTACAACTATAATTGTTGTGCTGAAGGGAAGAGGAAATCTTTTAAGCGTCTTGTTACTAGTGTTGAAGCATGAAAAATGTGAAAGTGGATGCAGATGTTAATTTGTCAATACTTGTGAAATATATCAACCCTATATTTTCACATTGTACATTATAAAAACAGACACTTGTGATTGTGCATTTGCATCAGCAATAAAAACACTTCAAATCTTGTTTACCACAACAAACACCTGTTATGTCCTAAGGAATAAGATTTTTACCATATCTACATTGTTTACAATCTCTATAGGATATGGGCATTTCATGAACTTTCAAGTAGTGACTACTTTTAAAACTAGTTAAAATAATGTAAACAAAATCTTTTTAATTCTTATATTATGCAGGCTATATTTATGACCTAATAGTCATTGAGCAAATATACTGTATGTTGAGTTAAAAGTATAAATAAAAATGATATACAAAATATTATTTCATATTTATAATGTAATATAAAATATACTTATTCTTACATGTATAAATAAATTTGAACCTAAAATCTAAGGTACTGGACATTATTTACCGTCTTCTACCCATTTTATGCTGTTTCGAATGTCAGCAGTCAGTAACAATACGGATGGGGATTGCTGTCAGTCAACAGTGATTTTTCGGTTTGTGTTGTGGGTAATGAGAGGAGTGTTCACTGTGAATGGTGACAAATGCCTTTTTCAAGGCCAAGCCGTGGGAACGCAGCCTGTTTGCCAGACCTGCCTGCTCTTCTAGTTGGCGCGGCACAGCCGCTTTCCTCAGCGCTGGCTGTAAACACTGAAGCGCACTCTGCTTTCAGCAGGACGGGTCTCCGGGAGGTGTGCCAAACAAGTCTCCTACTGCCAGCCATGGGCTATCCTGTCTCAAAGTCCTCACTTTACTGGAGGTTTTTGAGATTTCCAAGATAAAAACCACATATTGATTCAAAACATCTCTATCAGACTAGTGCAGACACATGAAACATCCTGCTTTGCTTTGTTTTACAATACTATGATTTCAGCTTTTTAAAATACAAGGATGTGATGCTTAGGAAGGTAATAACTGTTGATGAAGTGACTAATGTTGAGGATTTTAATGCGATTTTATCTTCTTCTGCCATGGGTTTTAATTATTTTCTTACCGGTGCAAGCTCAGACACCGTTTGTATCAAATAATGTCTCTGTCTTTTCCTTAGTGACTTTTCCTTTTTCCATACTTCTTGCCTCTGACTTAGTGCTCATCCATAAGTGTGAGCGCATATCTTGTGTTATTGTGTTAACATGTTGACTATGCTGTAATGCTCTGCACATCAAGTCTAGTCTCACAATATATACTGTATATATATATAGTACTGCTGTCAAATCGATTAATCGCATCTAACTTAAAAGTGTGTATGTATATATATATATATATATATATATTAATGGCATGTGTGTGTATATATTCATACACGCATACAGTCAGACCAAAATTTATTCAGACACCTTCAACATTTCTCACATTATCTCAGTTTATTCGCTATAGTTTAGAAAATGGTAATAAAATATGACAAGAACAAGAGTTATCAAATCAGTTGATATTTCATTGGTTTTGGCCATCCATCCTGACTGTCTCACAAATGAATTGGTTGAATAGCTGTCAGCTGTTAAATTTAAGTACACAATTAGATAATACCAATTTAGGTCAACCAATTACCAAGCAATGCTTAATTTTGTTCAGTCTGTTGTGTAAAAAGGTCGCATTAGCATTAAAGAAAAAACACTTAAGCAAAACACGGTCAGGTCAAAGTGGCTGAATACATTTTGGTCCCAAATTTGTTAGCAATTTTACTGGTAGTCCACTGTATGAAGAATTTTTGGGTATAATATATCACAGTTTACTTTATTTTGCTATCGTCACTTTATTTACACAAATGAACTATAATGTCCTGCACCCACTAGTAAAAAAATATATCTGGCATCTGAATTTTTTTTTGTTTGACTTTGTATATATATATATACATATCCATACAGTATATGGATGTGTATACACACATATACTGTACATATATATAATATATAATATATACTCTATATAAATATAAGAATATGTATAATACACATATATAAACAAAAAAACTTTTATGATAGATATGATTAATCGTGATTAATCGATTTGACAGCACTAATATATACACATATTAAACACTTGCCACTGAACACATTTGAGAGGCATGCAGTGCTGTAGGTGCCAGAATACTAAACGCTGGCTTTAAACGGCTTCACAGGAAATGCATTCCAGATGTTTGCAACTGCAGGAACACAAGTTCCTCCCAAAGGAACTTATTGAGGGTTGATATCACAATATATGGTATAAGTAGATTTAAAGAATACTTACCACATTCACTTTAAATTCTAATGTAATATAAATAATTGGGAGATATATTAAGGAATCATAATAATAGCTGTTCACAAAGAAAAAAAATTATTAAGATTTTATTTTCTGTTTTGAGATTTTTATTCTGGAACCTCTGTGATCGGGGCAGTCATAAAACTCATGTGATGAGAGTGAGTTTTCGCTAGTTCATAACTAAATTGGAGTCCTGAGATCCTTTTACGTATAACTCAATTTCAGTTCCACCCTCTTGAGGAATGCCGCTGCTACGAGCCAGAAGGAAAACACATCTGAAAACAAAATTAAAATTCCTCCCTAATAATTGAAGAATGTTAAACTCAGTGCAGCTTGACATTATATCTCATAGCGGCTTATTGAGTAAGTCTAACTTGCAAATTGCTTTCTATAATGCTAATGCCAGACCTTATCAAATCCTGTTTGAGAAACGCAAATGCAGTGAATATTTTGTCCTTGTTACATGGTTGATATGTTTATCATTTCACCTCAAGGACATGAAGGTCTTGATAATGCCTAACTGCACTTATCAGTGTTATGGTCTTGTATATATAATTCGGAGTCCTGAGATTCCGTATTAAAGTATTAACGTATTAAACTCAATTTGATGAGGAATATATTTATTGTAAAAGAATATACTCTTAGGGGAGATTAAAGGGTATCAATATATAAGCTGTATTTTCAGCCTAATTACTCCAGTCTTCAGTGTCTCATGATCCTTCAGAAATCATTCTAATATGCTGATTTAGTGCTCAAGAAAGATTCATTATTATCAATGTTGAAAAAACATAATATTTTTATGGAATCTGTAATGCTTTCTTCAGGTTTCTTGGTAACACTTTACAATAATCCCTCATTTGTTTACATTAGTTAATGTATTAACTAACATGATCTAACAATGAGGAATACATTTACTGTATTTATTAATATTTGTTAATGTCGTTCATTGTTTGGTAGCTCACAAAATGTTAACAAATATAACTTTTGATTATAATAATGTATTAGTAAATGTTGAAATAAACGTTAAGATTAAAAGATGCTGTAGTATTCTTCATTCTTTGTTCTTGTTAACTAAAGTATTTCAAATGAAACTAAAATGAATTTGAAAATGAAAGTGTTACTGGTTGATGAATAGAAAGTACAAAAGCATTCATTAAAAGCCCAGCATTTATTTGAAATAGAAATTCTTGCTGAATAAAAAAATATTTCTTTAAAATTAACATTCTTTTACATTTTGGTTGAGCATAATATGCAGTAATATAAAGTTTGGATTGGATTTGGTAAAAAAAAAGAAGAAAAAAAAAAGAAGAAAAAGCTCAAGAAATAAATCCAAATTGATTGCATGTATGAAGCTAATCAAAATAACATGCTCACTTCAATAGATTTCACTGACAAAATGTGCTGATGATCTTAAATTATGCAGGAGTTGACTGACATGCTGCTGTATTTATTGGTCAGTTGCATGCTGTGCTACAGTTTCCCAGCATACCTGAGCAGTGCCAGGAACTTCTGTTTCCTATCACAGGACTTTGATGTGCACTTGACCTGCTAAGGGGAAGTGGACTGCACACCATTCTTATAGCCTACAGGTTGGACATTACTGGAAAACCCTAGAAAAGCACTCCCCACCTAAGAGCTGCATAACTGCACATTCCAGTGTTTGTAGTTCACATCCTTGGTTTTGACCATAGAAATTCCCCAGAAAGCCAAACCACAGTCTGATGAGGTTATTCTGTAAAATGAGCTGTTATACATCTTAAGACACACTAGTGGTCACAGGAAGTGTGGAGACATCTTCCTTTTCATTCCACACAGTACAGATAATTTACTTTCATTATGGGTAAAACGCATTCCTCATTACATCTTCTTTTCTATTCCACAGAAGATAATACAGGTTTGAAGTACCGTAAGGTCAATTATGACATAATTTTCATATTTGGGTGAACTAATCCTTATTCGAGAAGCCATTTCACTCGGATAAAAGTCACAATAAGGAAGAAAAGACTATCGCAGCTTCTGTTTCTTTCCCACCAATAAGGAATTTGCTACTTCTGGTATTACAAACTTCACTGTTGCCTGTGATTCATCCAAAAAAATATCACTAAAAACATGAGTAAAGGTTGAAACAAGTCACAAGACCCTGACAGGGCTGCACCATGTCTCTGTGTTGTGAATCACACATACATCAAACACCTTTTGCCCACTTTCTTTGTGTTTTAAATACGTTTGGCAGCTTAATTCAGTTAATGTTGACCCCAGATGAGTATCAATGTTCAGTTTCAAAACCAGACTTATAAAAAACATAAAAAATACAGACGATTCAAGCAAGCTCTTTGTTAATGTATCTTTGCAGCAAAAATGTAGTCAGAATTGACTTTTCAGTGACCAGCCCTTAAGCATAACAAGCTGTGATATCCCATGAGGTAATGCTGGCAGCGCACAGCGGACCATTAACTCGACCTGCCCACTCTCAAGTGAATTGGAAGGACACTATTATACTTAAACCAGGGTGTTTGTTGTTGTTGTTATTTTTTTGCTTGGTGGTTCACTGAAAGGTTCAGAGAAAAATAGTCTAAAAGAATTTTGGAAAAAAATAAGATTTTATATTTTTAGAAATTTTTTTCTGAACTAACATTTTTTCCGACTTTTTTCTCTCTCTTAACATCAAAAAGCAATGGTGGGTAGAAAAAATGAAGTGTTAAAAAGAGTAAATACTTTCAGATAATAGTTATACATATTTATGATATTTTGTTTATCACAGTATAAATAAGTCTTCATGCATTAAAATATGTAGCTGTCTACGTAGGTTATTATTATTATTATTTATTTTTTTTAAAAACCCTATAGACCACAATAAAAAAATCCCATAAAACACAATAAAAACAATCATAAACAATTGCAGCTTGTTATCTGTATATCAACAACAGTATTTAATTGCACTGGTCACTTTGATCAAAACTTTCAAACATTTTGCCCCTTTACTAATGAGATGTATCTGTATTTCAACATGAAATATACCCTGCTCCTAGTCTGTGGTCCATTTAAGGAGAGGGGAGTTGTGCCGAGCCTGTGCATGTGTACCTGGAAAGGTCTGGAATGTGGGAGCAGTGGGCATTTTTCACTGCCGTGTTGTTTTTATAGCCCCACACAGGAAGCTCTTTCCAGCAGGGCCTCATTCATGTCTGAAAAACGCTGACTGCTTCCTCCTCTCTCTGGCTGCTGGCCATGAGGCCTGATTAGACACACACACACACACACACACACACACACACACACACACACACACACACACACACACACACACACACACACACACAGCTGTTAAAGAAGTGTGTGAACCTGAGAAAAGCATGACTTAATAAGTATCTTTTCACAAATTCAGAAGACAAAGATGGCAGAGGTTGTCTTTCATTTTTTTATTTTCATTGTACAAAACCAATCTGAAGGTCTAGGTTTAACTGCAGTTGACCGCCTCATCTTTTAGTTATCTCCTTCGGGCGTTTTTAAAAATGATGAAATGAGTTTAAATCAGCTGATACACCAACCATGAGCTACTGTTTAAAAATGTATGACATATTGGTGACCCAGCATTTAAAAAAATAGCAGCAGACAGAGGGAATTTGAGGAACTGTTACTCTGTATTCAGACAAAAAATAAATTAAATTGTGCAGAAAAACACTCATCATATTGAATAACGTGTTCATTGAAGATCTTCACTAAATCTATGAAGAAATTATTTAAATTTTTTAATAACTTTTCTCCGTTTTTGGACATAGTGTTTTATATATATATATGTAACCCCTCCACCCGTGTCCTACAGGCTAAAGACTACAGCCTCTAGCGTCTGTGCTAGAGCGCCTATTGAGATCAGAGGAGTGAGGTTTACTCGCACAGCGACTATATATGACAGGGTTAGTTCAAGTGGGGAATTTGGTAAAGTAAACATTTGGTAATCTGATTCTCCAATGTGTACATTATTTGTTTAATCACAAGTCCAAGATAATATCACTGTTTTATTGGTGGGATGTCATGTCAAGTGTCATTTGTTTGTCTGAAGTGTTGTAGTGACACTTTGCCCAATCACAGTAAAGTGCAGAATATGACCTGCAAAAATGTCCAAGGTTACCCTGATTAACCTTATCGATTCCCATCAACCTGAAATCTGTGGAATAAGAAATGAGGTATGGATTCAGGGAAGGTTCAAAATTGCAGTAAAACTTTAATGCTTGCTCAAAGGCTTGTTCATCTCTAGAATAAAGCATGTATTCTTCTTCTTCTTTTTTCAAAAGAAGAACAACTGCTTATTTCCCCTTAACCGTTAAAAATTGTGCAAACTCATCTACTGTAAGTGTAGGCTATGTTAAGGGTGTTCTCAACAGTAATGATATCCTCACTCAGAACTGTGAAATTCTGTCTTCAAATGTAACATTTCACATCTATACTACATTTAGACTCAGTTTACGGCCCTATTTGGGTGTATTTGAGAATTCGTTTAGATTGCCGAGAACTGAGTGTAGAACATGCTCGAGTCAATCCAAAATTATTCAGGAGAACTGGTTTCCCCTTTGTATTTTTATAAATTTAATGTTAATTTCACGTGCATGTGTTAACTGATTGGTCGAACACTGGAAAACAAACAGCAAGTACTCCTTACTTAACTGGATTGGTAACACATTTCAATAAGGCATCATTATTCCCCCTATAATTGTATCCCTTAAAACTCATCTTTGATCACCAAATTTTCTTAAAATAGCTTGAATGTACACCCTTGCCTCATTTAGTATATGCGGTTCAATGAATATACAAATTAGCCCTGCCTCCACTCACTCACACCAGCTCAGAGATTCACTCGTTGACGATCTCGTTGATTGGTTACATCAGACGTTGGTTAGTTTGTGATGTCAGAAACTCCAGCGAACTGCAATTTTGACTCTGTCTTTGGTTCACTGCAGTTTTAAGGAGAAAATATTCAGCAATGGTGTTGACACATGAATTTGCACATGGTTTGTCTTAAGGGGCATTAAAAACACCACATAGACATATAAACAACATTAAAAGCTTGATTTTCACCACAGGGGGACTTTAAAATTGAACACATAACTAATATAAACTAACAATGATCAATATATTTCTACAGCATTTATTAACCTTTGTTAATGTTAGTTAATAAAAATGTTCATGTTCATGTTAGTTCACAGTGCACAGACTAATGTTTACAAATACAACTTTGGATTTGAATAGTAGAAATTAACAATAACTAAGATTGATAACTGCTGTAGAAATGTAGTTAACTAATGTTAACAAATGAAACCTGCACCACTGGATTCAGTTACACTTTGAACTGGCAAGAGTCTTTATTTTTTTATGTTTTTATTCCTTGATATCAAGTTATACTTATAATAAGATAAAATATAAATATTAGAGGAAAACCTTAAACTTAAAAAAATCTGAATAAAATATTTTTTTAAACAAAAACAGCAACAAAATTACTAAAACTTAAACTAAAATGAAAATGAAAACTGAAAATATAAACAAAAGCTAAATCAAAATATCAATAAATACTATTATAAATAATATTAAAATAACACTGGTATTCATGTGAAGAGGAAAAAATAAACACAATAAACAAAAAAACAGATGCAAACAGGTAATACCTATTTAAATTGTTTTACTTGTCCTCTTTGTGACACAGGGAAATTGGGAACAATAGGAAAACTGGAACAATAAAAATTGATTCATAACTAAGGTTTAACATGGTTTAACATGGAACATGGTAACATGTTTTTGAGTTGGTCGACTCAAGTCGACTAAATGTTGAAATGAAGTTTGGACAGAGCATATTGAATGGTCCTTCCCTTTTTTAAATAGGCAATAGGCTTTAGTTACATCACAGACATGATCATGATTTGCTGCTTGTCAGTTGGTTACAGGTGAGTGGGAAGGATATTCTTATTCGAGAGCATTTGATTGGACAACAATCTGTGCAGTGCAGGATGAGTCATCAGTATTTTCCACACATTTTCCTGGACTGTAAATTTCAAATCTGAATACTTGCTAGAATTGACAAATAAACATTTGAAAGTACACCAACAAAGATCAAATCAGATGCTGGGGCTCAGAAATATCTTACCTTAAACACTCTTATTGGTATGATTCATCACGGATGACATGAAATCTAAGACTTCAAAGATTGGTTCTTCTGTTGCTGGGCAGCTCTTCATGATCTGGAGGGCTTAAACTCATTATGTTTCGATCTCTTGGGACCCTCTTTTACAAATAATACCTCAGGATGAGTCATGAGTCACTAGAGCCAAATGCGAACATGCTCAGCTCATTTTCTTATATAGTGATCTGGACTCATTTACAGCAATTAGCCCTTCCACTAAGAAAAAGTAGGAAAAAGCAATACAGATAATAGTTTCTACACAATGGGGTTCATTAAGAGAGCTAACCTTTTGTTCTTTGATGTGAGCATATTCACTGAAATGCAATATATAAAAAGATAATTTTACATAATTATAAAGCTATTGTACTGTCAAACCTTTTCAATGACTCAATGAAAAGTAATTTTGAAGTTGATTTGTCATGCATTGACATCTTGTTTGGACTTAATTAAATCACAGAATAAGCAGATAAGCCACTGTCATTTTCTGATGCATATCGGTGTGAATCATCCTGACACTGATATTCTTAACTGAACCGGTTTCACAGTGTCACGTTTGTATAAGGTCAGCACATTGCAGGGTTCACGTTTGGCAGACTCAGTGGATTGTCACCAGCTTGCATTGTTTGTAATGCAAACCAGTTGCAACAATAGGAACTAATATTCCATCACACTCATGCTGCTTGTGACAGAGAATATTTTATTCTTATTGCATATATTATTAGGATAGTATACTACAATAATAATGTATTTTATTCATATTAATTGTATATATATATATATTATATATATATATATATATTATGTATAATGCTTTTTTAACCACAAGCACACTCTGAGGTTTTTACCAAATGAGCTCTCAGCGTGTATCTGGAAAGTGGTTGAAAAAGCCACTTTTAGCACCTATTAACTGAAATCACAGTAATTAAATACGAGGAATGACGTATCATAGCAATTACATCCCCAGAGGCACATCGCTGTTTTTAATCTTTGTGTGCCTTCTATTAACATCCAAAAGAAGAGTAGCTCTAGTGTACAAGGCAAAAAGTCTGAATAAAGAAACTGCACCTGAGTTTGAGGTCTATATTAATATATTGAATTTAAATGCTTTATGAAGTACTAGATCAAATCACTGATCCCATTTTGCTTACCCAGGAAGAGCTGAACAGGAGTCAAGATGGCTGGATTGTAAAACATGTTCCATTTATTGACAGAACAATTCAGTGTATCAGACAAATGACTCATAAATGAGGAAAAATATACAGTGACAAATTTGCTGAAGGACTGAACCTATTGTAAATAGAGTGGATTCAGTTTCAACTTGCAGGTTGTTTGAAATCCACATTGACATTTTTGTACAATACAGAGGGCATAAAAATGCTATAGCATATTTAAAAACTACAATTCATAAATGTAGTGATATGACCACACCACAGCTGCTCAAATTAATTGAATATATTAAATTGGATGCTATATGTAGTTCAAATGTAAGTAACACAGAGTTTTATTTACCACAAATAAAGAAATCAGTGGCAAGAATCCAGTGGTTTCCTCACATTGCATCATTTAAAGGTGTATGGTATTACTTCTAAGAGGAAGATCCTGAGAGTACAAAAACATTTAGGCTACATAAACATTCAATTACGACACACACACAAATATATAACACGCATAAAGTAAAACATACCCAAAATATACATAATAGTGTCATTGAAATGTGCACTCCACACCTATATTTTCTCAGTGCTGGAATATATGTCATTATAATATTTCAGAAATTCTAAAATCATTAATAAATATCCTTACGGCATTAAATAGTTTCAGTATACAAAACATAGTAACACATAATGTTATCCCATTGAAATGAATTCAGTGTAATACTTTCTTTTTTTTTTTTACTTTGTTATTTGAGGTAGACACACAAATTACTCTTAAAACACCCAGAATCGTCTTCACAAATGACTGAAAAAAAAAATACAATAGAACTTTTTCAAATACTTAGTTTGTCAATGAGGATGAAAAATCATTTCACACTATTTTCTAAATTCATGTTATCGATGTTATTGTTAATGATGCATCCATGTACAGGTGCTGGTCATAAAATTAGAATATCATCAAAAAGTTGATTTATTTCAAGAATTCAACTTAACAGGTGAAACTAATATATTATATAGACTCATTACATGCAAAGTGAGATATTTCAAGCCTTTATTTGTTATAATTTTGATGATTATGGCTTACATCTTATGAAACCCACGAAATCAAAATCCCAGAAAATTAGAATATTACATGAAATCACACAGTAATTACACAGTAATCCCATGGTCATTGAACCAGGTTTTGGTTCTTTTGGCAGTGTGGGCAGGTGCAAATCCTGCTGGAAAATGAAGTCAGCATCTCCATAAAGCTTGTCTGCTGAAGGAAGCATGAAGTGCTCTGAAAATGTCCTGGTAGACGGCTGCGTTGAGTGGACAGCACAGTGGACCAACACCAGCCGATGACATGGCTCCCCAAACCAACACAGACTGTGGAAACTTCACACTGGACTTCAAGCATCTTGGATTGTGTGCCTCTCCATTCTTCCTCCAGACTCTGGGACCTTGGTTTCCAAATGAGATGCAAAATTTGCTCTCATCAGAAAAGAGGACTTTGGTCCACTGTGCTTTATTAAATCCAGAGTCAACGCAGCCGTCTACCAGGACATTTTCAGAGCACTTCATGCTTCCTTCATTTTCCAGCAGGATTTGCACCTGCCCACACTGCCAAAAGAACCAAAACCTGGTTCAATGACCATGGGATTACTGTGTAATTACTGTGTGATTTCATGTAATATTCTAATTTTCTGGGATTTAGATTTTGTGGGTTTCATAAGCTGTAAGCCATAATCATCAAAATTATAACAAATAAAGGCTTGAAATATCTCACTTTGCATGTAATGAGTCTATATAATATATTAGTTTCACCTGTTAAGTTGAATTCTTGAAATAAATCAACTTTTTGATGATATTCTAATTTTATGACCAGCACCATATACCTCTTAATTAGTTGATTGGGTTGATTAACTGAATGTGCTTCACTCGTGTTTAATTAGCTTTGATTATCTGAATGCGCTCCACAGGTGTTTAATTAGGTTTAATTATCTGAACGTACTCCCCCCGAACTTTGTTAATAAAACATCATGTTTCATTTTTATTTTGACCTTGTAATTTTAAACAACATGTCATAAATCCATCTTCTGGTGAAAGGACACTTCTCTTTGGTGGCATATGTTGGACTTCTCCAATCATTTAAACCACGTCCCTTTCTTACAACTGACCACAAACTTGTGTTCAGATCTGCTTCCATCTAATCAACAACAGATACATAATCTGACTGTTTCACACAGAAGCATATCTGTCTCCCAAATTTTCATCTGGATGTTTTCCTCCCTAGTTTTTAGGTTCTTGGGAAAATGCTGATCATGTACAATATTTGCAAACATCAAGGATGCAAGTACATGTATATGCAAAAACCAAACAGTTAATTGAGACTTGTGGGGCCACATAACTAGAAGATGTAGTGTTTCAATCACATTTCAGTCAGTGATTCTCAGAGTACAGTGATGAATCTTAAGGTCATACCCAGTACTGATTGTTTCGCAGGGTGGGGTTGGTGGTCCTGCAAAGCTGTGAAACTTCAGGCTCTAGGTCTTCAAAAGAGCACAGAGACACAGATTGGCCACAATGGGAGTTTTTACTTCCGGTTTGAAGTCTAGTTATGGCTGAACTTCCAGCGTTTCTTGGAGTAAGAGGAGTGACGGTTACGATGGGGACAGTTGCAGGCCACTGTAGCTGGTCTTGATGGGACGGGTTGTTCGGTTGAGCTGGAGGACCTGATGTACTCTTTAAAGGCTTTGGTTTCTTCCTCACGTTCCTTCTTAAGAGCAGTACTGACACGACCACAATGATGACCAGAAGCAGAAGAGCAAGAAGGGGCAAAAGGATGATCATTGAATTTGAGGAGGAGCTCGTCTGGGAAACTGACTCTACTTTCACTGGGTTATTATTTATGGGATAAATCTCCTCCACCCCATGGGTTGGTTTCAGGTTAGTCGTACCCATGTCATTGCCGTTTGAAATACCCCAACGGTTGCGACCTTTGAATCTTGACCCGGATTTGGTCACCTGTTGCGTTGTACGCACCGGTGGTGTTGAGGATGGAAACAAACTCATTTCAGCGGTTTGGTTGCGAAAAACAGGTCTGAGTGTGGACATTGGGATCATTGTTGACATCTCCAGAGTGGGAACATGAGGTACGATGCTGAAAGCGAAAATCCCAGTGGCAGGTTGAACGTTTTTGGCTTTAAGCACAAATCCGAAAGAGTCATTTACTTCATGGACGCCCGTCAGGTTTGCCTTTAACTCGATGGCCAGTTTCTCCTGCTGTAGTTCACTAAAAGTGAAAAAGCTCACAGATTCGACTTTCCTTCCCTTGCCGCTGGTCACCCTGACAATCCTGCCATTCTGCGGTAGTGAGGTAATTTCAAACAATGGGTCATTAGCACTCAGTTCAGCCAGTTCAGACACATTTAGCAAATGTGGCTTCAGTTTAATTCGAATTCCGTTTGGAAACGTTGCCCCTTCTGTGTACTTAATGAGAGGTTTCACAGTGATATTAACTACTTGGTTAGTTAGGTTTGCTTCTGTTGTGAAGGCCGTAAACTCAAAGTTATCATGGGATGACTCAAGGTTGACCATGTGATATCTTAGCTTTTCCGCCTGGAGATCATCTTGACTGAAAACAGAGATGTCCTCATTGTCCAGTAGGAGTTTACCGTACTGTGGCGGTACTGTGATTTTATAGTGCACTGTATTGTTTTTACCATTGGTCACTGCTGCGAGGTGGGACCGTGTGAGGGTTACAGAAGTGTGTCCCTGGTCCAGTAGCACCTCTGTGTTGTTAACAAGCGAAACAGTGATCTCTATGACTTCCAGATTGAACAGTTTATATAACGGACGATGATGACCGTCAGTGACGCTGAAGTAGAACGCTCCAGATGAAGGACTGCCATCGTGAACAAAGAACACCTCTCCATTATTGATCTGAGCCTGAGAGAAGGAGTCCACGGACTCATTCAAGTGATCTGCAATGGCTAGGAAACCATTGCTAGGTTTGCTAATCACAGTGTATTGGATTTCAGTGGGTGGGTTATCCAGGTCAACCACACTTAAGTTGTTGGGTCCGATAGCCATGGTGTCCCCCTGTACAACTCTGAGGCTGGGGGCTTTGGTCTTTAGAACAGGTGGTTGATCATTTATGGGGATTATAGTGATGTTGAATGTTTCTGACACAACCTCTGTATCTAGGGGGCGGGATGGTGGTTTGCTCTTTAGATTGAGATACACATCAAAGTCAAAATGGTCACGGGTGGTCTCGGAGTTGTCGTGATGGTATGTGATTCCATACTTGTTTAGAATGAACTGAGAAAAATTGGGCTTTTCTTTTGTAAGATTTCGTTCCCCAACGACGATGACACCATGCTGTGGAAGAGATGTGACCTGGTACCAAACCTCATAAGAACTGCGCTTGGATTCAGGTTGTTTAGTCATAAGATTGGATGCGTCCAGCATTGATTTGTCAATTAGCACTTTATCTCCTTCAGTTACCTCCACACCTGAAAAAAAAAAGATACATTTTTTTTTACAAAAGCCATGACATTTCAGTTTGAATGTCAGATTTAGAGTAGAGTATACTTGACAATTTCTAGGAAATTAATATTTAATTTATAATTTCTATTTAATAATAATAATGTTTCTTGAGCTCCAAATCAGCATATTAGAATGATTTCTAAAGGATCATGTGACACTGAAGACTGGAGTAATGATGCTGAAAAGTCAGCTTTGCTACCATAGGAATAAATTACATTTTAAAATAGAAATATAATAGAAAATAGTTATTTTAACTTGTAATAATATTTCACAATATTATGTTTTGTTTTTTTACTGTATTCTTGATCAAATAAATGCAGCCTTGGTGAGCTGAGGAGACTTCTTTCAAACACACACACACACACACACATACATATATATATATATATATATTATTATTAAAAAAAATTTACTGACCCCAGACCTTTGGACAGTGGTGTAAATAATTAAATATTCTTTATGCTTTGGGACTCAACTTTATCGACTTTAAACCATTTAATGTTAAATATTTTTGTCAGATTTTCACACTGTACCTTTATTTTTAAGGAGCACAGAACTTTGTTCAGGTCCAACATTTTCGTAAGAAATGTCGATGTCGAAAGTCTGGGTTTCAAGCGTAGCAGGAGGAGATGACACAGTAAAAGAGAACTTATCTAGTGCTGCCCATCCCAAAGAGGTCCCATGACTTTGCTGATATGCTACTTCACTCGCATCCACCTGTAATGATTACAGTTCCATGAGTAACTAAAACATAAAACATGAAAAATGCCCCCAAAAAATCTTAGACATGACTGTAAAATATTATTTCCTGATATACAGTAACACATTTAATTTTCTTTCAGCATCAACATTGTGTCTTTTGAAAGTATCAGCACAAGCTTATATTAGCACCAAATCCTCTTGTGCCGGCTAACTAGGACATGTTACATTCAGCTTTCAAATATGACAGGCTCTCAGATTATGCTCATAGTTAAAGTAAATTTATAATTCATTGCCTTGCACTCTGATATGCATGGCACTGACATGGGAAAAGAGGTTGGAAACACTCACCATTTGTTGTGTGAACGATGAAATATCTGTCGTGGTCTTGTCTGCCTGCAATTTTACCAGTTTTCCAAATTTCGGGGGATTGATCACAGTAAAATAAATGGTCCGATTTGTGATGCCAGAATCATCATTCGTTATGGCCTGAAGAATGTCGTTTGAAATCAAGAAAAGGGAGCCTAGATGGAAAAAAAAGACAATAAGAATAGCCCCAGAAACTTCCAAAACAACACATTGGTCTGGTACATACTATAAATGCTATAATGTGATGTGGCCAGCAGCCATATCACCCTGTAGCCCAAGACTGGTTGCCCACTGAAGCTAAGCAGGGCTGAGCCTAGTTAGTACCTGGATGGGAGACCTCCTGAGAAAAACCAGGTTGCTGCTGGAAGAGGTGTTAGTGAGGCCAGCAGGGAGTGCTCACCCTGTGGTCTGTGTGGGTCCTAACACCCCAGTGTAGTGACGGGGACACTATACTGCCAAAAGAGTACCGTCCTTCGGATGAGACGTTAAACCAAGGTCCTGACTCTCTGTGGTCATTAAAAATCCCAGGATGTCCTTCGAAAAAGAGTAGGGGTGTAACCCCGGCATCCTGGCCAAATTTGCCCCTTGGCCTCTGTCGATCATGGCCTCCTAATCATCCCCATATACTGATTGGCTTCATCACTGTCTCCTCTCCACCAGTAAGCTGGTGTGTGGTGAGCGTTCTGGCACATTATGGCTGCCGTCGCATCATCCAAGTGGATGCTGCACATTGGTGGTGGTTGAGGAGATTCCCCCCTTCTATGTAAAGCGCTTGGATGTCTCAGAAAAAGTGCTATATAAATGTAACAAATGATTATTATTATTATAAACAAAACCACGTTGTCTGGTGTATAGTATCTCATGGGCTTTTTTAGGTTATGTTAAACAGAAGTTCATCTGAACCAGGAACTACAACTAAAAACAAATTTGGAAGTTATATTTGCGTCAGAAGTGTAAACACAGTCAAAGATCGAGGGTAGGGAAGTATTTTGAGATCCGGTTTCAGAATACTTATGTTTAAGCACATTTGAGTGACTGAATTTGAACAACTTCGAGCTATATTACAGGAAGGATTTTGGATAATCTACAAACTCCTTTCATGACCTTAATGGAAGGTCATCCATTCTGTATTTATAGTTTTCTGTTGTGTCTAACCATTTGAAAGAAGCCCTGAACACAAAGGCCATGAGAATAGCTTGACAGGGTGTGTCATCTATTAGTGACAGCCCATCTATTAGTCAAACTTACTGTTGATTCATTCATTTATAATCAATTATTACTAGTTTTACTAATAGTATTCCAAATTCCTGTCCATGTTAAGCTACAAACATGGATTAGGAATAAAGTAATGAAACAAACTGGAAAGTAACATTAAAAGGAAAGGGGAACAAAAGATTAATGAACTTCATGAACAAATAAATTCAGTTTATTAGAAGTTAGGCACACCTCTGTGAAACATTATGTATGAAGCCATTTCAGATGCTACCAGTTAGTTCAGTTTTGCTATAGCCATTTATAAAACTGGAAGAAAGCAGAAAATGCAGAAGTTGAAAGTGCAGCAGCTGTTATTTTATTAGACAGTGCATTTTAAATATGGCATATGAGTAAGTGTTTCTAAAATGAAGCAAATGACTAAAGTCTAATAACTTTAGGGACTTTTACACAGTTTTGTTTAGTCTTCAAAGGCTCTCCACTGAGCTATTTATAGCCCGGGAATTAACGCCGTTTTGTTATTACATGGTTTGGTTGCACTAGGATTGAGAAACCATAAAACACCATGAAACACTGTGTTGATGCTCAGACAGAGACTAAGAAGTCTTAACTGTCTACGAGTGGGTGGAGACAGCATTGTTGACTTTATACAGAGCGGAAAGGAGGCGTCAATCTGGAGCTCTGACTTGGCATGAGAGGCAGCCAGATGCTGACCTCACTGCTGTGAATAACATGACGTTATTTTACTCTTAACTCCATAAAAAGAAATGGAGAGCCCAATTTGTTCAGGTACTTATACGGTCTGAGATTCCATGCAAAATTAAGAAGTACTAGAGAGATCTAAAATACTGTCTCTACAATGATTTTTATTTTTATTTTTATCCTTAATAAAATCTAATATTTGATATCACAGAAACTATTTCATTATAGATAATCTGTGTGTGACAGAATATACCACATTACTGCTGAAGTTCACCTGATGTTAATCAGCATTACCTGGAAACACCTTAAGAGGTCCAGCCTTCTTTAGAGTAAGAACCAGGGCACGAGCTGTAATACTGAATATCTGTCTGGGAGCAAAGTTCACACCATCATTCACTTGGAAGTTAAAGCCTCCTGCCATTGGGCCTAAGAAGAAAAAAGAACAAACAACATCATTTCCAGGAATTTAAAAATAGTTCACAATGCACTGCAGCATCAAAGAAACTTTTTAAACTTTTGATGCCATATTCAACAACTCCTTTTATGTGATCTCTTTTATCGTACTGCGCAGCTTACGTGCTAAGCGTGGTGTCTCAAAAAAAATAAAAAAAAGAACACACACACACACACATTATATAAACAGTATAAAAACTCAGACACAATCTTTATTAAAGGTTCCTTCTCAGTCTAATTATCCATAACTGAATCTCTTGGATAAAGTACAAAATATACAAACTGCATGGCAATGTAATTATTCTGTAACAGTTTAACTCGAACCAATTTTCACCTAAAATGGACAAGAACGGGATGAACAATGCTGTGCTTTGATTCAAAGCACATCACTGACATCTAGTGGTTGAAACACAATGACACAGACCTTGTAAAAACAATCTGACAATGTGAAAAATGCTTTATTTTAAAAATAAATTAAGATTGTTTAATGATATCTCACCACTATGTACAAAAAGCAGTTGTCTCTGGTCAATGTGAGCTTGAGTAAAGTTCATAATGGGCCTGTTAGGGGCAGTCTTCAGAGCCAGGTGACCATTGCTGGGTTGGGTAATGATGTACTCCATCTGCTCAGGGATTGTGTCCTCATCTTCTGCATTCAGATCCTCACTGGTGATTTCTGTGACAGAGTCAACCCACACCTGAGTAAACAATCAAACAAATAATGAGGCACAGATTAGTCATGTAGATCATTCAAAAGCTTAGACTGAATGGTAACTGGCATATTGTTAGAGAAATCTAAAGTTAAATTTATTAAATAGAAATTCTGAAACCCCTGAATAACACGTTTCTGCTAAAACACTCTCCTGAGTTTCACACCTTTATTCATATCAAGTCATTGTACACTGATTGAATCTAACTTCATCTAAACACAGTTTTAGGGAAAACAAGCTTAACTCAACTAATCTGAATGCAAATCAGATACCAAAGAACAATACAAAACACAGAGATAAGGAGACATCCTGTAGTGTAGTGTATAAAGTAGATTAGGATGATCAAGAGAATCAGGATGAATCAATAGAGACACTCTTTCAGCAGATTAAAAATAAAATTAAAAATAGAGGATGCAAAAAAATTATCATTTATTTTTTAGAGCTGTCGGGACGGATTTCTCAGGAAAATGCATGCATACGGCATTCACCCGCATGTGTCACATCATATCTGTACATAGATAAAAGTAGCACTGGCTGTGGGATGCGCAAAGCGGAACGTTTGTTAAATTGATCATGGATCATTCAAAATGGCAAACCTCTGGGAAATCACCAGTTTTAAAAACAAGCAAACAAAAATGTTATTTAGTTGTCCATCTGCTCTGATAAGATATTCTGCATCCATGTGTACACTGATACCTCAAACCACATTCATCCGTGCAGAGGAGCAGCGCCAAAGCATAACAAAAACCATGTTCTTCCTGTTTTTTTTAACCTCTAGAGGGCTAAAAGTTACATAGTGTAGCTTTAAAAAAGTTCAAATGAAAGATTAGAGAAAAGAATATAAATAATGTACAAGACTAAACAGTTATGACACGTCTAATTTCTCTAAAACCCTGTTGAGTAATTGAATACAAAGCACTGAAATATATAAACCAGATTGTCATCATTTGTAATAAAAATGAGCAAACATGCAATATAAAAGTAGCAGTGGTGAGCCACCTTGTGGGTTTTGTAAATATTTAAATAGTAGTGTTTGAAATCAACAAGCAAAATAATTTAAAATCGTTTCAATAATTAAAGCTAGAGGAAAACCTCCTGTATACTGTTGTGAGAGTTTTTCAGCTGACAAATCCCTGAAGTTTAAAAGCATGACACTGAAATGTCTTGAGGAATCTGAAGCATGTGGAGCAGCCCATTTGACTGTCCCTGGTCTGTGATCTGTAGGTCTTATGGGTCTCAGAAACAACTCTGTACTTGTCTCTATTTTTCTTTGACAGATGGAAAACAAAGGGAACATCAGAACACAGACAATACAAAATTAAAACAGTACACAAATTTCAACATCTTTTCTCCAGATCCCTGCAGAGTTCTCATATTCCATAAAACATTCTCGGGACTTGAACCTCAGCTAACCTCAGTCATAAAAAGAGTTTATAAATAGTAATCTCACCCTGAGAACCCTGTTGGCTGTAATAGCTGGAGGCTCGTCATTGACGGCTGTGATCTGGACATGCACAGTCCATGGTGCACTGTGTTTTCGCAGGTCTGTGTCATTTGCTGTGACAATAAAGTGGTCCTCCGAGGTCTCTGTGTTGTCGTGGACATAATAAATAAACTCCTGCTCCACCTGCCATGTAAAAATAACAATATGTATATACACATTACAAAGAGAAAAAGTTACTTTAAGTGATTGTTTATGCCTTTTCATAATTTTTTTTCCCCCAATATAATGTTCAGAATTGGAAAAAAATTACCTGCTTCCTTGTAAAGTAAGTTGTGGGAATCCCTGGGAAACGTGAATTCTCAATGCGCCCATGCAGGGGACCCTCTGAGATGTAGTACACAAAATTGAGGCCAGAGAAATGTGGATTTTTTACTCTGAGGATGTCATCTGTGAGAGCTTTAGATGCCCCTTCTTTCAGAGTGATATTGGACACCTCAATGGGTATAAGGCATGGGATGATATCCACAGACATGATGATGTCACTGACCTCTGCGACTCCGTTGCTGGCCTCCATGGTGAATGAATCACTCTCTTGGCCAGGTGCCACCTGTACATACTGAATGTTGCCATCATTAACATCTCGCTGGGAAAAGGTCACTAATGGATCCTCTGGTGTTCCTTGGTACTGATATTTACTCTCAATAAAATGCCGTAAATAGCCATGAGATGGAGCAACTTTGATGGTGAAGGTTATTTCTGAAGGTGAACTAGCCTCATGAGTCACCTGAAGAAAAACAGACATAATATTTTATTTCTGCATGCAACATCCAGCGTCGGGGAGCAACTAACTACAAGTAGCGACACTACTAACTTAAATACATTTTTATTTTCAGCAGATTTTTTAGCTTTTTTCCAGTAACAAGCTACTTTTTACAACAATACAACAATAAGTAGTGAAACAGTCCTGTCTCTGGCTGAATTCGGAATAGCATATTAGCATAGTATTCTAGTATGCTGCTCTGAATTTAACCTCTCTCATAGTGTCAGAAATTCATATCCATTAAAGCATATCATTTAACCTAAATGGTCCCATAGGTAGCAAATAAGTCTTATTATTTCTAGTGAATGAACATAAGTGCCTTCAAACAACTACACAAAAACCTGTTATTGGTAAAAGATATCAATCTATAACAGGATTCCCTTGAAGCAGCAATATATTGCTAAAAATTGCCCAATAAAATCTCTAACTGATGTTGATATTTACCTTGAGTTTACTGCTCTCAATCTTGACTGGTTTCCCCTCCTCCACCAGCAAAGTTTTATTATGAAGGATGATGGGTGGCCTTTGATGGCTTTCCAGGTACACCTTTACATGGATTTTAACATCAAGCCGACAGTCCTTTGCTTCCACCAGGAGTGTAAAAACATCAACAAGATTCTTACTGTTGTCATGATGATAAGACAAGTAGTCATTTCTCAGGTCATTCTGGGTGAATGACTCTGTCTTTCTGTCTTTTAAATACAGACTTCCATATTTTGGAGCCTCTTGGACTTTGAATATTATTTCATTGTCATTTCGGATGTCAAGATTTGTATCCACACTAAAGTTTGCATTACTAAGTGTCTTGGCTTGCCCTTTCTGAACCAACAGGCCTGTGTTGTTGCCAGTTTTTAAATAAGCATCCTGTGTGCTAATATCCAACAGAGAGGACACATAGTGCCTGCCATCTGACACAAAGAGGGCAAAACGGCCCGAGTTTATCCCATGGTGAATAAACAGCACTCGTTTCTGTTCCAAGTCTTCTTGGTGAAACTGGTACAGCTTATGTGATGTGTCATTCACAAGAACCAAATCCCCCATTGGGATACCACGCCGGGTGTAGACAAGCTGCCCATCACTAAAGTCTGAATCTGCATCATGGTAGCGCAGGTCATCGAGTGTAAGTAATCTCTGTCCATTTCTGACAACATTAAATACTTTGTCTACAATGCGGATGGGTTTCTCATCATTAACCAGCTGTATCGAGATGTTAAAGATGCCTTCCTTGGAACCAATGTCATTATCTCTTATAGGAAGCTTTGGTACTGGGCCTGTGGAGGCTATGAAGGTAAAACTATCAAGAGTTGTTTCACTGTCATCATGAACGTACATAATACGCTCCTCAAGAACGTCCTGATTGGTAAAGGACATGATATTGTCAAAGTCTTTGGTAGAGTTGGACAAGTTGATTCGCATTAGCTTACCATGTTGCGGCATCTTTGTGATCGTGTAGTAAATCTCTTTAGTGCTTAGAGTTTCAGCAAACAATTCATCCTTTGTGATGAGTTTACTTTCACCTTCAAGAAGTGACAGCCCATTGTTTGTCAAGAAAATGCTGTTGACATCTGCTTTAATATTGATTTTAAAAATGTGATTAGCAGAATGTGCATGCTTTGAGAATACATGGAAAACAAATTCATCACTGGTGTCCTCGTATGATCTTTCCACAAGTTGGTATTCGACTTTCAGATCTGTGATATCCCTTTGACAAAATGTGGAATTCACATCTAACTTGGCATTATTCACTTCAATTATTCCTCTTTTTGGTAAAGTCAACAATCTAAAACAAAGCTTATCCTCAGACAAGCTTACACCGTGTGCTGTTACATACAGATGCTCAGGGTCAATTACAGCTCTTGTAATTTTGTCCAGCTCTACAGGTTCATTGTTCTCTATTGTGTAGTCTATCCACTTTACCTTTATGGGAAACACTAGTTCTTCGGTAGCTCTGGAGGCCACAGTTACTTTACACTTGAAGTGGTCAGTGCTATTACTTGTTTGAATGGACTGGTGGGTGCTGAGGTACCTCAAACGCTCCTTTTCAAGAACTCTTTGAGAAAACGAGCTGGTGATTTTCCACTCTCCACTTGAGTGCATCCTCTGGAGCTCACCAAATCTTGGTGGCTCAATTACATCATAACGAATGTCAACCACCTGCTTCAATGCATTGGTCCAGACGGCCAGTTGGTTGGTGCTTAACAGAAACATCTCTCCTTGAGTCACTTCCAGACCCGTGATATTGGAGATTTTATACTCAAGTCCCACAGCCATGATTCTAAGCACCACTGTGTTACTCAACTTCTCTCCATCACTGACTCTTAACACAATCCTAGAGTTCCTCACACCCGTGTGGATGTAATATATCTTACCGTCTACAAGAGCTGAATAGGAGAAAGAAGTTACTGGTGTACCTGCATTGTCTTCATTTTCCAAATATCCTGCATCAGAATTAAGGTTCCCTAACACAGAATAAACAAGGTCTGTGTAATTGCTGTCAATGTCTATGGCCTTCAGAACATCAGTGGTCAGCCTCTTCTTGGAGTTCTCCAGAAGAATAAACAGATTCCCCTCAGGTAGACTCAACTCAGGAGCGTCGTTGGTTGGTGTGACGGTGACATTATACCGGTACAACTTGTGTCCTTTCAGATAACTTGGCACTTCCTTTCTGCTACTGGAGAATACAGAGAACATGAAGTAGTCCTGTGGGTCTTCAGATCCCCCATGAATGTACATCACCCTGCCGTGCCACAAATCCAGCATGCTGAATGTTTGCTCAGCCTGCTCCTGGTCTACATCAAGCCTAAGTTGACCATGCACCGGCTGCTCTTCAATCCTAAAGATGATCTGAGACTGACGAATGCCAAGCTTCTTGAAATCGAGGTTCACTTTAATATGCTTAGAATCCAAGGCTCCCCGACCCCCTTCCGGGACAACAAGGTTCCTAAGCTGTAGAAAATTGTGTCCATAGTTTTTGACAAGACCTTTGGCTAGGGTGGACACATCTGTGGGTGGCAGCTGAGTGATAGAGTCAACGAGGGTCATGGGAAGGGTTGTTGGGCTCACTGTGGTGCTTATTTCCAGCTCCTTTTCAGGATCACAACCAACAGAGATGTCTTTGGTTACCACAGCATTGGGAAGACCCATTTTGGCATAATTTATTTTAATGTCTCTGAAGCATCCTTTGAAGGAACCACCTTTAATACGCTTCCCTGCTACAGAGGAAAGACCGACCTTTCTGACCTCAGAACGTGTGCCGTCATCGATTCCACCAAGGAAAAGGAAACCTTTCAGATGAAAGGCTTTTGATCTGGAGCTAATGATGGACTTTCCAGTCTCTCCATCCACTGTGAGTTGGAGGCTTTTTGGAGTGAAAAAGAGCTTAATGTCATGCCATTTGTTGTCATTGATGAAGGTGATGGAACGTAGTTCTGTTTTACTTCCATCTTTACCGACCACGGCAACAAGGAGACCTTTCTGGATCTCCAGGGCGACAAAATCTCCTTGTCGAGCTGAGCTGTACATGACGATCCCTTCTTCAGCTGACGTGTGGATTGAGCATTCAAAAGCCCACTCATGTTGTGCTGTCCAAGGTGGAAGGGATATGTAAGCCTGTGAGCTAAAAAAACTGATTGGGTCATCCTCATTGGCAAAAAACTGAGGGCTGCATCCTAGGGAAACCTCATAGACATTCTTGAAACCAGAGTAGGGCCTCAGTGATGAAAGGAGATTGTGCTGATTAAATATTACTTCATCGAGGCAACCACGGAAGCCATTGAGATCTCTGGACAAATAAGCCTGATCCAAACCTCCAGTACCACCCACATATAGGCCGTCGTTCATGTGCAGCTCTCGCTCTGGGCCTGGCATTCGCAGACTGGTCTTGGAGTGGTTGTCCACAGTCAGTGTGACATTATAGAACTCATGGAGAAGCCCTGCAGTGTGCCAGGCCAAATCATTTAGCTGGGTTCCACTTTCTGAGAGAAGGACCTGCTCTCCAGAGCCCAGATCCATTCTTACCTGTGAATGAAAAAAATTTATAAAAAAATACACTATACACTATAAAATACACTATACACTAAACCACAAGGTGGTGCTAGCTATGTGGAAAATGTTAAAGATTTTTTATTTTAATTGAATAATAAAAAATGTTCACGTTTTCAGCATACTGATTTGATGTTTATTGTTAAAAGTATTTACAAATTAATCTGAATTTAAATGCTAAGTTAATACATAAAACATTAAAGTATTTAATTCCAGACAATATTATGCTAATAATTTCATTTGGTTTCAGTACAGTGACAATATAAATGCCAATTATTTAATTTTGTCAATAACATGTTGGTGTTGTTATAATATCTATAATATTTTTTACACAGTATAAATGGAGAAACAATATAAAGGAATCAAAAAGTTTGAAAACCCCTGAGTTTTAGGTCTAACAAAATGTTTACTATAACAGGAGTTATTATCTAAATTGCAAAGAAAATGTGTAAAACTATTTTAATCATTAGCATTTGTTTACAGCTCATTCATTTTACTCTTAACATGAAAAGTCACTGTCCTTACACGAGACAGCTAAGACAAACTTGTCAAGGCTTGCTGCATATTTCTAGCTTTTCCTCAACTGAAAGCAATTATAACCTGTGATGTATTCGAAGAGGGTCACAGTCAAAGGATAGCAAAAGCACAATTTAATGACCTATGATAAATGTGAGAGTTCAAAGATACTTTCAATTACAGGAAAATCAGACCTCAAAAAGTTCAGCACAATCTGTTCTGTTGTAGCCCTAAGATATCCTCTACAAAAGGAAAAGGAATTTTACGTGAGTAACACTGAGAGAAATTTAAAAACCAAAATCCATTTCAGAAAATCATGCAAGGCTTTTGAACTGGATTGTGGGAGTTGATTTAATAAGATTCAACTCTAGCAGATCCTCCAGTCATGTATAGTACTTCTCTCACAATGTCAACTAATGTCAACAATGTTCAGCCCTTAAGTCAGTGCAATCATCAAATTTGTATTGTACACCTTAAAAGAAGGTTGAAGAGTCTGTGGTGAAGCAACACAGTATCATAACTAGGCCAGTATAAAATTCACCACTGCATTTCATCTGAAAGGATGGTGCTGAGTTATTGTCTAATGCTGTCAGTCTTGATAAAAAGCTTTCAGAAAATTTTTTTTATTATATATATATTTTAAATGTTGCAGCAACTTAACATAAAACCGTACAATAGCTCTAATTAGATTATGTTCAAGCCCAAACAGAATTGACATGTTTCCAAATGTAGTTTTATTGTGGTAGATGATCTAAACATTGCAGAGGGTGAAATAGCAACATATGACTCACCTGCAGTCTGCCAGTCTTCATCTCCAGCAACAGGAAATCATTCTGCCCTGCAGCCAGGAAAAGCAGGCCACTCAGGCTGGAGGTGCGGAAACGAACGTGCAGTGTGTTACGGCTAGACGTCTCTGTCCCTTTTAACTGCACAAATCCATCACCATAGAATGAAGCTGCAGATAAGAGAACATCACCTATGATGTGTGTTTCGTTTTTTTGTTGTTGCCCTGAATGCTCCATGATTTCATTCAAATTTTTCATTTTTGCCTATTGTTAATGAGTTTCAATGTTGTGATTTAAACTTAATTACATCACTTATCAATTACACTTTTAAACTGGTGACTTTATAATGAATTGGTTTGGAGGAAGATTTGATTACATTTAAATGGATAGTTCACCCAAAATAGTAAATTTTGTTTTCATTTACTCTCTCTCTCATGTCATTACAAACCTGTATGGCTTTTTTTCTTTTCTGTGCACAACCAAAAGAAAATATTTTGAAGAAAGGGGAATCACTTTGTATGTTTGCAACTATCTTCAAAATACTGTATATTCGAAACGAAAGTGGGAAAAAGACAAATTACAATCAGTCAAAGCTGCAAATCGAAGTATTTTTCTGATATTATAGCGAAAAACTCCCATAAACCTAAAATGCATCGACTGCAGTATGTGATAGCTTTTTAAAGTTTTTTCACAGATAAAATTGTTGCTATAAGGCAGAATATTGTATCTCTAAAATATGAACCATCTATTCTTTCTCTCTGTTTCATCCTTTAAGTAATTTTAGACAGTTTCTTTTAATTCACTTAAAGATATTATTAAGATTTGATATGATAAGACATTTTTCTGACACATTTTTTTCTGCAGGTTTTTGATGTTGTTGGGCCTAGCATTTAAGCTATAATAAATAAGTCCCCTCTCCGATGTATTGTTCCTAAATACCTAAAACATGCAACCGTTAAACCCCTGCTTGAAAAACATAATCTGGACTTGCTTTCCATTATAGACCTATATCAAATTTATATTTTTCTAAAATCTTAGAGAAGGTTGTTTTGGTACAACTGCATAGTCATTTGGAGTTAAATTGTGTTTTTGAAGAATTCCAATCTGAGTTTAGAAAATATCACAGTACTGAGTCAGCTTTATTAAAAGTTTTTAATGATATTTTATTGTCTGTTGACTCAGGGGATTCTGTGATACTCTTACTCTTCGATTTAAGTGCTGCTTTTGATACTGTGGACCACAAAATTATTATCTCATGACTTGAACAATGTGTAGGTATTGAAGGTTGCACTCTAAATTGGTTTAAGTCCTATCTGAATGCTAGAACGTTTTCTGTTTGTCTTGACGGGTTCTCTTCTGATGTTTCTGTTTTGGATTATGGAGTCCCTCAGGGCTCCATTCTGGCCCCTGCGCTGTTCTCGTTCTATATGCTTCCTTTAGAGACTATTCTTTCTAAACATGGTGTGTCATTTTATTTTTATGCTGTCACTGATTACACCCAGATTTATCTACCCCTAAAGAAAAATGACTAAAAAGGCCTAAGCCCATTATCAGTATGCTTGTCTGATATAAAGTCCTGATTTTCCTTAAATCTAAACGAGAGCAAAACTAAGGTTATTGTTTCTGGGCCATCAGGTGTTTCTTTTACACCTGAGGGCAACCAGATTTGGTCGCCTATGTAAAACACTCTGTGAAAAACTTCTGTTACTTTTGATTCTGCTAAGGCTAAGAGTTTCTTAACATTTACAGAGTTTGAGAGAGTGATCCATTCGTTAATTTCATCTAGACTTGACTATTGTAATTATCTTTATAATAGAATGAGTCAATACAATATTAGTAGTCTTCAGGTGGTTCAAAATGCAGCAGCCAGACTTTTGACTGGCTGCCGGTTTGCTATAGAATTGGTTTTAAAATTCTGCTTTTTGTTTTTAAAGCTCTGAATGGATTAGCACCAAAATAATAGCTCTCTGGATCTTTTTAAATTAAATAAATCTGCTAGATCATTAAGGTCATCTCAACAAAGATTGCTGATGGTTCCAAGATCTAGACTTAAGACAAGGGGTGACCGTGCTTTTTCTAATGTTGGTCCAAAATAAGACTAGTATCCACTAGATTTCAAATCTCAGTTAAAAACCTCCCTCTTCTCACAGGCTTACAACTGCCTGATTTTTAATGTTGAATTTTCTGATTGATTTTTTTTATGTAAACTCCCTGTATGGTTTGTTTGGCAGTCTTTCTTGTTTTTTATTTTATTTTATTTTTATATTTATTCTGTTGTACAGCACAATGGCTACTGTTGCTTATTTTGTGCCATATAAATACAAGTTAAATGAATTTTATTGGATTATTCTTTTGTATTCTTCAAAATCATGCATGTTTGGAACGACATGAGGATGAGCAAATGACAGAATTTTCCTTTTTGGGTGAACTATCCCTTTAAAGTTACTTTTAGATTTTCACATAGACAAGAAATAAAAGTGACTGAATGAATAAAAACAGCAACACTTGTCTTTATAGGACAGGCCGGATGGCGCCAGGGAAGCACTGTGATACCCATGTGCATGTGCTGGCATGCTCTGCCCTGACAGCACCGTTCTCAACATAAAAGACTCTGACATGGCCACATTGTTTTAGCCCTGCTGTCCATTGACGGAGGCCTGGACGCAGCTGTTTTCTAACCCAGCCACTCCACATCACCCTTTAATCTACACTAATGTGTTCTACACTCTCATCAACCTCTCTTTGCAAGTGTTACTATAGTATTTACACCCCACAATTAGTATGGGTATGAACACTTCTACTTTGGGACTGAAATGCCATACTGATGTTTAGTGTAATTCTGTGAAACTATGCAAGTTTATTGTGGTGCCATTACACATTTGTGATACTAGTTGCATAAATAAAAATTTCTGTTCGAATGAATATTTATTAGTTTTAAGTCCTTTGTTTACAATGCTCAAGGCACCATGCAAAGTTCAATGAAGCAATGTGAATCACTGAACTTTGCATGGCTGGCACAAGTAGCCGAATAAAATTGTGGAAATAAAGATTATATTATGGAATATAAGATTACAATAACTTTTACAATGCAATGATGAGTAAAATATGTCAAGCCATACTGAACCATATTGGACTAAAAATGCAAAGGAGCAATATTAAGACAACACATTTGATCAAAAGTACATCTACAATAATGATAAACATAAAAAATTGAGGTCAGACTTTGTGGTTAGAGATATACCAACAAACCTGAACTGACAGTAAGAGAGGAGAAAAACTAGAATGCCACTATCTTTAGTCTCTTTTTATCGCACAAAGAGGGCTTGAATCTGACATCTTGGAGATTTTATAAGTCTGGACACTGCACTCCAAAATAAGACCACAGAAGACATCAGACAATCTTGATAATTCAGTGCAATTGCTATTGTGAAGCTCAACACTAAACAAATGCAACTGATGCAACAATTGGCAAATGACACTATATTCAAATGCACCACAGGAATCAGCATTTAAGTAATTTGCTCTTTGAATAATGCTGGATCGCTCTGAGTTTTCTTTTTCTTTTTCTGTTGTCCAAAGCTGTTTTTTTTTTAACAGTTAGGAAAAACATGACCACTTGAATAAACATCCAAGCTAATAATCTGCATTGCTTTCATAATGCAGATTCACTAGCATTAAAGCATGCATTTCATTGTTTTTAATAAAATAAAACAAAAGGCTTTTTTCAGTACCTAGTACTGACATTTGGCAAACTGTGAATATGAAATCTCTGAGAGCCACAAATCTGTGCAATCATGACTGCTATTCTGTACACCAAACATATCATTTTAGAGCCACATGCAACTCTATGGAAGAGTCAGCTGCTGCAATCATGCATATTTTAATATATTTCTTTGTATTAACGTCAGTTATTCCACAAAAAGAATATGACAAGACATTCTCATTACACAGAAAGCAGCCATAAGAAATAGTAAGTCTGGTTGTTCAAAAGTCATTGCCACACTGTCCTCTGATGCATGATATTTGGGGAAAATGAAGGATCGTCCGCTTGGTCTTGGTGAATCCTCCAACTCAAATGTTTTACTCAAAGGTAAGCTAAATGGTGAAATACCCTTCTTACTGGCTTTACATTAGCCATACTTCAGCAATTTAAACAACTTACCCCCTTGTGCGATTCCGACAAAGATCAAGAGTAGTCCGTTTAAAAGGATCGTTCTCATTTTAACATCAATGCAGAGTGTTCATTCCGCTTGAAATGGAGAAAGAGTGTGTTTTAAAGTCATTGTGTTAACAAATTCATGGCAGCTCGGTTACTCCTCACTTTAAAATCTTTTCCCAAAGTAAACTTGTCTTCTTCGAGCAGTAAGCAAGGAGCACTGGAGGAGAAACTCCGCCTCCGAGTCTTCAGATATTTGCCCCTCACCCCGCCCGCAGCACCGATAGATTCGCGTACAGAGACCGTATGTTGTACTTGGAAAATTACAGTTATTAACTTATAGATATAACCATATACATATACAACGCGGGGGTTTCGGGGATACATGACTGTTTCTTGAAATGTGAAAATAATATTACAACTCTGCAAACAAATTGTCTAATTTGCCCAACATTAGAATCATCATTTCATTTAGCATCATAATTTGACAAAACTACAGCTTGACTGGAAATTAAAAAATATGTATATATTTGTATAGACACGCACACACACACACTAATTCATATTTTTATAATAGATTTTTATAGGTTTAGATTAAAACCTGAGCTTGACTGAAAATAAAACAAATATTTTTTTATAACAGACACACACACACACACACACACACGCAAGCACGCACGCTATTTTATACAAACTGCAATACTATTGTAATTTAATTTGATTAATTTTTAATTCATATATTTATTATGGATTTTCATAGTTTTATGGGACTATATAGTCATACAAATTCAGTCAACCATTCACGTTGGTTTATTATGACAGAATGATATTTTGAGATAATGTAATAATATTAAATGTAATTAAACAATAAAATGATCATATAAAAATATATGTTGTGAAGGATAAAACTGTTTGATTTATGAATAATTATAATGTACGTGTGTTGATTGGACATCAGTAGGAACATCCTCTTAAATGACAAGCGCTTAAACCAATGAGAGAAACAGATATTTATGTTTGTGTTATTTTGATATAGACTATGATATGGGCGTGTAAGCTTTCATACTAATAAACGTTAAGATATATCAATACAATAATTTTCTTTCTTTTGCTAATTTATAGATAAATGTGGACGTCTTTTTTATCTAAACGGCAGTTGTGCGTTTGAGTTGACAAGCATATTTGTCCCGCCCACGTGAGCCAACGAGCCAATAAGAAACATTGTATGCTATCTGCGCATGCTAAAGAAAGAAGTAGTCAGGAAGTTCATGCAGTGAATGCATCCATCTGGGCTTACGGGACTCTGTCATCTGCAGGTGATCTGCCTTGACACAATGCACTCTTTGCACCACTAATGTTCTGGTTTCAATACATGTTGAACTATCTTTTACTATGTAGCTAAATCCAAGATACAGTCATTATGTAACAAATGCAATGTCAACCTTGTTTATTTTATTTTGATCTGCTTGCGACTTTTCTAATGCATAATCAAGCCTTGCGAATCCTTCTTACGTTTTGAAGAACATTGTAATGGGAAAGTCTTGCTGTAGACAGCTAACACAAGAGATACGTTGTTAGATACTATACATTATGCACATTGTTATTGTTCTCTTCAATATCAGTAACTCCTTACAAACCTTTACTTTTTTGTCTATTTTAAAAGTAATTGTATTCTGGTGCATTCGTTTGGATAAAGAGAGAAGAGAGCCCACAGACTGTATCTTCATGTAGGAGGCGCTGTTGACATAAAGAATACATACTATCTGGAAAAAAAGTCGTTCTCCTGGGTAGGTTGCTAATAGATTCTGAAATAGTATCTGATTCTATGCATCTATGTACTGTATATTTACTATAATCAGAGTCCTTTTGCTACTCCAGGTATTAGAACTAACAACCAGCAGCTGGCATAAAAATAATGTAAGTATCATGTTAAAATAATGTCATTCAACATACAAGAATCATACAGTTGTTTGAGGTGATTTAATACTTTTATTCAGCAAGGATACATTAAACGGATCAAAAGTGCTAGTAAAGACTATTACATTGTTAAAACATTTCGAATGCTAAATGCTTAAAGGAAAATCTTTTTCAAATAAACGCTTTGGGGGAAAAACTGTTCTTTTGAACTTTCTGTTCATCAAAGAATCCTGAAAATAATGCATCACCGTTTCCACATAATTAAGCAGCACAACCGTTTTGAGTATTGATAAGAAATGTTTCTTGAGCAGTAAATGAGCATGAATGATTTCTGAAGTATCATGCGACACTAAAGATTGAAAATGGACTACCATTACAGGATTAAATTACATTCTTTTTTTTTGGTTAAAATAGAAAGTTATTAAAAGTGTATAATATTTCACAATATTACCATTGCTTTTTTACTGTAATTTTACTTTTTTTTTTTTTATAAAATAAATGCAGCCTTTTTGAGCATAAACATTAAAAAATGTAACCAGCAGCTGGCATGAAAAAATAATATAATTATCATGTTAAAATAATGTCATACAACATAGAAGAGTCATAAATAGTTCAGGTAAGTAGTACATATTATTAATGTTCATCATTATACTGAATAATTATACCCTAATGTGATATAAATGATGTTGTTATTTCTGTTTCAGGATTGTATTGAAGTGCTATCTCTCTCTTCCATTGGTGGCAGGGGCATTATTAGTGGGCCTTCCTTACAGTATCTCTCTGGTTGCCCAGTGGCTCTATGGCTGGCCCAGTAAACCAGGGTACCAAAAATATTTAGAGGCTGTCAAACCAAGGTGACACAGCATTAACATTTTGATGCTACTCTACTTTAATTGTAGGCTTTTTAAATAATGCCGATGTTTCTTGTACTCCCCGCAGACGCATATACTGCCTGACAAGAGCCGTGCTTGAAATGCTGAAGTATCTGCAGTATGGCAAACTGTATTTTCAGTGGAAACTGTGGTACAGTAATGACAAAAATAACAAGCACTATGTGAAAGTTAGTTCTATTTTTATATATTCCTGTTAATGTTAAGAAAGGGTGTGGTTTATTTAGCCACAGGGCACACAGTGAGCTATACAGTACAAGTCAAGTCACATTTATTTATATAGCGCTTTTTACAATACAGATTGTTTCAAAGCAGCTTTACAGAGATGACAGGAAAAGAATGCAAAAAAGTTTGTTTCAGAGTACAGAGGCACAGAGAGAGTTTAAGAAACAAAGCTACTATTAGGTCTAAATTTAGGACAGTGTTAATTCTTTTATTGTTTTGTGATGCAACATGAACCGCAATATTAAAATGTTTTGAAAATGTACTTTGTCATGAACTGCTCCGGAGACGCAAAGGCTGTGGATCCAAACGCAGTAGTTTCTTAAAGGAGTAGTTCACTTTAAAATGAAAATTAGCCCATGATTTACTCACCCTCAAGCCACCCTAGGTGTATATGACTTTCTTCTCTCAGACGAATACAATCGGAGTTATATTAATGAACACCCTGACGCTTCTGAGCTTTATAATGGCAATGCATTGCAACCATCTTGAAGCTCAAAAAAGTGCATCCATCCATTATAAAAGAACTCCACACGACTCCGGGGGGTTAATAAAGGCCTTATGAAGCAAAGTAATGAGTTTCTGTAAGAAAAATATTCATATTTACAACACGCTACAAAAGTAAAATTCTAGCTTACGGCCAAACAGCCAAAAGCAGTCTACTTGCGTATAAAGCGCAACTTACGCCAACTCATGACGTCAGAAGTAGCGTAGCCGTAGTGCATCATGGCGTAGTGTAAATATCAGCAGTGTGTCACATTACTCACATAAGTTGCGCTTTACACTTAAGTTGAATCCATAATATGTTCATTTGGCCGGAAGCTAG
Source organism: Leuciscus leuciscus (assembly GCF_965113295.1). NCBI lineage: Eukaryota > Metazoa > Chordata > Actinopteri > Cypriniformes > Leuciscidae > Leuciscus > Leuciscus leuciscus. The sequence goes on from NC_138729.1 coordinate 26,591,854, forward strand.
TTATTTTACTTTATAAAGTTTTAAATATGAATATTTTTCTTACACAAACTCATCGTTTTGCTTCAGAAGGCCTTCATTAATTTCTTTTATAATGGATGCACTTTTTTTGAGCTTCAATCTGATGGTTGCAATGCACTGCCAAAGCTCAGAAGCGTCAGGGTGTTTATTAATATAACTCTGATTGTACTCGTCTGAAAGAAGAAAGTCATATACACCTAGGGTGGCTTGAGGGTGTGTAAATCATGGGCTAATTTTCATTTTAAAGTGAACTACTCCTTTAAGGTTAATCCAAAACCACAGGGCAAACAATCCAGATAGCAACAGGGTCCAAGACACAGGCAAACCGGCAGACGATCGGGACCATAACACAGGAAACCAGAAAAGCACTCAGATATGCCGTGGTGATTCAAACAAGACTTCAGAATGAGTGAGTGAAAACACAGAGCCTATAAAAGACAAACACAAACGAGTTAAAACACACACAGGTGGAAGTAATGAGACCTAATGAGTCCAGGCAATGTTTTATGGGAAGTGTAGTTAATGATGGGAAAGCAAAGGAGAAGGGAGGATTGCCCTCTAGTGGAAATCAAGGGCACTCCAGCTGATGGATGTAACACATTTGTTCATTTCTGTTTTACTATTTCATTGTTGTTCTGTCCTTTTCTAGGGCATCACCTTTGGTCGCAGAGGGAATAAGTTAGATTTATATTATTCACCAAGCATGGGCCATTCTGATGCTGCTCCTGTACCGGTGGTTGTGTTTGTGTATGGAGGAGCCTGGGGTTCAGGAGACCGCTCTATTTACTGCCTGTTAGCCTTACAAATGGCAAAAGAGCTTAATGCCTCTGTAATATGTCCTGATTATTCCATATTTCCAAAGGTAAACCACCTATAAATATTTTTTATTTACTTTTTTAGTGTGGATTTTTCTTTAATGTGTGCTGTGTTTTTAGGGAAATGTGTTAAATATGATTCAAGACATTAGTGACAGTTTGCTGTGGGTGAGAGAAAAGGGACATGCGTACAATCTTGATCAGGTGAGTTTCCTGTTCCATGAACTTAACAGAATGTTAAATGTTGTAAAAACTTTTAAAATTGCATCACAAATGCCAATTTAACAGTTCAGCATTACTCAATGCACTTTGTAATATTAACTTTTTAATGTTTAATATTAGCACTTTAATATTTCAAAGTGCTTTCATTGTACACTACCATTCAAAAGTTTGAGGTGTGTTATTTTATTTAACAAATATGCATTAAATAAATAGAAAGTGGCAAAGACTTTTACATTGTTACAAACAATTGTATTTCAAATAAATACTGTTCTTTTGAAATGTCTATTTATCAAGGAATCCTAAAAAATGAATCACTTGTTCCAAAAAATTATCAAATGATGTTTCTTGAGCAGCAAATCAGCATATTAGAATGATTTTTGAATGATCATCTGAAAGTAATGGTTACTGCAAATTCCACTTTGGCATCACAGGAATAAAGTGTACTTTAAAATATATGAAAATAGAAAACAGTTATCTCAATAAATTGTAACAATATTTCACAATATTACTGTTTTTACTGTATGTTTGTGAGCACAAGAGATTTCTTTCAAAACATTTTTTTTTTTTTTATCTTAGCGACCCCAAACTTTTAAACGGTAGTGTATATTTTCTATGCTATTTTGTAATAAAACAGTTTCACCTTGGCTAAATTGATGTAGAAATCTTCATCTAATTCTGAACCTACACTTTTTAATGCAGGACAACATAATATTAATAGGTCATTCAGCAGGGGCTCATCTGTGTTCCATTACCACACTGTTTCTGGTGAACAATGTAGAAGAATTGTTCATTGAGACCAACAAACAGAGAGATCTTGTATCTGCCATTAAAGGAATCATAGGTAAATCAGTGCTCCAGATTTATTATGTTTCTTGTATTATGATTGTTTCTTATTTAGCATAGCGGTTCCCCTGTTAATTTAGTTTGTTTTTAGAAAAAAACATGATCAAGTAAAGCAATATTTTTCATTCATGTTGTGTTTTTTTGTCTTTGTAATAGGTCTGAGTGGCGTTTACAGTATAATGGATCATTATAAGCATGAGAAAATGCGGGCTGTTGAATATGTGTCAACTATGCACAAAGCTATGGATGGTGTGGAGAACTTTGATTATTATTCACCAACATCATTACTCAAGAAATTGAATAAGGATCAGTTGAAACGGTATGACAGTTATTGCATATTTCTATTCACACATTAACAACTGCTGAAGCAGCAATACGTTCATTTGTTTTCTTTGTATCACTATAGTAAATTGGCCAACTTGTTAGATTGCCAATGCAGTTTACCAAGTAAAGGTCACGAGTACAGTACAGAAAGACATACAGCAGAATACAGTCAGGGTGCTGAATAAAGCTCTGTGTTATGTTAGCTAGTGTGAGGGTCAGAGCAATTCATTATATCATTGTAGAATGAACTGTAAACACTTTATAATTTGCTGTGATTTTCTTGCAGCGTTCCTCCAGTGGGTTTGCTTCATGGAACCAATGACATCATAGTTCCGGCGGAATCATCAGTGATGTTCTCTGAGCTCCTGACTTCTCTTTCTGTCAGTATGTCTCTTTATCTAATACCTAAAATGAACCACACCGAGATGGTCACTGACCTTATGGCTCCAGACAGGCACTTTTACCATTCTGTTTATGGCTGTATTAAACAGGAGTACCGTAAATTTCAGGGTTAGGTTGATTAATATTTTTCATTAGTCATAAAAGTCATAAAATTACTAATATAATTTTCTAATATGCCAAACAGTCATTATCCTTAAGTCATTATATGTTCTTTAGAGTTTAATTGTAAGTTTACATTCAATTTCTGATGATGTTTTCCTCTGAAATGTTTAATTTTCCATCAAAATGTGTTCAATAAGATGAAAACGTTAGCTCTGTGCTTGTTCATTTAAATAAAAAAAATAATCTGTTTAAAAATCTACCTTTTAAGTGAAATTAAATGCAACGAAAAGAGATTGTTCCAGTTAAAACAGGAAGAATGAATGAATAAAGATACAATTATGTTTCGCATTCGAAAATGCAATATGCTTGGAGAAATACTGCATTCTTATACATATATTTTATGTTTACTTGTGTAAATTCTTCTATAATGTTTATTTGAATCATACATGTTTATCTTTGTGTTCTACTTACAGAATTAGTCATTTGGTTATTGATCTTCTTTTGTTTGTTTGCCATTCACAGTTGATGCCACATGATCTTAGATTGAATAACATATGCTTCAACTGTGCATGCTGTAGAAATGTTATTGATTTATATTTGCTTTTGTCATGACTGATGAAATGTTGTTGCCAAGAACACAATTATGTCCCTAATCGGGTGTTTAGACCAGCATTGAATATTCACCTTATAAGTGAACTGCTCCTTATTGTGGGAGCATATGCTTATGATTATCTTAGGAATGTAAAATGGATGTAACATAAAGTTATAGCACAGTAGTAGGATTTATTATTATTGAGAAACGTGTTTGATTATACATGTGTTACAAGTGAATATATTTACATATTGATTGCACTGAAACTGTAACATCCACATCAGCATCATGTAAAATTGACATTCCTTTCTTCTTTTACTGCTGTGGCAGTAAAGTGCATTAAACAAACTATAAAATTCTGACAGATTGGCCTTCGATTATTACCTGACCTGAGTAAAAAAAAAACTTCCTCCAAATTTAAACGCAGAGCTGCATCGTTGAGGCCAGCAGGAGTCGCCGTTTCCCGTGTAATTAAAGTACTACAGCGAGCACTGGGAGGCAGCGTCTCCCACACCGCTGAGATCTGAAGTAGTGCTGGAGCTGGGACGAGCTCAAGCCTGTGTTGTTTGGGATGTCGAGGATTAAATATGGCCACTAGCTAGCTGATCTAACAGAACCAGTAACCACTTCAGAAAGCACTGGCATCACCCGTGAAATATGGATGGGAAGAGCGCAAGAGGATCTCTTTAGAGCGCTTCTCACTGACGCTTGAACACATCGGCTGGTCTGGTGAGTTCTCATGGATATGCGGATACACTGGAGACATGCAAAATATATACACACTGGCGCTAGCTTCCTTCCTCCAAAATACAGCTTCATTTCTTTGCATCTTTCTAGAAATGTAAATATGTTATTCGGTTTATATAAATGACATTCAATGCAATCCAGCTGTGGGAAAATGAAGGGCACAGCTCGGCATGTATTGGTTGTGTGTAGCCGGGGCTGGCTAACTGTGGCTAGGAGAGGAGGACTCCGCTAGCCTGTTACTGCTAGCTGCTGGCGAATAATCACTCATGTGGAGAAAATTCACAAATTACGATCGTTTATTATTGTTTACCTAGAGTTAATCATATGCGTGATTATTATTACTTATTTTGAGGTTATTTAGGTTATGTTTGGTGAGCTGTAATTGTCGTACTGTCACTGAAGATATCGCCTCATCCCGACTGTATTGAATTTTATTTGTGGTTCATGTCAGTTTGTAATATAATAATAATAATAATATATTGTTTTGTAGTCTGGCTCATGTAACGTTAATTCCTATTTTCCTTTTCCTATTTTTACATGATGGCCGTTATTTATTTTTCTTTTCTCCCCCCCCCTCCCCGTTTAATTCTGATTGGCCTATAGGGTGTCTATTTTATAAAGCGTGTATAACGTAAACATTACCTTTCTGTGTTTATTTTACGGCATATGTGATAAAATCTATGTAGTGTTGACTGTCTGGCTGATTATGTACCCCAATTTCCCACACTGGATCAGTTGTCTGTCCGTTTGTCTGTCTATCTATCTAACGTTACACATGGACACTCATGAAGGCTGAAACTAATCCCAGTAAATCATCTTTCAAGTTGTGATATGGAGGCCATGGTGAATTATTGGGACACGGTGTAATGGTGAAGTGGTGGACAGCTGCATCAGGTAGAGGTCATGGACTCATGAACAGCTGTGTGTGGCCTTCATACCTCCAGGCTGCTCATGCCATTTAATTTGTGTTGTGTGTTTTGGTGAGGGTATACAGAACTGTGAATAAGATAAGAGACAGACTATTATTGTGGTTTTATTATATCAACACACCATCCTTGTATTGTGCAAGTCATTCAACCTGTGATTTTATCCCAGGGCCATCATAATATTGGCTTGGGGCCAAATCAGTCAATCGTGACATAATTGCCCCTATTTAGAGGCTATAAACCTAGTTTTCAGTTTTTCTTTACTTTTACTATTAAACCTTGTTTGACTTTGTCACTGTCTTAACTCGAACGGAACAATGTAAATTTAAATGTCATTACATGATGGTTTACAGTAGCTACTAGTGCATCACATTTAAAAGGTTAGTTCACACAAAAATAAAAATTCTGTCATTAATTTCTCACCCTAATGTCGTTTTAAACCCGTAAGACTTTCGTTCATCTTCGGAACACAAATGAAGATATTTTTAATAAAATCTGTGCCAGTTCTGTCCCTCAATTGAACTACCACTTTGATGCTTCAAAAAGTTCATAAAGAGATCGTAAAACTAATCCATATGAATTGAACGGTTTAGTCCAAATTTTCTGAAGAGACACGATCACTTTATATGATGTACAGATTGAATTTAGACTTTTATTCACATATAAACATTGATCAGCGAACATAAACAGATGCTCAACCCAAACGTCTTGCAGAAGCTCAAACGTGCTGCGTAACACGAGAATGAACCTCATTGGTTCTTGCAGAAGCTCAAACGTGCTGCGTAACACGAGAATGAACCTCATTGGTTCTTGCAGAAGCTCAAACGTGCTGCGTAACATGAGAATGAACCTCATTGGTTCTTGCAGAAGCTCAAACGTGCTGCGTAACACGAGAATGAACCTCATTGGTTCTTGCAGAAGCTCAAACGTGCTGCGTAACACGAGAATGAACCTCATTGGTTCTTGCAGAAGCTCAAACGTGCTGCGTAACATGAGAATGAACCTCATTGGTTCTTGCAGAAGCTCAAACGTGCTGCGTAACACGAGAATGAACCTCATTGGTTCTTGCAGAAGCTCAAACGTGCTGCGTAACATGAGAATGAACCTCATTGGTTCTTGCAGAAGCTCAAACGTGCTGCGTAACACGAGAATGAACCTCATTGGTTCTTGCAGAAGCTCAAACGTGCTGCGTAACACGAGAATGAACCTCATTGGTTCTCGCACGTCAGACGAACATGCTTGAGCTTCCATTTACCACAACTGATATGTGAGTTGATGAATGTTTATTTGTGAATAAAAGCCTATTCAATCTGTTCATCATATAAAGCGATCGTGTCTCTTCAGAAAATTGTGACTAAATCGCTCAATTCATATGGATTAGTTTTGCAATCTCTTTATGAACTTTTTGAAGCATCAAAGTGACATTTGCGTAGCTTTCTATAAATGGACTGAAAGCTCTCAGATTTCATCAAAAATATCTTCATTTCCAAAGATGAACTAAAGAATTACTGGTTTGAAACGACATGAGGGTGAGTAATTAATGACTAAATTTTCATTTTTGGGTGAACTATCCCTTTAAGATTTAGCCCAAGTCATTTAGTAAACCTAATGTAAAAAACATGTCTGTAAAAAATGAGTGTGAGTTCACACAGGATGTATAACTAAAGGTATGTTGCTTGATAATGTCTCGTGCAGTGGACTTCCAGGGTATTTGACCATTAAGTGAGATTCGCACGCAGGGAGCATTAATGTTCAGTCTAGCATAAGAAGCCAGTGTACATCAATATCTCTTGACAGGAAATGGAGATGGGAAATGTACCCAACACATACTCAGTACTACTAAGTTTGGCTAAAATGAATTTAGTGAAAAGGAGTTAATGCTCTGGATTTCTTTTTTTATCAACCTAATTAACTTCAGGTTTGGTTTATGTGCAGCTGTTTTCAAGTACAAAACACATTTAAAACAATGTTTAAATGCAGTTATTATCATGGCTCTCATAACAAAAAGAGCCATTTATTTTCATATTAAAACATTTATGACTAAATGTAGGGACTTTCAGTATTACTAAACATATCAGTTGGAATTTTTCTATAGTAACACACACACATGTGTGTGTGAAACTATGATCATTTATTTTTATATTTATTTCCATATGTTATGTTGTGATACCTAAAACTATACCTAGGTGCCATTCTAAATGAATGTTTTGTGAAGTGAAGTGAGTCGTGCTCGCTGCTCGGTGTGTATTATTGAGCAGTGAATCAGCACTCAGCGTCACACATTACACATGTGATGTTTTACACAATTCAAACTTCAAGCTGTTACTGTTGACCAAATGACATTGTTGGAAACATGACTCGCATATATGCAAAGAACTTTAGCCGAAGCGTTTTGTGTCATGAATCGGTGCCAGTAAAACCCTTCTACAGATTAAGCGTCACCTCTGTGCTTTTTGAACAAAGCTTCTCTTCATTAATGTCGTTGTGAGCTGCTTTTGATCTTTATGTCCTCAGACTGTTCTTCAGTGCTTTGCTGCAATCAGATTTTCTAAGTGCCGTTATTGTTTTCATATCTGTTTGAAAAAAGGCCCCTTATGTAATATTTGAATCTTCAGTGATATCTCATGTTTGCACTGGATTGTAGATGTTGGATATTTTTGTGTGGTTCAGGTTATTTAGTAGGTAATGTTCCAGTGTTCAGCAGTGTGTAGCCTAATTCCTCAAAATCAGATGACTGACTTCCCCTTTTCAAAATATCCAGAGCTAGACTAGATTACTAGTCATTACTCTGATTTGTTGATCGATTTTAGTTTTTATTTTACAACGTGATCATTTCATAACCGCCATCTGCTCTTTAAATGTTATCGATGAATCCCCCTGTACTGCCGATTTGGTATCTCCTGGTATGACACTGGTCACCCCCCCATGATGTAGCCACGTGGTAGAGCTGGTGACAGGGAGGATCAGCTGTGCCAGTCCCTGCAGGCTTGGCTCTCTGGTACACACACAGGTCTCCTGGCAGTGCCAGCAAAGAGCGTGAATCGGCACTCGCTCCCACAGCGTCCTCTGCCTTCTCTCATTTTCCTAGTCGACACGGCACAAATTACAAAACGGTTGTTTTCTCAGCAATCTCTGGATCTAAATTACCTCTGTAACAACGAGGGATGCTTGCAGAGCACCGGGAGAACAGTAGGTATGGAAAAAAACATGTTTGATCAGTGTGTCTCCATGGTGACAAGGCGTTTGTTTACAGTTTAGAGCCGTGTGTCGTGGATTTATTTGCTGCGATGGTGGTCTTGAAATGGCTTCTTACTTTCTGCTGAGGTTTCTGGCAGCGCTTCGGTTAGAGAATCACACATTTTTGAATGCCACGTGAAATTCTTTTATAATTAAAGGTTGTTGAAGGTATAACAGATGAGTAGGCAAATGACAGATGGCACAGCTAGTGAAGCAATGGTGGCGTTTCTCCCGAAGGAATGATGGTGTGGAGCAACAAGAGGTTGCTGAGAGTTTCAGATGTAAGAAAGGGTTAGATCTCATTTTTTGAAGTAATAAGCTGCTTGCATCATTCACTGTGGGCGTAAATGTTTTCATCACTGCTTCATCCTGGCAGTCATTCTTTTCTGAGAATTGTGATTTTTTTTTTGTGATTTTTTTTTTGAAGACTTCAAGCACCTGGTTTCTGGCTGCTCATTGCGAATCAAGACATGTTTGAAACCAAGGGGTTCATTAGACTCTGACTCATTCAACACTGTTTACACAGGAAGGGCTCTTGACTTCAAGAGATAGATGTTGATTTGGGTGTGAGGTAACCAGTGATGGTGGTAAATATTAAGATCATTATTTTGGACCATGTCACTTCAGCTTGTTACTGTTCTCAGTTATTACGTCACCAGTTTATGTCGTCCTCCCCAGATTTAAACAGTGATTTACTGACTTTTGAGAAGATTTCACCTAAATGGGGATTAAAGGAGGTTTTTGCAGGACAAAAAGTTGTATTATCTTTGTTCATGTATAAAGATGACCTAAAGGTTTCAGTCTAGATAAGTAGTAGGTTGTCAATCATCAGGTTGGAGTTGGAATGCTAAATTACTGCTACCTAGCCCGCATGATGTCACAGGAGATTCTTACCATACTCCATTTAGAAACAATCACAACATTGCAACTTTATTTTCAGTAAACTTTTTTGCCTTTGTACTGGTTTTGTTGAGTGTTGCATCTCTTATTGAATTGATATTCTTCTTGTATTGAGCACTGCATGCACTTCTTGTTGACTCTTGAGGGTTAAAAGTGCTTGACTTGTATAATTAAACTAAATATTGGAGGTTGCTTTGGTTCAAAATGTATGTTCTTGCTTGGCATCTTCCAAGAACTTAAAAATGATAAATGTGGTAATTCGTTGCTATTAGTAAATCTGTCCAACAACCTTGTAATAGTACTCTAATGTTTAAAGGTGTGGTTAGTTAGAATTATTATTATTTTTTTTATTTTTTTTATTTTTTTGTGTGTTAAATAAATAAATACATGTATTTAGAAAGGATGCATTAAACTGATTTATAATGTTACAGATTATTTATATTCTATTGAACTTTCTATCAAAGAATCCTGAAAGAATGTATCACTATTTCCACAAAAATATGATCTTTCTGATAGTAAGATAGTTGATCATTAATAATAATAAGAAATGTTACTTGAGCACCAAATCATCATATTAAAATGATTTCTGAAGGATCATGTGACACTGAGGATTGAAGTAATGTCTGCTGAAAATTTAGCTTTGTCATCCCAGGAATAAATTACATTTTAAAATATATTCAAAAAGAAAAAAATTATACTAATATTTCACAATATTACTGTTTTCACTGTTTTTGGTGAGCGTAAAACATTAATATAATACCAACCCCAAACTTTTGAATCATAGAGTCTATAAATAAGACAGTTGGGCTAGCTTTTTTGTTATTTGTTTTTTAATCAGTTACCTCACAGAATGGCTAAGCAGAATTAAATAGTTTTAAATAGAATTAAATAATTTGTTGTTGTGTAGACTAGACATTCATTTGTTGATTTATACATTTTAAGTTATAACTGCTGGCACATTGAAAGAAAAAAACAATAATAACAAATTAAGTGGTTGTTGACCAAATATTGTAGGAACTAGGGATGTCAACTTACTAGGGCTGTCAAGCGATTCAAATGTTTATCTAATTAATTACACAATGTGTTTCATCTAATTAATTACACAATGTGGTGATTAATTAATCAAATTAATCGCACGTCAATTATGATTCAATAACTATACTTGTAATGTTTTTTTTGTGAAATTATACTCTAAATAATAAACTAAAACTGCCAGTAGGTGGGGATAAATGTCATTGAGTCATTCATTCTTCCGATTTGTTCATACGGCTGATTCATTCAGAAATTAAGTAAATGGCTCTCTTTATGAATGGGTATTTAGCTATGTTTCCATCCAAAGTTGCGAATTTAACTTATGTGCAAAATTGCAGTAGCGCATAAACATTTGCGAATAAAGCACCGTTTCCATCCAGTAAGCCAGAGAGAACAAAATCGTCACTTCCTGATAAACTGCCGCTAAATACTCGCGCCTCAGAGCGTGCAGACGAAATGCAATAAAGTTATCTTGCTTTTAGAGGGATTCCTGCTGTTTGGGAGAGCAGTAGACAGTTCTGGCAGGTAATTATACCAAACCACTATGACGCATTGTAGCAAAATTTGCATCAGCGTTTCAGATGAGCAAAATGTCAAAATAGCATTATGCTGTGCAACAAGAACAGTCCAGTGGTTAGTCCAGTTATGCCGTCCCAAGTCTTTTTTGATGCACATCGGGGAATTGATTCTGTAAATGTGTTTCCATCGTAGTTTATGTGCATGTTTTCTCATCAGATAAAAAGTTTGTGCACATTTTTAGAATTTGTTCATCTTGGCGTTTCCATCCAGCAAAAAAAAAAAAAAAAGAAAAGCGTTATCCCAAAATGCGCATAAAAACAGGTGGGTGGAAACATAGCTATTGAATCATTGGTTCACCTGATTGATTCACTCAAAACACGTATTCATTCAGAAATGTCGCACCCAGTGTGCTTTTAAAACTTAGAAGCTTGGCTTTACAGTGAATATAGGGAATATGACCATCACTTAACAAGTGCTTTTAAATTTGCTGACAAATTAGAAGTACTTTCATAGTGTGAAAAATAACTGCTTTACATGAAAATGTCATCTGTAAAATCATAGTACATAACAGATAGACTTGCGCCATATATCATTGAAAAGGTCTCAACTAGCAGATTACAATGAGCATATTTGTTTCAGTTAGAGGCCAAACTATACCAAAGTATTTGTATAAAAAATAGCCACTGACATACATGTAAACCGTATACACATGATGCTTTTGCACCACGTTTTGGTTTGTTCCCGCGAAACCTTAGTAAACCATAGTAGATCATATCTTTATTTACAGCAAGTGGTCTCGAACGAGCCCAGAGCCAACATAAGACAATGCGTAGATTGTGGAGTGACATGCCATGCTTCTTGGCTAAGGCTATAGAACTTCCGCGATCATGACGCCGTCATTTGAAAATTCAACCAATGAAAAAGGCTGAATCCGAAATCACCCCCTAAACCCTCATTCACTATTCCCTACGTTAGTCCACTGAAGGAGTGAATGAAAAGGAGAGAGCGAATTCGGACAGCCGTTGAGCGTACATCAATTGTACAATCGTTATTGCAGTGCAATGTGGGATTGAATAAGTGCACTCAATACGTCCACTATGGTTTCGGACCCCACTACAAATGCCCTATTTAAGGTATAGGGGGCGATTTCGGATTCAGCCTAGATCTCGGGTGTTGTGAGTGAATATAGTGGTATTAGGGATGTGCAGAGACCAATCGGACACTGTTTAACAGCTGGAGTGCGCATGGATTGGTTTGATCGCTCAGATTGACAGGTCTTGATTTACCATGCGCCATAGAATAGGAGCACACATTGGAAGATAAATTGGTTGGTTTTAAAACCAACCATAATTAACCACACTCCTTGGTTAATTTTGTTTAGAAATAAATGGCTAGCCTACCAATCCATTGCAAGGCTTGAAGACATTAATACACTTCAAGTACTGTAAGTACTGCACGCTCAGGTCATTTTTCCTTGTGTGTCTGCTGCACGTGTTTTGCGCATGAGCCGCACGTGCCTCAAAACTACGCACTTAACAATGACCTTGCTTAATCGACCACCGACAAGTTTATTGACATTTTTGACATGATTATTGACAATTAATCAATCGCCGATTAATCGTAGACATCCATAGTAGGAACTCAGAGGTTTATATGTGTTCAGGAATCCAGTGGGCTGTTTCGAATCGAGACAGCTGACACTGTCGCCTGTTGTTGACTTGTAGCCTCTATTCAGTGGGAAATGTTCCCCTCACTTCTGCATTTCCATCACCCATAACAGTGGCAGAGATGTGGGGTTTGTGTTTACGTCACTCAATATTCCCAAGAGTCTTTGAGAGGCTGAAGCGGTGCCTTTTTTCTCTCTCCGAACAGTCCTTTCGGAGCTTACTTTGCTTTCTCAGACAGTCATTGGAGCTGGCAGCCCTCTAAGAAATGCCATGAAAGACTTAAAGCGTAAAAGGCTTAGCCACATTTTACTGAAGATTTCATGTCCCAGCAACCTTACTCCCCACGGATTATTCATTGAGGAAGGACACATAGACTAAGGTGAATTCAATATTTTTTTTTCATTTTCGAAACACCTGTTAACAATTAATTCAAGTTACACCTTGTTGCAACCACTGTTTAAGCACAAAAGAATATTTTATGTTCAAACTCAAAAACAGCGTCTACATTTGTAGTGGCGGACAGTTTATTTCATGATAAATAAAATGAAAGACATGTCAATAAAATGAAGGGCAAAAGGATTTCTTTCTTCTTCTTCTTCTTCTTTTTGTGCCTCCCTGAATCCACTTCCGAAGTGCTGATATATTTGTTGTTGTTGTAACACAAAAGGGTGAAACTCAAGAAAAAATGACCTTCACAAATGTTCACTTAGCCTTTCAGGGCTTCTGTACTGATATCAGCCATTCAAGCACAACATTTCTGTTTCTCTCATCTCTTGATTTCAAAGTTCACAAACAGTTTTCATATTTGCCATAATTTGCCACACATACTGAGTCCCTTGCAATTGGCGATTTCATGAACTAGGAATGATTACTCAACTAATGCAAGCATTCAAGGCTCATCTATCTTAGTACAATAATTGTTGTTATTTATAATTTAAATTTCTTTTTCCCCATGGTTTTATTGCTCTTTTTTCGGATATAATGATTTGTACTTTGGGGACGATGTGCTCCCCCAATGTCCATAGACCCGGATAGGATGATGGGGGTGCTTGACAACTGCCATAGATAAGAAAGGTCTGGAATGGTAAAGAACGACTGGTCCTCATTAACACTTACATGACCTGATGTTTATGTTGTCTTTACCAGTAGGAGGCCAAAGCATTTGTATGTCAATTTTAAGAGCGTTACTGTTATGTTTAGCTGATTTGTGTTTATTATGTTGGATTAAGAAATAATTAATGGTGTCTTGAGAGCTCAGCATTCTTGCTATTATAACAATCATAATGGTGACTGAAATCTGAGAAACTAGTAAATAAGCTTTTGAATGTTTAATGACTAGGAAAAGGAACTGCCTTTAACGTATATAAACACCGTTGTACTTTCTTACTCAGCAGAAATCATAGTACTTGAGGTGTTTATCTTGCAATTGTTTCTGTACCTGAAATTAAGAATGATTTGGCCACATGAGAGAAATGCTAAGCAATTTTTGTTTTACACAGGGCACAGGGCTTTTTTAATTATATTTATCTCACCTAAATGTAAGCTCACTCTATGTAGGCTATTTGTGTTTTTACAATGGGTTAATTTTGTTGCGCCTGAGTTTACACACAGCACAATGAAGCTTGATTTCAACCTTGAATTGAATTTACAAAGTAAACAAGAACAAATAAACAAATTACAAGCTGAAGCACGAATAAATAAAAGAAAAATACAAATGAAATAAAGAGTGCTTTAAGGTTTTTCAGGTAGGTCTAACAGTATTCAGGTACAGGAACACTACAGAAATTGAATAAATTGAATGTTTCATTAAATATAGATGAATTCTTCTCGCTATCTTTTGTTCTCTTATTAACATTAATGCAGCAGGTTTATTACGCTGCTGTCACTTTAAGCGCTAATGCAGGGATTCAATGTACTGATACACGTGTTTTCTTTCTATTTCTTTCTACTATTTACGTTCACTTAAGACATCACCCACTGTGTCTATGAATACTCGCCAAGATGGGCATTTTGACATAGTTTTGTGCATTTCTGACCATTTAAGCGCAATAAGCCGTGAAAAAGCACTCAGTTTGGTACTCAATGGCGATTTTATGTAGAGCGCACAGTAAACCGTCTCTCAGAAAGCATGTCAGCACTACTAAATGCTTTAAAATAAAAAAGGCCTTGTATCGCAGCGTGAAGCTCGCTTGTACAGACGATGTGGTGATGTGAAGCCATTGTGCGCATTTTGAAAGTGAAAGAGAAGATGCAGTAGCGTTGAATCACTCTCGCTGTTTGTGAAATTATGTCTCACAAAGTTTTCAAATTACTGATTTGATCTGATAATCTGTGTGGATTAATTTGCTCATTCAACCAGCTAATTGAATAAATGTTTGTGGGAATTTCCCGCTTTAAAAGCGTAAAACCTGCAGCGATTATATAAATTGATGCACAATACCCGCAATCCTGGGCCATGTGTGGCATTTTAGCAACTTTATAATTGATGAATGGACAGTTTGGGATTAATAAAACAATTTTACTGAATCACAATGCCATAAAATCTTTCTTGTGGTCTGTGCAGACACATTAGAATAATAATAATAACCATTTTTTTACATGGAATAATATCCCAAAATTCAGGAGCCTGGATACAGTGCAGGTATTTTTAGTTAGATGGATGCAGTCACTGTTGCTCTGGATCGTCTCATGTTTCCCGTCTTCAAGTGTTGCTGACTTTCTCAGTTGCTGTAGATGTCTGCGGTTGTTCCCGTCTAAGAATCTGCTTCAACTCACAGATGTTGAGCTTTTTGCTGAGGGCATTGCTGAAACATAAATGTTTTATAACAGCACCTAACTGGCTCAAGCAAATGTCTGTCAGATGCGTGTCCTATTTTCCATGTGCTCGCCAGCTTCAGCAGATGATGTAAAGTTATTGTGTGGCTTCTTTGTTTTCCCCAAATTCTGTAACCATTACCCAGTTGGATCTGATTCATGACTCACTGTGTGGAGCACAGCAAGACATAGGAAGATAACCGTTTGTCAACACTGTTTGCCCAGGATGCAATGCTTGATCACAGGAAATAAAATAAATAAATAAATCATAATAATAATGATAACTGAAGGAAAACAGTTGATACAATTTTTATGAAGAATACCAATAGCCCAGGGGACCTATTTGCGAAAAAAAAAAGTGATCAAAATTGTCTGTATGTACAGTTATATACAAATCTTGTTGCTTTATACTTAGATATTTAAGTTTGCCTTTATCACCGTGTCCTTGAAATGAACCCGAATAATATCTTGGATCCAATTTTGTTTGCATGTCCTGCAGTATTTCTGTACCTGCAGCAGAATCTTCACTAGAGGAACTCCGACAGAAGCAGTTCACTGCAAAAAATAAACAGGCTGAATTTGATCTGCAATTTGAAGCTAGCATATCACGTCACATTAGAAGTGGACTTTTACAGTCGACGATCAATTTCCCTGACATCTTGTTATTTTCCCTCCTCCTCCCCCTCCCCTTTTCATTTCCTCCATTTCACAAAACCTCTCTTTTATCTGTGTGTCTGCTCTCTCAGGGCTGGCTTCGGCCTCAAGAAGCCTCTAAAGATGAATATGGTGAAGAGGATCATGGGGAGGCCGCGGCAGGAGGAGTGCAGCCCGCAGGACAACGCGCTGGGACTCATGCACCTGCGCCGCCTCTTCTCCGAGCTCTGCCACCCGCCGCGCCACATGACACAAAAGGAGCAGGAGGAGAAGCTCTACATGATGCTGCCTGTTTTCAACCGGGTGAGACAGAGAGAGAGAGAGCTGTTTACTTAAAGAGACAGCATCATCACCTAATATGAATCAGGATAATGTGATTTATTCATAAGAGGCAGGCTTAATGTCGAGGGATTCACAAAGATACAGCCTCTCAAGTCAAAATGCATTAAAAGAAGTGACAAGTGTAATAGACACGATTGTATTGCACTGCTAATGCTAAATGTAACCCGTGGTGACTTTTATTTATTTATTGTTTTGTTACCATTAAATGTCAGTTTAGAGATTACTTTTCTTGCTAACATTTTCACAGGCCCCACCATTAAATAAAACTATTATAAATTTAGTTTGTTTTGCGGCGTATCTTTATCAAAAAACAATTAAATTCTTATTTATATTCCAAGATTATGATATTATGTTTTTCATTAAATATTCTTTCTGAAAAAGAGAAAGAATTACAACAAATCATTAGTTATAATTGCACTGATAGCTGGAAATTGTAAAGCTATAATGTGACTGTGACAGCTGTAAATTTCATAATAATTTTTGCTGAAAATCAAAATTTTTACACTAGTGTTCACAAGTTTGTGGTCAGTAAGAATTTTCTGGGGGAGAATTTAATACTTTTATTCAACAACAAGGATGCATCAAATTGATAAAAATTGTTGCAGAAAAATTATATTACAAATAAATTCTGCTCTTTTGAACATTGTATTCATCATATTACTATTTTTACTGTATTTCTGATTGAAATGAATGCAGCATTGGTGAGCATAAGAGACTTCTTCCAAAAACATAAAAAAAAATTACCAACCTTAAACTTTTGAAAGGTAGTGTACATGTATATGCCATAATCAGTCAACTGTATATTGTTTGAAAGCAAGAACATTAAAACATTTTCTTCTTTTATTTTTAAATCACTATAGAGATTTTGTCCAAAACCTGTCATTAAACCAAATGATCCATACTTTGCTTTTGATGTTAACTTAAACAATGAGAAGAAGTGAACCACCAGTGACTACTTCATTTACAAAGGCTAAGTAGTCGTTATGACATCAAGTGACTCTCACAGGCTGGAGAAGAGCATGATGGTGATAATCATCCAGCATTGATTATGCAGAAACACTGCAGATGACCTCATCATTGTGCACGAAAGAGCGCTGACCTGCTGCAGCCTGTATGCATTTTAAGAGCACTTGTAAAAGTGAGATGAAACATGCTCTCTATTTACAAAGCTGTCATACTTCATTAAGTGTTATAGACCCATCTGAAACAATGCACATCAGAATTAATACCGCACTGTCTCTCTAGATTTGGATTTTTTCAAACAGTGAGAGGACTGACATGATAGATTTAAGCATGGCAGTCTTGCGCCTCTTATGAATGTTTGTGGTTTATACTAATTTGATTGGACACTCGGCCTGTGAGCCAAATGCTGAAGGGCAGTTTTCAGAGCTCCTGTGAATGTCTTATCTTTGCTGCAATGAAAGATGAATAACTCTACAAACCGAGCATACGGCTCTTTAGACATCAAGGGAGCAATTGCTGATTAAATCTCAGCTTTAATTCAACAGGTCCACATCTTTGTAGAGGGGAAAAAAAGAGGACTGCATGAAAAGAAGGTTGTTTGAGCTCTGTAAATGGTGTTTGTGTGTGTGTGACAGGTGTTTGGGAACGCTCCACCGAGCTCCATGAATGAGAAGTTTTCAGACCTGCTGCAGTTCACTACGCAAGTGTCCAGGTTGATGGTGACTGAGATCAGACGGAGAGCATCTAATAAATCAACAGGTACTTCAACTATCTATTTCCTGATATGTTATACCCACTTTTCCCGATCCAATCAATTTTCGATGGGTTAAAACAAGTCTCACCCTTTTTTTACTCTCATTTATGTAATAATAAACACTCAAACTGAGTTATACAAACATTTAAATTGCACATAAGGCAGTTTTTATATTCACTTTTTAATAACAGAATAATGGGTAACACTTTACAATATGGTCTCATTTGTTAACATTAGTTAATGCATTAACTAACACAATCTAACAATGAACAATATATTTTTACAGCATTTATTATCCTTTGTTAACATTAGCTCATTTTAGTTCACTGTGCTTTAATGTTAACAGACACAACTTTTGATCTTAAAAATGAATTAGTAAATGCTGAGATTACCATTAATTAAGATTAGTAAATTCTGTAGAACTATTGTTCATTGTTAGTTCATGTTATCTAATGTAGTTAGTTAATGTTAACTAATGAAACCTTATTGCAAAGTTTTGCTGAATTATGTTTCTACTACAATTTGTTGTTGAAATGTAATAACTTAATTTTGGTGCATCACTAGTTTATAACTGCTTTATACTGTACCTGTGCGTTCTTGCTTTAATAGCTGTGTTTATGACTGAGGAAGACTGGGCTTGGTCCCAGAGTTACTCGGCTGTCCACACACTGTGTTGGCAGCTTGTCTTGGCACACGATGTACAGTAATGTTTATTTTTGGTGATGTAATCTGCATATGCTGCATAGATTCACAAAACCCAGACCGAGCATGTCTTGAAACGAGTAATTGCTAAAGCGTTTTAGTAGGTTTTATACCATCTATTAAACATCTTGTGTTTAACGCTTGCTTTTTTATTTTCAAACTGTAGTCATAGTACTGATGCAACAAAAAGCATTACGTAATAATATTGTATTTATTCTGTATGTCAAATTTATTGTATTTTTAATGACTATGGATTTGACAAAATGATATAATTACATTTTTGTTGGAGCAGAAAATAATATTCTTCTGAGTAAATCTTGTCCTTTGTGAATTCACTGGGGTGTCACAGTATTGCATCTCAAAATGAGGCTGCAATGGATGAATGAGAAACGAAACCGCCTGCATGTCATCACCTCTAATTGACTCGGCGTCCTTCCCCAGATGAGGCCAGTCACACACAAGCTGACGTGTGAAAATGGATTTGATCCACTTGCACAGACTGTTAAACGCGTCAGTGATTCTGTTTGTGTGTGTGTGTGTGCTCCTCCCACAGAGGCGGCCAGCAGAGCCATTGTCCAGTTTCTGGAGGTAAATCAGAGCGAGGAGGCGAGCCGTGGCTGGATGCTTCTGAACACCATCAACCTGCTGGCCTCCTCAGGACAGGTCTGTATGTTTAATGTGCATCAGATGAAACAATCACAAGATGCATGAAACATGAAAACATTTGATTAGCACTAGAAAAATATATACAGATACAGTTTGTTTTTTAAAGAAGTCTGTAATTTTCACCATGGCTACATTTATTTGATCAAAATACAGTAAAAACTGTAATATTGTGAAATATTATTACAATTTAAAATAACTTTTATTTCTAATTGAAAATATTTCTAAATGCGATTTTATACCTGTAATGGCATCATTACTCCAGTCTTCAGTGTCACATGATCCTTCAGAAATCATTCTAATATGCTTATTTAGTGCTCATGAAACAATTCTTATTATCAATGTTGAAAACAGTCGTGCTGCTGATTTTTTTTTGGTGGAAACTGTGATAATTTTTTTCAGGATTTTTTTGATGAATAGAGAGTTCAAAAGAACAGCATTTATTTTGTTTTTATTCAGCCATTATTTTCCTTTATTCTGGCATTACATGGCTTACTCACCCACATCGCTTGGATTCCAGTGTTCATTTACCCAAATTTTATATTTCTAGAAAACAAAACGAAACGTTTTCTTAGAACTTATAAAATATAATCTCACCTGGGTACAAGTGCATTGGAGCTACAATTATCATCAAGCCAATCTGTGCAGGTTAAGAGGTTAAAGTTTTTTTTTTTTTCATCATTTACTCACCCTCATGTTGTTCCAAACCTGTATGAGTTTCTTTCCTCTGTTGAACACACAGAAAAAAATATATTTTAAAGAAGGTTGGTAACCAGACAGTTGACGGTAGCTATTGACTTCCATAGTATTTTTTTCCTACTTTGAAAGTCAATGGCTACCGTCAACTGTTTGATTACCAGCATTCTTTATAATATATTTTTTGTGTTCAACAGAAGAAAGAAACTCATACAGGTTTGGAACAACAAAACAATGTTTAGTATGATACACTAGTATGATGCCTAGTGTTTTAAAATCTGTTCAGAGTTGAAAAGTCATGTAGTGTATTCCAGTCTCAAAGGAACACTTCGACTTTTTGGGACTTTAGCTTATTCACCGTATCCCCCAGAGTTAGATAAGTCCATACCTTTTTCATCTCCGTGCGTGCTGTAAGTCTGTTTGACGCACCCACCGCTAGCCTAGCTTAGCACAAAGACTGGATGTAAATGGCTACAGCTAGCATACTAATCCCAATAAGTGACAAAATAACGCCAACATTTTACTATTTACATGTTGTGATTTGTATAGTCACAGTGTGTACAAATAACAAGGTCATATGAGACACAGCCATTTTTTAAACGTTTAAATACTGGGAACTATTTTCTCAGAAGGCGAAGCACTGCTATTTGGGCGGAGTGATTAGCGCAGCACCCGAGAAGCGCCGTTCTGTCAACAAAACCAACGTGACTAACTAGCTAGTAGCGAACATGAGTAATTCGTGATCATGGCTGACTTTGAGGAATTGTCAGAGAATTTTTATTTGGTATCAAACCAAATAAATCGTTTTGAGTAAGAATACACAGACGAGGAGTTACAAACTTTGGAAGCTGATAGAAGAGATGCCGAACAGACTGAGGTCGAGGGGAGAATCAGAACGGGAGTAGCCTACTATTTCACAAACAAGGTCACTGTTTCTCAAACCCCCCCCCCCCCCCCCCTCCAATTCATTAACAAGTTGAAGGCTACAGTCCTGAAAGTTACCTTTAGCGCCGCTTATTTGTTACTGGGGCGATAGAGCGCGTTTGTGACAACACAATACTAACATTACAGGGGATACATGGAGCCCGGGAACAACTGTAATAGTAGTGAGCACCCTATTCATGTAATAGTGTCACTAAGGTTACATTACATCTAGCTAATGGCACTGTAACAGTAAGCTAGTCATCTAAAAACATCACAGAACACTTACCGCAGCCGCAGGTGATCCACTTTGTCCTGTCTGTACTATCGATGGGATGGCCGTATCCTTCAGCACACGTTTCATGGTCCGTGTGGCAAATTCCATTTTTTCAAAATAGTCGTCCTCAATGAAATGTTCTGAGCAAACGCGATAGTCCTTGATGATGTTTATAGGTGTGTTTGGATCTATATCCAGAGCAAGTAGCCATTGATTCATCAGGTCAGCGTTTTTGGTTGGAATTCTATGAAACATCATGGTATTACCTGGTCTCCCCTGTTTATTGTTGCAGCTCTTTACAATACAGCGAACACCCATGATTGTAAACTTTGCATTTACTATCTAGTAATTGCTGACTCTATTACTCCAACTCTGAGCGAACTCCCTGCTCCTCACCACGGCGCTTCTCGGGTGCTGCGCTAATCACTCCGATGTAATCACAACATGTAAATAGTAAAATGTTGGCGTTATTTTGTCACTTATTGGGATTAGTATGCTAGCTGTAGCCATTTACATCCAGTCTTTGTGCTAAGCTAGGCTAGCGGTGGGTGCGTCAAACAGACTTACAGCACGCACGGAGATGAAAAAGGTATGTATGGACTTATCTAACTCTGGAGGATACGGTGAATAAGCTAAAGTCCCAAAAAGTCGGAAGTGTTCCTTAAAGCAGAACAGTTCATCAGAGTGATCTCCGCCACCTCCTCCAATTCAGCATGATCAATAGGCTTATGTCACACTTCCTGCTTCCGGAACGCGGAGTAGGGATTCAGAACTTCCGGTCAACAGTATTTCTCGATAAGGATTTAGATTATCAGCCATAATGTCTAAACCATCCGAGGTAGACTGACCACGAGCTATGAGATTATGAAACGAAGGTTTTTGTTAAGGTATGAAATCAACCTTGTTTTAAGAAAAACATGTTTTATCTGCAATCTTATGAAAATAAAACTACACTACCCACAATCCTAAGCGTAGCAGCAACGTCTGCTGATTGGTCCAACTCGCTGTTACCATAGAAACGTTTACCTTACTGGCGAACGGCTAGAGCTATAACAACAATGGCAGGCTACACCCGAACTTGTACCCTTTCCTCAGTTTTGACGTTTCCACTTGAGAGTTTTCATTTACCATCCGAACCACATCGTCACATGTGACTTCAGGCAGGTTGCGGAGAGATTTGGTCCAGTGGTATCTATCGGACTCCGCCATTGTAAAAAGCTAACCGGAAGAGCCGTATCCCTACTAAAAGACGTACTTCCGGTCTTCAATTTTTTCGTGACATAGGCCTATGGAGATCCAACTAGTGACAATGGAAAACTAGGCATCGGCTTGGTGTGCCACATCCTTCAAAGTTTTCTGCGACCAATTTTTTGTTTTGAGGACCCGTCCTTGTCCCTTGGTGTATGAAAAAGATAAACGCCATTGTGTTTGGGAATTAGCCATCCTAGGTTGGGCTTTCAGCACCCAGCACTTACTAGAAAAAGGTGTACTTTGTTGAATGTGTGCATGGTAGTTTCACAGCTGAACAAGACCCCTTATCTCAAGTTACACAAGTCTCTGTTATCAGAGATGGACACTGTCTTTTCCTAGACTGAGAGACTGGAGAACCGTGTGGAGGCCGGAAGGACTAGTTGAAATTTCTTTAAGTATGTTTTTAGTCAATTTTGGACTTGACCAAGAGCAGGAGAGAGGAGGAATACTCACTCTATAGTGAAAGATGGCTTCTCCAACAATGCTTGCACAAGTCTTGCCTTCCAGCTTCCCCACTGCTGGTGTGGCGATGTAAGGATGGTGTCATGGAGGACCCATTTCTCAAGCTGTTGATTGCTCAAGCCTGCACAGCTTGAGGTCATGACTACCAAGTCATGGGTCACTTTATGAAGGCCTGTTTCAAGGGAACTTTGTGAAAAGGTGTGGACAGTTGCACTCTACATAAATTATCTCCAATTACTAGTTGTTTTTCTCTCCCTGAAGCACTTCCTCTCTGTGCTGAGTGGCCAACGTGTTGCGATCAAACAGACAATATTCCTGTCATGTCATTCATTAGATGAGGACTGATCCTGCTCTCATCAAAAGCTCTTCAGAAGTATTTCTAGCTTTTGATGTCATTCACCAGATTTCCTGTCCAGGGGAGGTCATTGTGTCAGGGAGATTTGACTAAGTGCCCAAAGGGTGTCTCAGATTTTGAAGCACTTTGGAAATGTCAATGTAGATTTTATGCATAACAAGGAGAATATATAATATCTTGTGAAGTCTATTCATTAGCAACTAGTGCTTTTCTATATCTTTTGCAGTGCATTGTGGCGGATACAGTATATCCATGTCATGTAGTAGGAAATGATTTCCGACTATGTGTGCTTACTCTGTAACAAGGGCATGGTTACATCATTGGCAGAGTATCATTACATCAAGGGGCTGTCTGTGGATGTCCCATAGTCATTTGTTGTATTGACTGAATGGGAATGTTGTTACTACTGTTCCCACAAGAATGGAAGCCCTTCTAGTTAGATCCTTTATGAAAAGCACTGTGGCAGTACCATGGTACAGCGATGGTCATGATATTCACATGGTACATTTCTTCTTATTATCAGTGTTAAATAGTCAGTGTTATCAGTTGTGCTGCTTAACATTTTTGTGAAGACCATGAAATATTTCTTTTTCAGGATTCTTTGAATAGAAAGTTCAAAACAACAGTGTTTATTTGAAAGCTAAATATTGCTTAATAAAAGTATTAACTTCAAGGGAAAAAAAGTCTTACCGACCTAAACCTTTGAAAGGTAGTGTAGATGCTATTATAATTAGACATTTATGTTCATGTCTCCTTGTGATTTTAAGGTTATTTTCTTGCAGTGTAAGTTGTTTGTTTTTCAATTTTAATAAAGTAGGATCTCATTAATTGGCTTAAGTTTTGCCAACATTGATTGTTGGCAAAACTTAAGCCAATTAATGAGATCCAGTCTTCCATAATCTTCCTCCAGTCTGTTGTTAGCCACAGTTCTAATATTTATTTTGGTTCATAGAATCCTTAAGGGTAATTTACCTCTATAACATTTCAAAAAGAACT
The DNA here is from genome assembly GCF_965113295.1 of Leuciscus leuciscus. Classification (NCBI taxonomy): domain Eukaryota; kingdom Metazoa; phylum Chordata; class Actinopteri; order Cypriniformes; family Leuciscidae; genus Leuciscus; species Leuciscus leuciscus. The sequence continues at coordinate 26,616,050 of NC_138729.1, forward strand.
TGTGCACAAAAATATGGAATGCAGTAATGTAGATTTCCTGTGGCCTTTCTCTTACTCGCAATGTCTATTTGTACCATCTTTTTGCTTTACGTGGAATACATAATGAAAACACTTTCTTGTGTTAATGTTGATATCTCATAGCTGCTCTTTGAAGTACATAAAACACATTTCCACCATCTAAATACAGACCTCTCGAAATGCTTATCCAAGTGATTTGGCACAATTTAGGGCTTGTGATAAAACAGAGGATGAGCTTGAATTAATTGCACGATTTTCTTTCCAGGCAGTAGTCTGGTTTTGAGAGGTGAACATGTTGAAACATGAGGGGTGAAATATGTTTGTATTCCAAGCTGTGAGTTGGAGACAAAAACTGGTGCTCTTGGCAACACCCTCCGCCCCTCGGAAACAACAAAGGTCTTTTCTTTTCTCTCTGTAAGGACGCCCTTCATGCTCTACATTCCCAATGCACCCTCATTTCACCCTCACGGATGCCGTCTCTTTTCTCATCTTTTCCCCCCTCTTGCATTGATGCCTGTGAGAAATCCTCCTGCTCCTTTCCCTCTTCTATTGGTGTTTTTCTGTCTGACATCATCGTCAATGTACACTGACTTGACTTCACACCGTCTGCTAGCGTAGCTTCAGTGCTGAGGTAAACTACCACAGAGCAAGCTATAGGAGGCATTATTAGTGTAACCTGCCTTCATTTTTCTTCAAAAACTCTTATTTGAATGTAAAAGGCTATTAATTTTACTACAGAGAGGGTGATTTGTTTTGACAGAGAGTGGTTTCGTTTTTTTTTTTTGGTTCACGTAGTATGTTTCCTGGAATGAAAATGCAGAAGTGATGAGTCTCTTCTGTTTTGCTGTCTCATTCTTATGAAAGCAGTGGATGTAATGGAACCTCCATTAAAGTTTGGCACTGCTGGGATTCTTTGGCCTTGTCTTAAGACCCATTCACACCAAGAAAGTTAACTATAATAACTACCCTCTCGTTCAAAAGTTTGGCCTCAGTAAGATTTTGTATTTTTTTATTTTTATAAATGAATACTTTTATTCAACATTAAATTGATCAAAAGAGACATTAAAAAAACAATATCTGTTTCAAATAAATGCTGTTCTTGTACATTTTTTATTCATTCTGAAAAATATGTATGATTATTTATTTCCATCAAAATATTGACCACAACTGTTTTCAACATTGACAAAAATGAGAAGTGTACTTTTGAGTGTTAATAATGGCCATTTCTGATCTATTGTGAGGAGACATGTTTTTGTGTGGTAGCCTGTGCACACACTGGTTCAGACTGGATCTGCAATGAAAAAAAGTGTTTGGGCTATACATGTGTGAGAGAGAGAATCATTGGCTAGATTGAGCTAAATCCTATAACTTCCTGACTTACCTTAAAAGCGTCTGATGGGATTTGATCCTCTCACTTCAGTGTTTCATTGGCACTGGTAACAGGATCCTGCTCTGATTAGTGTCAGAGGCGACATGGCAGGGAAAAGTGAAGCTCTGACCCACCTGCAGCATTTCCTTTCAGTCACGTCCACCTGAGCCCCTTTAGAGCAGAGTGAGGATGATGATGTCACTGGCCTACCGTATATGGTTATCAGGGTTTCACCTGAGACCCAAAACTGTGTAGTGAGATGCAAAACAACAAAAAACAAACAAAACGTATATCCTCTAGCTTTTCATCAATTCACCTAGTTTATTGTGGATTTAGACAAAGTTCTTTTTTTGTAATTTGAGTATTTACAAATCCGTTCACAAGTTTGGGGTCAGTTAGATCTGTTACCAGAATTGTGAAATATTAAACAGTTTGCCAGTTATTTGCATTAGTCAGTGCTTGAATGGAGAAAAAAACATGATATGCTCATCATCTGAATTTGAATCCCTCCCCTTCTCTGCTTCTGCAGAAAACTGTGGACTGTATGACCACCATGTCGGTGCCCTCGACGCTGGTCAAATGCCTTTATTTGTTTTTTGACCTGCCCCATATGCCCGAGGTTCCTGCCGCTACCCAGACCGAGCTTCCTCTGGGCGACCGCAGAGCTCTTCTACAGAAAGTCTTTGTCCAGGTCTGTCTGGCTTTAGGAATAGCATTTTCTCCACAAAATACCCATAAAAGACACGCTTTGACACCAACCGTGACTTTCTCTTCTGGTTGTCTTCCTTAGATCTTAGTGAAGCTGTGCAGTTTCGTGTCTCCAGCAGAGGAGCTGGCCCAGAAGGATGATCTACAGCTGCTCTTCAGTGCCATCACCTCCTGGTGTCCCCCCCACAATCTACCCTGGAGGAAGAGCGCGGGAGAGGTGCTCACCACCATCTCCAGATACGGACTCAGCGTCAATGTCGTCAAGTACATCCACGGTGATGATTTAACTGCCAACTTCTTTCACTGTGGTTCTCTGCCGTTGCTGTGCATGGATGCATAATACTGAGAATGTTTTACTGCTGACATCTTATGAACCGTAGTAACATTTTAACCTTACATAACCATTTAACTGTCACTATTGTGCATTTAGTGTTTTTAGAGGTCGATGTCTGGTGGTTGCATGCGCTCTTGTCAGAAATTGCTTTGCAATCAATTGAGAAACATTCAAATTTTAGCCCTCAAGAGTCTAATATAAAAAACTTTCTTTCTAATGCCACCTTTAAAATATGTGAATGTGGGCTGTTGTTTTTTGACAAAATGTATTGGTTTACGAAATTCGCAACCAACTTGACAACTATTTGTTCTTGCAGAGAAAGAGTGCTTGTCGACGTGCATCCAGAACATGCAGCAGTCAGATGACCTCTCTCCTCTGGAGATTGTGGAGATGTTTGCTGGGCTCTCCTGTTTCTTGAAGGACTCCAGTGATGTCTCTCAGATACTGCTGGATGACTTCCGCATGTGTCAGGGCTACACCTTCCTCATAGATCTTATGATCAGGTAATTATTTATTGCACATTTAAATCTTCAGGGTTTAAATGTGAAGGATAATGTGCGGCCATTGTCTAAAAATAAACCCAGACAGGAAGATGGTTATTTTGCAGTAATGATCAGATGACTGCACATTATCCCTCTTATTACATGGCTCCTTACCAAATATATCTATATTACATGTCCATGTACACTACAGTTCAAACTTTTGGGGTCGGTAAGATTTTTTTAATGTTTTTGAAATAAGTCTCTTATAATGAGAGATTCACTGAAGAAGGCTGATTGCCGAATCATTTTATTGTATATGTGCTTTGTTGCATAAAAAAAAAAAAAAGAATAATTCATAAAGAAGACAGAAGCGAGTGCGGATCTTTTGTTTTTCATTTGAAAATATGTCTCTTATGCTCACCTTATGTCGCCTTTTTGCCTTTTTTCACCTTTGTTGCCATTGGCTTTTGGCTTGCTTAGTTGGGGAAATTAAATTTAACATTTAATTTAATATTCAACAATAATATTGATCTGCCTGCATTGACACCATTATATGAGAACTGAACTGAGCTGGACGATGACATCACGGTTTTCTCCAGAGCGGCTATATACTGTATATATCATTTAACTAAATTAATAACTTTTTAACAACAAAATGAAACATTACTGAGCTTACTTAAGCTGGACTGTGACGCTTTTTTCTTCTGAAAACAAACTTTGTTGCATTATTTTCCTGTTATCTCTGTAAAGTTTTAAAGTTCTCTTTAAAGTTCCTAAGACCGGTATTTATTTGAAATGGAAATATATTGTTAAATTATAATTGTCTTCAATGTCTCTTTTGATCAATTGAATGGTTCCTTTATAAAGACAAGTATTCATAAAAATAAAAAAAACATACATTTTTAAACTCTAGTGTTTTTGAGTTATTATCTTTCTTGTAGGTTTACTTAAAGGGTTTGCTTAAAAAAGGATAGTTTACCCAGAAAGATTAGTTATTTAAAGGGATACTTCACCGTTTTTTCATATTAAACTATGTTATTCCCTTAACTAAGACGAGTTGATACATACCTCTATCGTCTCAGTGCGTGCACTAAATCCCTCTGTCTTGCGGCGAAACTTTGTTAGCCCAGTTCATTTAATATGGGCCAAGCAGAGAAGATACCAAACACCTCCACGTTTTCCCTATTTAAATACAGTTACTCGCGAAGTGTAACTCGACCTAGGACGGTGACACAAAACAAAACGTTGCGCTTTTCTAAGCGTGTAAAATGGATAACTATTTTGTATGGCGGAATACCATAGCAAGTGCTTGTAAGCACTTCGACTTGGCGCAGTAATATCTTCACTAGAGGGAGCGGGGGCCGGTGAGAGGATTTTTCACGAGTGAAGATATTACTACGCCAAGTCGAAGTGCTTACAAGCACTTGCTATGGTATTCCGCCATACAAAATAGTTATCCATTTTACACGCTTAGAAAAGCGCAACGTTTTGTTTTGTGTCACCGTCCTAGGTCGAGTTACACTTCGCGAGTAACTGTATTTAAATAGGGAAAACGTGGAGGTGTTTGGTAGCTTCTCTGCTTGGCCCATATTAAATGAACTGGGCTAACAAAGTTTCGCCGCAAGACAGAGGGATTTAGTGCACGCACTGAGACGATAGAGGTATGTATCAACTCGTCTTAGTTAAGGGAATAACATAGTTTAATATGAAAAAACGGTGAAGTATCCCTTTAAAGGCAATAAGAGGCAGTATAGTCATTTTAATTTCTGATATGTTTGAATAGTGATATTCTCTGATATAATTGCTGTACATCTTAGGTTGGAGCAGGCCAAAGAGGATGAAGCCAAAGATGCTCTAAAGGACCTGGTGAACCTGGTGACCGCTCTGACCACATACGGTGTCAGTGAGCTGAAGCCAGCTGGTCTCACCACTGGAGCACCCTTCCTGCTTCCAGGTTTTGTGGTTCCACAGCCTTCTGGGAAAGGTTAGCCCTCTGTAAAATAACATCCATTTGACTCTTAACTTATGTCACAGCACAGCTGGGTGTGAAAGTTGGTGATGTGAAATTCCGGGGTATGTTGAACTTCGGCCAGGAAACATTGTGAAATTGAGGTCTTTACAGGATTCAGATGGCAAGTGTGCAATGTTGAGGCTTAAGTGGCCTACATTAGTAAAATACTTCGAGATTTAGTGTGCTGCTATATTTGCAATCATTCACATTTTTGCATCAGCTGGGATTTTTTTCTTGCTTCCAATTCAGGATTTTTATTGTAACCAACAAAGAAATTCAAATGACAATTTCATCTATAATGCACATTTTATTACTGTGATTCTCTAAAAAATATTTTATTTTAATTTTTAATTTATTATATTTTAGATTAGATTAGATTTTAAGATTTATGGGCATTACGGTCAAACCTTTTTTAAGAACTGGCAGGATGAATTAACCACGCTGTAATCAATGACTGTCAGAACCAAGAGATTTAAGTGAGAAGATTAGTAGTATATCCTGAAGTGAGAGATTAGCGGTATTCTTCCTCTCTGCATTTTCATATTAACGTCCTCATCTATGTCTGCTTCTGCCTCCCTTCGTTAGCTAGATTGCTCTTTTAGTCACGCAGGGAGAAGAAGGGCCTGTGGTTTCTGAGGGAGAATTAAAACATTAGTGTTCACTGGCTGTAAATGGCATTAATTGGTCAGAAGGAGGCAAACGGCTGACACCTACTGTGTAATCTGGTTAGGTTATTTGTTTGGGTTGTCTTATGCCTCGCCAAGAGTCATTAAATGCTGTAATTAAAATAATGGTGCAAGATCATGTTGTTTATGCACCCAGTCACATCAAGACTTCCTCTTTTCCAACAAGCCAATCACAGAGATAGTTTCTTTCCTACTTTGTAGTTTGGCATTTTCATGCAGCCAGCATTATCGCTTATTGCAGTGAGAGTTCATAAAGGTTGAATGCACAAGAATTTGTTTTTAAGGGTTGGAGGACTGACTTGTGTTGCTCTGTAATCATATGATGGTTGGGTGTTCTTAGTTAATATTGCATACAGTATGTTTTTCTTGAAGCTTAGTTAGAGCATAATGATTTCCGAAAGAGCCAATGAAGCAATAAATATCAGTAATTAATTTAGTGCAAAGAGATATCCCAGAAAAATGCAGCAAGGACATCCTCCTATTCACTTTTGGAGGCTATTCAGCGGTGTTGTAGTTGAGACCAGCTCATTCAAGTCTGAGTCAAGACCGAGACCAGAAGCGGGTTGAGTCAAGTCAAGACTATGAATAAATGGGCTTTGAATCTGAGTCCAAGAAAATATTTTTTTGGTCTTGGTCCTCGACTCAGACCCTATTTTCATGGTCATGGTCTTGGTCTTGTTGTGGATTTGGTCTTGACTTGAACTCGACCCCCTTCTGGTCTCAGTCTCGGACTTGAATGAGCTGGTCTTGACTACATGTTATGAGTGTTATTATGTGCTACTATATGTTACTGACATCTTGTTTACAACATAATTATTTAAAAGTTGTCATGAATATAGACTTCTGCGGAATCTGCGCACAGATGAAGAGGAAATGAAAATATGTGAGGTTGTGTGTTACTAGCTATGCAAGAGTCCACCAAAGGTCACGGGAGTTTCTACAGTTTCGTACTGTCATTAGGATTACTGTATGTGGTGTTAAACTAATAATACAAACTTTTGTTATTTACTCAACATCATGTTGTTCAAAACCTGTATGACTTTATTTCTTATATGAAACAAAACGGGAGTCATTTTGAATAATGTATTGGTTGTTTTTTATCCCATTGTCCATGAACCTTTTACTTAATAGTTTGATTTTTCTTTTCAGGCCACACGGTCAGGAACATCCATGCTTTTTCTGTGCTTCAGAATGCCTTCTTGAAGGCAAAGAGTGGTCGATTAGCACGTATGATCCTTGAATCCATCGCCAATATCTATGCTGCCGACTACGCCAACTATTTCATCTTAGAGGCGCAGCATGCACTGTCACAGTTTGCAGAGCGAGTAACAAAGCTACCGGAGGTGCAGTCCAAGTACTTTGAGCTGCTGGAGTTTGTTGTCTTCGGGCTTAATTACGTACCATGCAAAGAGCTTTTTAGCGTTAGCGTGCTATTAAAGTCGAGCACTTCTTATGGATGCAGCATCACAGCCACTCGCACCCTTCTCAAGCTTGGGCGCCACCATCCCGTCTTCAGTGATGTCTTCCGTGAAGTTGGACTGCTAGAAGTGCTAGTTAACCTGCTCCACAAATATGCAGCGCTGTTGAAAGACCCAACGCAAGTCCATGTCGAGCAGGGTAACACTTTTGTAAACTACATTTAAATAATTACGAATAACACACACGCATATACAGTATATACAGTATAGTATATACAGTGTTTGTTATTATATTGAATTACTTTTCATATTTATATTTTAGTTTTTTTCTTTCAGCTTTTTAGTTTCAGTTTCAAGTTTTAGTAATTTTGTCATTTCTTTTATTAGTTTCTGTTTAATATTTATATTTTGTTAGATTTTTTTTATTTAAGTGTTAGTAATTTTAGTACTTAAACTTTTATTTCAGCTAGTTGCCAGAACAACAATTCAGATTTTTATTGAAGTTTTAAGTTTTTCATCTAATATCTATATTTTATTTCATTTCAGCTTTATTTCAGTTAACACTTTGTATAAGTTTCAGTTTTGTATTTAGTTAACAATTACAGTGCTGATAATGGTTTTAATTCCATTCTTTGTTTACTGCTCCCGCTCACTGTGGTCAGGTGATGCCAAGAATAATGTGGCTGAAGAGCAAAAGCAGCTTGCCTGGCTTGTCATGGAGACACTTACAGTACTCTTGCAAGGCTCGAACACCAATGCAGGTAAATGTGCTGCACAGCTGTTTCCTTGAACGGGATCTCAGTGAAGGATTTACTTTGACTCCTTTTTTCTTTTTTTAAAGTTACATTTTTGGCTTTTCTGAGATAGGAAGGTATAGAGAGAGGGGAATGGAATTGGGCTCCAACTTGCTGGGTTTTTGAAAGAGGAAATGGTGAGCAGTAGGCATGGATTTAGAACGACTCAGTAGTTTTGGTGTCATGTCTCTTCCTCTTTAGCTACTTTTGTTCATAATCAGGACCACACTGCATCTGTCTAGAAAACTGCAGATTTACGCAGAATTGCAAAGCCCATATATTTAAGGCCCCGATATACTCAGAGACGTTCTTTTTCGTTCTTTAGGGGTAAAACGAAGTTCAAAATACGTGAGCACCGATATACTGTTATCGAACATCTGGCGCCGCCCGCACTGCTGTGAGTGACGGTTAGATGAATATGTAAATATGTGCTGTGCACTTTCCTCTCAAAAAAATACACAACAAAATTGAGAAAACTGCAAGCATTTTTTTAAATAAAGCATAAGAAAAGCATCTGATCATAGCAATGTGAATATGTTTGCACGAGCTCTGCAATTCAGCACTTTAGTAAAATCACGTCACTTTTATATATAGCACTTTATACAATAAATTGCATAAAATCAAGCAGCTTTGTCGTATTTAACATAAAAAACAGTGTCAGTGTCTCGTTTTGTCAGAAATACAACTTCATTTTCTACTATAAAGCAGCTCTTTAGTCTGTTTTCACTCGTGGGTCACGTCTGATCTCAACAGACTCGTGAGGAGAAATTAACTGGAAAAGATTTCCACGTGAAAGAAGGCGGAGCCTCAGCGCACACCTACCTATTACGTTATCGGAGCGGACCAATGGTAGAACAAAGGTGTTTACCAGCCGAAGCGAACTTTCCTGAAAAGTTTGGCAAGCTTTTTCGAACTCCCAAAACAAACTCCAAATGAAGTTTATTTTGGCCTGATTTTGTTCTAAATGACGTCACATCAGTTCGTTCTTCTATTTCGCTTGAAGTATATCGGGGCCTTTACAGCGTTCTACACAACCCCACACCTTGTGTTTTTGTTAACGTGAGGTTTTTGGTATTATTGTAGTAATGTGTAACTGAAAGTTCATCTCACTAGAAAGGAAGTCTTCATAAAGAGATTTTTGTACTGTTTTATCTTTGTATTATTCATGTAAGTACTTTGAAGACAATCACAGTTTTAAGAAAATAAGCTTTTATAAGTTTTGGCAGAACATTTAGGAGATCGTCCCTTTTTCATTTAAAATAGTCATTAGGCTTTAGCTGCATCACAGCTGTAAACCATCATTTGCTACTTCCTACTTTGTTGCTGGTGGTATTAGGGGGAGAGTCATTTTCATTCTCCAGAGCATTTGATTGGACAAAAATTTGTGTTGTGCAGGATGAGTCATTAGTATTTTTTTTATTACATTTTGTAAGATGTGGAAGATCTGTTAGGTAAATTTCATAAACATTTAGCAGTACACTAGCATAGATGTGTCAAAGCTAATAGACATGGACACAAAGCCAAAAAAGAAATGTTTTGCTTTCATGGGGCCTAAAACAGAAATACGAGATTGACATCGCCTTTTTTTTTTTTTTTTTACTTTCCAGTGAACCTCTTAGGCTTTTATTATAATTGCATTATTGTGCTCCAGTTTTTCCTTTTTTTGTGCACTCAGGGACGAGTCAAAATTCATTTTCTTGCTCTCAGGCCCTGCAGTAGTCTCACTCTCGGTGCTGAGTCAGGTCTCTGGTTAAGGAACACTCTTAACTTCAGCTCTGTAATCATTTCTCTTCTGTATCATGACTGGTGATAGTCTCAGAATGCTCTCTCTCACAGATGTTCTCATGCTTTATTCATTGGTAGCCAATCAGAATGGTTTTGTTGTAGAAAATGACTAAAGTGAGTAATTCCAAACGTGGCACTGCCAGTGAGGTGATCAGTCATTCCTAAATCTCACTACAGCCCAGTCTTGATGTGTCTACACAAACAATACATTAAAGATCTTGCCGAGCTATAAAGTTGAATCTGGAACACAAAATTGCTTGTCTCCAAGCTTATATGATACTCAGATGAATTTTTAACAATAAAATCTCAATCTCTCAGGTTTGTTCCGTGAGTTTGGCGGAGCACGATGCGTGCACAACATTGTGAAGTATCGTCAGTGTCGTGAGCACGCTCTGATGATCATTCAGCAGCTGGTGCTGTCGTCTTCTGGAGATGATGACATGGGCACTCTGCTCGGCCTTATGCACTCCGCACCGTCAACAGAACTACAGCTCAAAACTGACATTCTGCGGGTGAGGCACATTCATAACTCTGAGAAGAAATAAGTGTGCACATGCAGCCCAAGTTGGTTACAGGTGCAGGTGACAATGGAGCAATTGTGGGGAAAAATATCCGCGCATTGAATTAATGTTGCAAAGTTTTATTGAACAACTGCATTGTTTTGCCAAATGAGAGACCTACTGATCAAAATGTATCAGTTTGGTAAATAAAATGGTGGTACATTGATATTCTTTGTTATATAATACAATATATAAAAGGCATATGATATATTAGTTTGCATACTATTTACTTTTTCCCTACATTCTTAAATCTAACACATGGTATTCACTTAAATCACTTTCTTTAAAAAAAAAGAAACAGATTTTTTATTTTTTTATGCACAATTTAGTGTTGAAAACAGTTGTGCTGCCCCTTATATCTTTGTGAAAACCATGGTACAGTATTTTCCGTTTTTAGAATGTCAAAAAAGAACAGCATTTGCTCAAAATAGTAAAGCCTTTACAAAATATTTCTGTCACTTTCAATCAATTGAATGCATCCTTGCTGAATAAAATATAATTTCTTTAAAAAAAAAAGAACCCAAACTGATTTAAATTTGAATTCACTTGACAAACTTTGTTTCTCATTAGGCTTTGCTGGCTGTGCTGCGCGAGAACCACCGTACACGCACCGTCTTCCGCAAGGTGGGCGGCTTTGTGTACGTGACCTCACTGCTGGTTGCCATGGAGCGTTCTCTCTGTTCTCCACCTGTCAGCGGCTGGGAGAAGGTCAACCAGAACAAAGTCTTCGAACTTCTACACACCGTATTCTGCACTCTAACAGCAGCCATGCGTTATGACCCTGCCAACTCACACTTCTTTCGCACTGAGATCCAGTACGAGAAGCTGGCCGATGCAGTGCGACTTTTGGGATGTTTTTCTGATGCTAAGAAAGCTGGTCCAGCAACTGTCTTCCCTTCAAATGCCCAGCCATTCCAACGGTTACTGGAGGATGAGATCATACCTGCAGAAAACGTGTGTCCCACACTCAAGCACTGCAGCAAGCTGTTCATCTACCTGTACAAGATGGCCACCGACTCATTTGACAGGTGTGTATAAAAAGAAGTCTTTTCTTAATGGATAGAAAGGGTCAATGTTTTTTGGTGAGATATCAGTAACATGGCTGAAAAAAGAAAATGAAATCCATCTTCTCATGGGAGCAGTTCACTTTTATTGAGACATTTTAATAGGACTTTAGTGAGGATGGGCATCTCGAGTAATTCCGTTGAGTACATTTTACACATAAAAATACTTTTAAAGATGAAGGGCCAGATTTACTAACAGCTTGCGCCAGTGCAAACCCTCTTTTGCCGTTAAAAAACTACTGTCAGGTTTTACTAAATACATGCAGTGTAATATTTGCGCTGAAAATATTCTTGCTTTTCTGAGGCGAGAGACTTTTTATTTATATAAGTTACAAAAATAACGTTAGAATAATGACACTGACATATAGCCTGACGACATCTCATCTGACCGCAGATACTGAATCGGGAGAACGTTCTTCTCAGGCACTCTGACAGAAATGTGAATAGCTTTCACGAACGTCTTTCAAAATTAAGTCTCGCATCAGAAAAATGTAGAATTACATTTGTTGTCGTTTCTTTGACTGTACATTGCGGCCCACCAGTTGAGAAATACTGTATTAATGTATCTTTGTCGTTAGTCATGCTATCTGAGTGTAGCTGTGCTTTGGGCTTGTGTTTTTGTTAGATTTGCATGATCTGTAGTTCTTCTAAGTTCTATGTGCTGTGCCTTGAGCTGTAATTCAACAGGAGCTAACTGCCTCCCTCTCTTGCTCTTTTCTCATTTCTTTGTCTCTCTTAACCTCTGGCATTGCCTGGCTGCACACGCTGGGTGTGTGTGGTATGGACCTGCTGTTTGTGTTTGTATGGCTGTGTGAACGTCTGGTCTGTCTATATGTTGATTGTTTGGTCGTGACTCCGCGTGTCCGTGTGTTTGAATCGTTGTAGTCGTGCCGAGCAGGTGCCCCCCTGCTTGACTCACGAGACCTCGCTGCCCTCTCCTTGGGGCACGCCAGCAATCGCCAGGAAGAGGTACTGCTTTCTGCCACCTCTTCCTTTTCTCCCTCTCTTTTTCTGTTCTGTGCTTGTCGAGTGACCGGACACATTTTTCCCAGTCTGTTTCCCTCTCTCTTCCTTCCTTTGTTCACTTTCCTCTCACACCTTCCTTGGTTATTTTGTTTCTGTTCTTTAAAGGGATTGTATTGCCCCAAAATGAAAGTCAGCATTTACTGTCATCATTTACTGTAGGAATGTACTATATATTGGGACCTTATCGGCAATCTGCCGATATAAGATATTTTTAAACCATTCATACTACCATTCAAAAGTCTTGGATAAGATTAAAAATAGTTTTCTTAGTCTCTTCAGATCAACAAGGCTGCATTTATTCGATCAAAAATACAGTTAAACAGTCATATTGTGAAAGATTATTACAGATCAAAATAGCTCTTTTTCTATTTGAATATATTTTCAAATGTAATTTATTCCTGTGATGACAAAGCTGTATTTTCAGCATCATTACTCCAGTCTTCATTGTCACATGATCCTTCAGAAATCATTCTAATATGCTGATTTGGTGCTCAAGAAACAGTAATTATTATCAGTGTTGAATACTGCTGAATTACTTTTGTAATAATAGTACATTATGCACAATTACAAGTAACTAACCCTAAACATAACCCTATAGTAAGCACATGTAGGCTAGTTAATCAATATTACTTAGTAATATTTTATGTAATTACACTATAACAACGTCAACATTTGAATGGTAGTGTAAATCTGTTGATATAGTTTAATTAATCATGTTCACTATTTTTCATTTTGATTACCTTTAACAACTTCTAACGCTCACTTAAAGTTAATCTTTAAAAACACTAATAATTTAAGAACATTGTTCAATGTAATCTTTAGCAGAGCTTAAAATGAATATAATTTTGTGATGCCTAAATATGTGTTATTATTTTCAATTTATTTAGACAAAAGAATTTTAGTATGCATTAATCTGAACAGATATCACATGGAATTGTGAAAAGAAAAAGAATGACTTAAAGTGATAAAAAGGTATCTCTTCCATGTAATGTTCTCTCTAACAAACCCCAACAACCAACAGGAAATTAGCTGATCATATATGTATACATGTAGCCCTGCCCACACAGAAATGTCATTGTTTCAAAATTTTGCTCCTTATAGTTGTCCATTAAACATGTTATAATTGACTGTCATTGTGTTGTGCCAGGCTACATTTATGTTTTCAGTGTGAACAGACAAATTGCTTGTCGTAGAAAACTGCTCTAGGATACTGTTATTCATCTTTTCCCTCTGATCAGAGTGATTGCCTTCTGCAATTTTCCTCTTACTTTTCCTCTCCTTGATCATCTCCTTGACCATGCTTTCATCTTCCTCTGCACCATCTCATCTGCCATGTTGAGCTACTTTGCTTACCCATAAAGCTTTGCAGTTGCAAAAATGTCCATTCCTCTGGTTGCGCTGACAGCTTTTTTTCAGTAATTTCAAACTTTGATTCATAAGTAACATTATATCAAAGCTGATATTCTTTAAATGGAATTTCAGTGCTGTATTTAAGAGTAAGTTTAACTAGGACCAAAAAATCCTTCTTTCAAAAAAGCTGTCTTAAGCTTTTTTAGCGTTTTAGCCTTTATCTGGAAAATGATTTGGCCAAGCCAAAATGTGTAAGTGAATTACTCTTTTCAGACACTGAGACTAAGTAATGAGACTAAGAAGAGACATTAAGTGATCTTTTTCTTTCCCAATAGACATGGCTACCACAGCTCATCCAACTCTGCTTCTAGTAAAGCCATAACGGACCTGAAGCTGCACTTGGGGAATCAGTTCCAGCATTCTTCAGACCCTGTAGTTATCCACCCTGGAGCAGTGCTGGCAATGATCGACCTCCTACCCTCTGTTTCTTCTGACACACAGCCCGAGGTACGGGTTTCTTGTGGACATAGGCTCTGTCTCAAAACCTAGTGAACTGACACATTGTTTGGTGTCTACATGGGAATGCCTAACGCAAAATATTAATGTTGGCATGTAGCTAGGAGAGATAAGAATGTGTTGCTGAGCTTGTCAGCATCAAATATGGTCATATACTTTGGTGTATCTAATGCTACCTCAAAAATATTTGTATACACTACAGTTGAAAAGTTTACTGTCAGTAAGATAAAAAAAAGTATACTTTTATTCTGTGAGGATGCATTAAATTGATCATAAGTGACAAAAATGTATCTTGGTTTCCACACAGATATTTAGGAGTTGATGCTCAACTGTTTTGAGCATCAAATCTGAATATTAGAATGATTTCTGAAGGATCTTTTACTGTGTTTTTGGTCAAATAAATGTAGCCTTGGTGAGCATAAGATACTTTTTATTTATTTATTTATTTATAAAAAAAACCGTACCAATCAGGTTTTTAGTGATAATGTGGGATGAAGGCTGTCTCAATATGCAGCCATATTATAAACTTTAAATGACCAAGTAGTGCTTCCTTGGTTTTGAGACGGAGCCAAGACTTTGTTCACACTTATTCAGTTTAATGATTTGTTACCTAAGCATGATTTTGTTTTTGACCTACAGTAAGTTGTCAAAATCGAGGGATTTTATCAGAATGGAAGCGTCTTTTGGGGATTTTGTGTAAAGGCGCATTCCCAGTTAAGCTCTATTGACAGCATTTTTGTTATGTTTGCCACGATTACCACAGAAACGAATCTAAGCTGCTCCCTGGAGAGGTACAGAGAGTATCTAGAGAGTTACATGCTAACAATTGAAGAATGTGAGGCAACACATCTGCTCAAATTTAAATTATATTCTGTGGTAATCGATAGCAAATGTGGCATGCTGATGACATGAATGAATTTGTATGTAACCTGGAGCATTCCTTTAAGGGATGTGTCTTCTGAAATCAGGCCTATAAGAAATTTGGTTTAAGTAAAATTCTTATAGGATATCAAATAAATTAAATATTAAGACCATATTGGATACTACTGCAGGGTTCACAATGAGAATCTGATACACCAATGTTTTTGTTGTCCCTGTGATGAGGATTGTCCACTGAACCTACTTGACTAGTGATAGCATTCTATGTTTGGCTTGTGCCACTGCAATGTGAATTTTAAATGTATCTGAATTAAGTGTACTACTAAGTGTCCTGCAGCTCACTTCACCCTTACTCTGCTCCTTAGCATGCTCTGGACCTGCAGCTAGCTGTTGCTAACATTCTGCAGCTGTTGGTGCATTCGGAGAGGAACCAGCAGATCCTGTGTGAGGCAGGTCTGCACTCACGCTTGCTTCAGCGCTGTAGCTGCGCTTTGGGAGACGAAGATCACCCACTCCACCCACCGCTGCAAAGGATGTTTGAGCGACTGGCCTCCCAGGCCCTACAGCCGATGGTGCTCAGGTGAGTCTAAGTTTGCTCAGAAGATTTTTTTTTACGGATTTTTATTGATGATAATAAAATATTATGACAAGTATATTAACATAACATACCGTAACGTAATATAACAGGATATTGAGGCCCTCCCTGCTGCTAGTACAGTACAATACAGCGTATACAGTACATTACACAACTGATACAGTGCAGATTAGAGGGCCAGCTCTTTGTCCTGTACATCTCAAGGCCTCAGCAATATTTATTTAATATGATGAATATTTATGAATAGGTTCTTAATGGAGCATGTTTCTGCCCCCAGCCTTTTATTGATTAGTCTCCCACATGTGAGCTCTTTTGAACTGATTTTTGTTTATACAAGTACCAATCAGTTAAAGTCTGGCTTGACGATTCAGTCTGTTCTGATTCAATCTTATCACAGCTGCACGTTTGCATAAAAGGAAAATGATCAAATTTGACGGATCTTAATATTATTCAAAGCTCTCCATGGGTCTCCTCCAAGTCAAACGGATTAGCGATTTCAATTTTCCGCATGGCTGCTCAAATGTGATGAAGGATGCAGACTCGGTTCACTACAAAATAAAAAACAAAACAGCAGTTCACTCCAGCTCATTTGAGGAATCAAACCATGCCTTGTATCTTGGTTTAAATGTCATGCAACAGTCAGCTCTGGAAAAATCCTTCTGCAAATAGATGTAATAATGATAACGATAATAATAATAACACTATTTACTTAAAGCTGCAGCCTGTAACTTTTTTGG
Source organism: Leuciscus leuciscus (assembly GCF_965113295.1). Lineage (NCBI taxonomy): Eukaryota > Metazoa > Chordata > Actinopteri > Cypriniformes > Leuciscidae > Leuciscus > Leuciscus leuciscus. Next base: position 26,632,382 of record NC_138729.1, read on the forward strand.
GTTAAAAATTATCCAAAATACATATTTGAGCAAGTACATAATCAGCCAGTGTTCAAAACTATCTGCTTGCCTTAGCTCGATTTAAAACGGTAAGCTTGTAATAATGTTTTTAATTCCAGTGGTACTGGTGGATTTCCGCGGGAAATTCGAGCATGTCTTTGCGTCATTACGTCACATCTGTACACATAAAGAAGGTGTCCTGGCTAGTAGGCTATATTGCGTGTGAGGATGTTGGAAGTGGAGATTTATAGCCTTTTCTCACACCACTTGATATAATTAAACTTATCAATTTGATGGCGGATCCAGAAAGGTTCAAATAACAATCACCAGTGACAACTGGAGATTTACCCGTTGTAAAATGCAAAAGACTTCGGACTGGCTACAGAAAAAAAGAGACTGCAACCGGCCCATGTGAAAACAAGGATAAATATCGCAAGGGCATTAAATGTAGTCACGCAATGCTGATGTATTTAACATGAACAATTTCATGTTAACAAAGTTTAATTTGCACGGTTTGACGTGATCGTTAGATTTAATTAGCGCGATTTACTGCAATGCTTTTTTTCCTATAGTTGGTCAGAACAAAAGTGGATGTTACTTATTTGTTCTGATGACATTTCCGGTGAAAATTCATATGTTGGTCATACTTCCTAAAAAGTAGAATCTGTGATTCCGAATTACAGTATATCCACACCGGCGCGGCGACTGACAGGCGCACATTCTCCTCAAAACATTGGATTCATCCGCGCTGTGCCGTGCCGAGGCACAACCCTCGTAAAGTTTATAATTCCGCGAATAACTGCAATTGCAGATTTCGAACAGAGATGGCGACAAAGAGGAAAAACTACGGACTATTCATGTATTGTGATTATGCTGGAAGATCAGGCAACTGTTCATTGTGTGGGTTATTGCTGTCGCTATAAAATGTTTTTATATATTTTCCAGGGAATTTTTACGACTAGGGAATCCTCTGAATTGCGGTGCCTGGGACAAAAAGCTCCTGAAGCAGTACCGGGTCCACAAGCCGAGCTCCCTCAGCTATGAAGCTGAAATGCGAAGTAAGGAGAAAAAAAAGGAATGCATAAAGACTGTTAGAACTGTCAGTGTGCTTTTGTACCATCCCGTAAACAGTTTGTGTCAGTGTTACGTGGTCTTGTCTCTGTGGTTTCTCTGTGGGCCAGTGAAAGGAGGGACATTACTTCAGGCTTCACTGACTGTGGTCTTTGGTGAAATGCCATCAATCACCATCAGAATCAAACAAAACATTCTCCTCTCGGTCTCCTCGACTCTGCCTGCTGAGAGCCGTTCAATTGAACACGGTTTTGCCGGAGATGAGTTCCCAGCTTCCCTAATTACCAGTGAAATTACTTTTCTCCAAGCTCTCCATGTCCAGCGAGTCCTTTTTGAGCTTGCTAATTTAAAGGTTTCCTGCTTGCTTAGTTGATAGTCTCTGAGGAATACTGCTGTGTGTCCAGGGTCCAGTGAAAGCAGATATTTTTGTTGGTTGTATCCACAACAGATTATGTCAGAATGAGGTTATTTAAGATAACTCTAATTTAAACAGAATGAAAAAATACCTTTAGCATTCATTTTTTTTACCTTTCTTTTTCACTGCTTGAATCTTTAAACAGCAACATTGGGTGAAAGTGAAATGGCATTTATTATGTATGGGAATTCTTGATAAATTGAATATTTTATATAAAGTACTTTCACAAATAGGGTACAAAATAGGGCCTGAAATGAAATAATGTTTTATTTTTCAACTAATGGCTAGTAAAATGAGATAGGTGCTAAACAATTTGAGAATTTTGATCATGAACCTCAGGAGGGCAGACTAAAAATTATGAGTGGTTTTAATTTTTATTTTCAGTTTAATTTATGTGAGATTTAAATTTTTTCCCTGTTACCAAAATTTTTGACATTCAGTGTGACATTGGGTAATAATAGCGTACAACCGTGATTTTCTTGTTTTCAATAAATAAATACATTGAAATAATTAAGATATTATGTTACATATTATATTTATGTAATAAAAATATGTCGACGAAGTCTATTAATAAAAAAGAAACAAACATTTTCACTACAGACATTTAATGTGATGCTTTTCATGCGATGTTAATGTTATATAGTAGTTTATCAAACATATCTAACAAGAAACAGGATTTTTGCCTCCTAATGTTTCTTTAAAAAAATATAAACAGCACATATTGAAGTATAAAGTCACTTATACTAACAGAAATAACTGTTATCAATGTTACATCACAATTGACCATTAACTCATTCTAATTAGGAGCAGGAGAGTTTACGGGACCAGCCTAATTGTACATTTGACCTTTTGCACCTCCAGACAGCATGACCCTGTCCATGGAGGGTTTTGGGCCGGATAGCGTGTTCACAATTAATGAGGACAATAGCCAGTACCGGATCAGTCGGAGTCTGGTGCGATCAGCTGAGGGCAGCACCGTGCCCCTCACCCGAGTCAAGTGCCTGGTCTCCATGACGACGCCCCATGACATCCGTCTCCATGGATCGTCCGTCACACCCGCCTTCGTGGAGTTCGACACGTCATTGGAGGGATTCGGGTAAGGCTGTCTGCACTAGTCTAGCCTAGCCTATCTTTTGAAGATAAAGATTGTTTGCACAGTCACTGTTTGCAGGCAGACACCCGTTTAGGCATCAGAGATTTATTGGCTTCAGTTCAGAATGTGTTTATCAGATATATGCGTCAGTCAAACATTTATCTGGTGTTGTGCTTTTAAAAGCTTGACCTAGTTTAAAGCTCACAGAAAAACAGAGGCTTGAAATACGCTTACATCTCTGAACGTATCTCAGTTCAAAGCGCAACAAAGAATCCACACTGAGCCTCCATCTGTTTCTGTTTAACATAATCCCATCAGGGTACGTGCTAAAACTGAAAATAACACATCTTTAATATTTCATTTTTTTCATTAATTATGAAAGCGCAGTGATCATCATTTGTCTTATATCCAAATTATTAGCTGCTTAAATGGGAGATTTATGTGTATGAAATGGGTCAACAGTTCTGTTTTTGTACCCAGCAGACATAACAGAGAGACCCAAATGCTTCAAGTAATATTAGTTGTGCACAGATTGAATTTTGTTATTCTCCCAATGGCCTTTCTATTGCTTGAACAGTTGTGCAGCAGTTCTACTGACTTAAATACCACAAATTCCCATTAAACCTGCATTAAATGCACAGACAAATCAAATGATGTGTCTTTTATGTGTCTTAGTCAGGATCCTCCTGTGTCTTTAAATACTTCCTCCTCCATCTGAATAGGACATGCAGTTTAGAATAATTGAAGATGTAAAAATCACTTGTACCTTGCCCACATTTCATCTTGCGGATACTGAGAAGACTCTCGCGTACACACACGGTCCCCATCTGCCTTCATGAAAAATTCATGTAAACACTGTATTGGGCCATGCAGACCAGCCTAATGGTGCTGCCACAGCTGGGATAAGAGCTTTTTTGGTTATGAGGAGGAGGAGGACATTAACCCCCCCCCCCCCGTGTACAGACATACATAGACTTCTATTGTTTGTATTTTTTTATCTTATTTAAATAAATTATTATTTAATCATGCATGATCAGTTTCAATAATTATATTAATATTTTTTAATGAAATTATATATATATATATATATATATATATATATATATATATAAAAAAAATTAATTTCAGAAAAAATGATTTAGTAATAAAAAAAGTAAAAAAAAAAATAAAAAAAAATATATATATACTATACTTTTTTTTTATTACTAAATAATTTTTCCCCAAATAAGGATGTCTCCAAATGTTCTCAAAGTGAAGTTTTATCATATGAACTAAATTAAACCCTTCCTCACTTCTGTGGGAGGTGTTCATATTTCACTGTTTTTGGGTGGATGTTTGTATTGTTAGTGTGAAATGGGAGGTTTCTTTTTTTATGCCACCATTTTTTTCAATATTAAAATGACATTCAAGGCTTCCTTTGTCAGGGTTAATTAGCCTCCAAAGAGACTCGTTTAGCTGTATTGAATGACACTTGGTGGTTTTCTGTTTAATTTAATGAATGGCAGAATGTTTAATGAAGTAGGAGTCTTCCATTGGGTCGCACCTATTTTCATTATTTGCTTCTCTGACATTTAGTAATATCTGCTGGTGTTTGAATCAGTTTTATTCGTGGATGTTTGTAACCGATGTAATTTAGTGCTGTTATGATGAGCACACTCTGTCATTGTTACATAAGGCATGACACCCACAAATAAACATCCACATCTCCTCTTTATGCAGAATGTGAAATATTCCCACATTTTATGACTGTTACTGAGAGACGAGAGTGAAATGTCTGAGCTGCGGGGATTCCTGATAAATTAAAATTATTATTTTATTTTCAATCTTCTCTCTCCAGCTGTTTGTTTTTGCCTAGTTTGGCCCCTCACAATGCACCGTCCAGCAATGCCAACACATCTGGAGTCAGTGACGGGGCGGTGGTCAGTGGCATGGGAAACGGTACGTGCTCATAAACACACTGTCCCCCAACCCCCATGATTTGCATAACAGCAGCCAGCAGTTTCCCACCCTTCGGAAATCTTTATTAAAGGGATAGTTCACCCAAAAATGAAAATGTTGACATCATTTACTCACCCTCATGTTGTTCCAAACCTGTATGAGTTTCTTTCTTTCGTTGAACACAAAATATGATATTTAGAAGAATGTTGGTAACCAGACTGTTGACGGTAGTCATTGACTTCTTTAATATTTCCAGTATCTATCTATCTGTCTATCGGTCTATCTGTTTGTCTACTACTAAATATTTCTTGAGCAAAAACTCAGCGTATTAAAATGATTTCTGAAGGATCATGTGACACTGAAGACTGGAGTAGTAACTGCATCAAAGGATTGAATTAGAATAGATGTTATTATATATTAGAATATATTTTAAATTGTAATAATATTCCAGATAATATAATAATAAAAACAATTAGACTTTTTTATTAAATAAATGAAGCCTTAGCTACAGTATTACATGTCTTCCTCCATTTTAAATCCAACTATGTTTTTGTTACTTGCTTTAACTGCTCAGCTTTATATGCATACTAAAATCAGTACTGAAGTCTTAAATGTTTTGAATCAGAAGATGTTGCCAATTAGCTACTCTAACTTTTGTTGATATAAAACGGCCATGGGTTGAAATGAGAGAGATAAAAATAGCACCGGTATGTTGCCAATGGACAATGGTGATATATAGTTTATCAGTTGTTATGTGATTGACCAATCAGAATCAAGTATCCCAAACAGCTGCGAATCTAACATTTTTGAGTAGGTTTTTGAGTTTACAGATTTGGGATGGCAATGCATTGCAGCTTGACAGAATTTTTCGAAGCGTCTTGGCTCATGACAGGCGGGAGGGAGAGGGAACAGGAGCACAGCACTGTGACGGAATTTTAGCAAAGATGGTGGAGTCTAGAGAAAAGAGGCAAACTTGACAGAGCTTGGCAGAAATTGTTTGTGTGCCTTTACTCCTGTTTGAGCACCACCGGCTCACAGCAGCCCTGAGTGGGTGTACAAGTGCCTATGTAGTATTAATGAAGGTGATTCAGGGCTCGCTGCATCTCCATCTCTCTCACTTCCTCTTTTTCTTTATTTTACTTTCTCTCTCTCTCTCGTTCATCCTCCCAATTTCCTCTCTCTCTCTCTCTCTCTCTCTCTGTTGAATGTAAATGGATGATTTCAGTATTTATAGATAGACTCCTGCATCATATCCTCTGACCTATTTTTGGCGATGACATCATAATTTCTTCCTCAGAGAGTTTCATTCAGATCCCCTGCAGTCTAGTTCATTGTTCCTGTCTCTCTTCCAGGGGTTTCCTGGGTTTAGGGTACAAGCCAAAGTGGATTTAGTGTACATTTTCAAGATCCTCTGCTTGATAGATCATTATGCAAAGTCCAGGGAGATTTATTCAGTGAAGATATTGGTCCCAAGACCATATAAAAAGAAAAAATGTAACTTGAAAATAAATGATTAAAATAAATTTGAAAACACAAAACATATATTAAATGGTTTTCAACATTGATCATAATAAGCAATGTTTCTTGAACGCCAAATCAGCATATTAGACTTATTTCTGAAGGATCATGTAACAATGAAGACTGGAGTAATGATGCTGAAAATACAGCTTTGTCTTCACAGGAATAAATTGTATATTGAAATGGAAAACATTATTTTAAATTGTAATAATATTTCACAGTATTACTTGTTTTACTGTATTTTTGTCAAAAAATTGCAGCCTTGGTGAGCATAAGAGACTTCTTTCAAAACATTTTTAAAAAATACAGTAGTGCCATTTGTAATGAAAAACAAACAAAAATGTTATTTTCGAACGTGGTCTCAGACTTTTGGAAACCCATTGTATACTTTGTCTAATACACACTAATATTAAATATCCTCATTTTCATCTCTCCAGGTGAGCGTTTCTTTCCACCCCCGTCTGGCCTGAGCTACTCGACGTGGTTTTGCGTTGAGCGCTTCAGCACGCCACCCCACAGTCACCCTGTGCGTCTGATCACGGTGGTGCGACGGGCCACCTCATCTGAGCAGCACTACGTGTGCCTGGCCATTGTGCTGTCTGCTAAGGACCGATCTCTCATTGTGTCCACCAAGGAAGAGCTGCTTCAGACCTACGGCAAGTGTTTCTTACAACTTCCTCTTTTAGCTCTTTAGTCAGCAAATTTTAATGATGTGGAATGTTTGTGAATTAGATGACCATTTCAACCTCTGTTCCTCTACGCAGATTAAATAAGCTTATTAAAGCATATGTTTAATGCTGTTGTTTGTGAACACATTAAACAAATTATTAAAACATTTAAAATAATCATTTAAAGTCCCCCTGTAGTCAATGATTTTGTCCCTTAAAACTCATCTTTGACCACCAAAATGACATATTTAAATGTTTTTCTCCTTGAAAAAGGAAGGCACCAGTATATTAAGTATACATGGTTCTATGAATATGCAAATTAGCCCCGCCTTCACTCACTCGCACCAGCTCAGAGAGCCACTCGTTGACGTGATTTGTTATAAGGTAGCTTGTGACGTCAGAAACAACGCAATTTCAAACCGTGATTTTGAGACTGTCTATGGTTCACAGAGAGAAAATACTCAGCAATGGTGTTGACTTTGAATTTGTACATGGTTTGTCTTAAACCATATTAAAAACACCACATAGACATATAATCAACATTAAAAACTTGATTTTCACCACAGGGGTACTTTAAATATTAATTTAGCTTTTGATTTCACCACGGGTTTGCTTTGTAGGCAAACTGTTATCAATGAAGCCATTATTATGTAGCATTTAAGAGCCTGTTCCTTCTGAAATGCTGAGGAAAAGTTCCTTTGTCTGTGGTTAGTGACGTGACATCATTTCCTCTCTCCCCTCGCAGTGGATGACTTCAGTGAGGAGTCCTCCTTCTATGAGATCCTGCCCTGCTGTGCTCGCTTCCGTTGTGCTGACCTCATCACCGAGGGACAGTGGCACCACCTGGTGTTGGTTATGAGCAAAGGAATGCTGAAGAACAGCATGGCGACTCTCTACATCGATGGCCAGATGGTCAGCACGGTCAAGGTGTGGCCCAGCTCCTGATGTGGACACGTTTGTTTTGTTTTGACTTAAGTAAAGGAAAACATTACTGTGGCGTTATTATCTTTTATGCACAAAGGTCATATTTTTTAACATAGCTCAAAACTGGTGTTTTGGCAAACAGATTAACCTAAACACATTTTTTCCTTACCTGTTTGTCACACACAAATCATATGCTGGGTCCAAAATGAACACTATGCAGCATATGGGGGTACAACCTCAGCTGTTGGCTAGTTACATTAAGAGATTCAAGTCTTAAGGCTGGAATACACTTCTTTTTTTATTTATTTTAAGAGATTACATCAAAGACAGTTTGCAAATTTGAGTTGACCGATTGTACAGAAATTTGCATAGTGTATGATGGGCACAGGCTTTGATGTTTTAGCTTCAGACTATGAATCCATCCAGTCTTTTGGTCTTTTGATGAATCCATCCAGATTTTAAAACGCATATTGTAGCAATGAGGCACATCATTCTGTGCTTTTGCTTTCCATCTTCAAACATGAACTGTTCAAACCACATGAGTGTCTACACTAGGAAAGCAATCAGATCGAATGCGTTTTCGACTACCTCTGGAAGTGATCGAAAGTGGACAAGCTCAAAACGTTTGAGACCCTGTGTACACCTGTATTTAGCATTATAATATAAAATATGAAAAATAATTTTTTTTGTAAAATAACATTTGAAAAAATAAATAAAATGCCCCGCCCTGCAAACTGATAAGGTCACTCTCTCCTCTTTTGTTTCTCTTTGTAGCTGCACTACGTTCACAATGCTCCCGGTGGCTCTGCCTCCACAAACCCACCTGTGATGAGCACGGTGTACAGCTACATCGGCACGCCACCGGCCCAGCGCCAGCTCTCCACTCTGGTCTGGCGACTGGGGCCAACTCACTTTCTGGAGGAGGTGCTGCCTGCGGCCAGTGTGGCTGCCATCTATGAGCTGGGACCCAATTATGTAGGCAGTTTCCAAGCTGTTTACCTGCCGTGTAAGTACCTGTTATATCACACTAGGTGGATAACCAGAGACTAAAAGTAACTAATCTTAAAAGTAGATTTGTATTGCAAATTAATGGGTGTTGTACTGATTAAATATTTTGTCTTGCATGTATTGTTTAGCAAAATGCAGGTATTAGTTGCTTGTTGATAATAGTGACAGGGTTTCCTCTCATATCTCCAGGTAAAGACTCAAAGACTGAGGCTGTGCCGCCCTGTCCTGTTGCATTGGTCCCTGAAGAGAAGGTCTCCTTCAGTCTCTTTGCTCACTCTGTATCTAGTCTCACTGTGGCCAAGATACGAAAGGTCTACAACAAACTGGACAGCAAAGCCATCGCCAAACAGGTAAGCAGTCTCACCCTCTTCCTGCTTCTTAAAGGAACACTCCACCGTTTTTTCATATTAAACTATGTTATTCTCTTAACTAAGACTCTTAACTAACCTTTCTCATCTCAGTGCGTGCACTCAATCGCTCTGGCGCGCGGCGACACTTTGATAGTACTTAGCTTAGCCCAGTTCATTCATTAGGGACCAAACAGAGATGAAGTTAGAAGCGACCAAACACCTCCACGTTTTCCCTATTTAAAGGGATAGTTCACTTTGAAATTAATTTTTGGTATGTTTTAGCTTACCTCAAGGGCATCCAAGATGTAGGTGTCTTTTTTTCCGCAGTAGTTTAAATTTTGATATTTTTAGGTCAAACCGTTCTTGTCTGTCAGTCATATAATGCAGGTCTATGGTCATTATCTCAAAGAGCATGCACAGAGTCCAAATTAAAACAATTCCCCGTCGTCCAAATTAAACAATTCCCCATCGTAAGTACACATTGATTGGCCTAAGACACGAAACGAGCGGTTTGTGTGAGAAAACGAACAGTATTTATATCGTTTTTACCACTTATACACAGCCATGTCCGAGTGATCTGATCTGACGTGTGCGCAGACTGGTGCATAGATATATACACACTAGATGTGTAACATACCAAAAATTAATTTCAAAGTGAACTCGGATATGTGTTCGAGTAGTTACACGACCAAGTAGGGTGACACAAAATAAAACGTGGCGCTTTTCTAAGCAGGTAAAAAGGATAACTATAATGTATGGCGGAATAGCACTTGGAAGCACTTCGACTCGGCGCAGTAAAAAGTCACTCCTGAAAAATCCTCTCCCCCTCTCCCTCTCACTTCTGTCATTAGAACCAACGTGACTTTTTACTGTGCCGAGTCGAAGTGCTTCCAAGTGCTATTCCGCCATACATTATAGTTATTTAGCAATTTAATGCATCCTTGCTGAATAGAGGATTCATTTCTCCCCCAACTTTTAAAAGGTAGTGTATGGGATGTGCAGAATTTCTTTTTCTTTTTTTTACATTTGATGCAGAATTCTTCAGGGTAAATGTTTAATGCAGCTTGTACTGTACCTTACTGTTATTGCAAGCTGAAAGCCTAAATCAACAAAAATCTTGAACTCCTCATATACATTTTGTACCCCTTGTCCACCCCTTTATTAAAATTAAACAGCTTTTTGTAAAAAAAAAAAAAAAAGAACTCATTTTATGGGATCATCTGCTGAGTTCTAGTATTAGCCACTTTTTGGTAGCTGAAAGTTAGCTAAAATATTTATTAAATAAACATGCAAGGGGTTTCAGAATGTTCCAATTTTGCAGTGCAGGCCTGCTCCTCTGTAATTATTTGAATTATTTTGGAAAGCTGCTCAGAGTGATATTTTCATCCCCTTTCAGCTTGGCGTTTCCTCTCATGAAAGTGCCACACCAGTCAAGCTCGTCCATAATGCGGTGGGCCATCTCAACGGACCGGCCAGGACCATTGGATCTGCAATCATCGGTTACCTGGGTGAGTGTGTGTGTGTGCTGTTTTCATCAGGACAGTGGAGATCTGCGAGGATTTTTTGCAGAATAAAACATTTGAAAAGTTCATAAATGGACAATGGGAAGGCACAGCACGGCTTCCCCAATAAACCGGCCCTTTCACTCAATGTTCATGTATTTATAGCTGCAATCTTGTTCCATGTAGGTGTTCGGGCCTTCGTAACCAAACCAGTGGCCACCAACCTCCAGTACATCGGAGGAGCAGCTGCCATTCTGGGCCTGGTTGCCATGGCATCAGACGTAGAGGGTCTCTATGCTGCAGTAAAAGCATTAGTTTGTGTTGTCAAGAGCAACCCGCTAGCTAGCAAGGAGATGGAGCGTATCAAAGGCTACCAGGTGGGCTGCAATAACAATTACTCTGTGAACTTTGAACTGAGGGTGTCCTCTGTTCTCTGCAGCTGTAGCTGTAGGATGTTATGAGCCAATGAGGTGGCAAATTAAATGCTAACAGCGAGCCTGGGCTGTTGTGACTGGTGACTGGTGACAGCCAACTGATGTGATAAGTGGGGGTTCGTACGGGTGGGGCATGCTGGGATGTGCTGGTTTAAGCATAACAGATGGTGCATTGTTTTATTTCTCTGCTGCTTTAATGGGGTCTGTATAGAGAATGCAATGTTTCATAGAGCTGATGTTGATTGTGGTGTCACTGTGTAAGGAAAATGAATGGCTGAATGTTGGGTTGCAGCCTGTTTTAAACTGATCGGTTCACTGAATCCTGAAATGAGTAGACTAACAAAAATATAGCAGATCAATCTTTTGCATGACCTTCAGTTTTTGTTGTTTTTTTCCTGTCAGCTTTAGATCATTGCCTGAAAGATCTTCTTTAACTGAGCTTCTTCTGTTATAGCTGTTGGCTATGTTGCTGAAGAAGAAACGGCCTCTGTTGAACAGCCATATCCTGCACTTGACCTTCTCTCTGGTTGGAACTGTCGATAGTGGCCATGAGACCTCCATCATTCCGAACTCCACAGCCTTCCAGGACCTGCTGTGTGATTTTGAGGTGCGAAGCTCACGCGAGAAGCCTTAGTGGTGCTGTGATTTTTTTCAGTTACTCTCATCCAGCAGATGTACAAAGAATAACTACAGGCACTTGTTTCTGTTGTTTCTGGCATTAGAAATCCAACAGTTTTGCTGTTGCAACATAGTTTCACTTGGTCACTTCAAGCGTATTCTCTGTGATAGCTATCCGATTGTGAAAAGACCAGGTGTAAATGCCCTCCAAAACTCTTTTGAGACAGAGTTAAATCCGATCGCTCAAATCACTTCAGGAGGTGGTTTGAGAGGCATTCCAAATGAAACTGGACAAATGCATCTGGTTGTTAAAGCCACATATGTAAATTTTACACCTCTCAAAATGGCAAAAAAATAAACGTGAGAGAGAGCGTGTTATATCGGCTCCCGGTAGCCAGATATGACAGCGCTACTGCAACGCGCATCGCCACAGATATGGCCCTCCGCAAAATCAAAACCTGTCGCAAATAAACCTGAAAGTTCGCAGATTCATCCTGAAGCTCAAAACACAATTGATTTTATTAAAAGAGGTGTGAATAAACTTACCAGTGCTGATGCCGCTTTCTCTCCTTTTGCAGTCTTTGATCTTGCAATTAAGTGATGATAAATAAAATTCAGCTCATACCTGTCGCTTTCGTTTACATGAACTCTGTTAAATTTGCATATAGCATGGGAATTGAAGATCGGTTTTATGTTCGTTTTGCTGAGACACATTTATGTGGCCAAGTGTAAATGGAATCGTTTTAACAAATCGGATAAATATCCGATCATTAAAAACACATGAAGTGACCAGTTGTAAATAGGCTTAGTAAGTGGTCTTCAGTTCTGAAACTGTTTTGTTTCAAAAGTTCAAGAAAATTGTTTGTTTTTCATGATATCCACCTTTTTTCTAAATAATTTGGTGTTCTTTCAGGTTTGGCTTCATGCTCCCTATGAACTGCACCTCTCTCTCTTCGAGCACTTCATTGAACTTCTGACTGAATCCAGGTAATCCATCTGTGCTTCAACATTCCTTACTGAATCTTTGATTCAGGGCAATTTATTAAAACCTTTCTGCAATGCAATGTAACTTTTATTAAGCCCTATCGAAGGTTGATAGTGCACATTAAGCATTAACATTATGATGGAGACCCAGAAGCATTTCTATCTTACTATATATTTACATTTATTATAATTTAATTTGTTCCTGTGATGGCAAAGCTGAATTTTCAGCATCCATTACTTCAGTGTCACATGATTCTTCAGAAATCATTTAAAATATGATCTGATTTGATGCTCAAGAATCATTTAATTGTTTTTCACATTATGAATGTCTTAATGTTACTTTTGATCAATTTAATGAATCCTTACTGAATACAAGTACTAATTTCTTTCAAAATATAGAAAAAAATGTTACTGACCTGAACTTTTGAATGGTAGTGAATGAATCACATGGTATATGAAATGTATCAAATGGATTTTTGAGGTCTTCTGCCATATGTACATCATAGACAAGGGGAGAGAGAGAGCATGAGAGGAAATCTGATTTTATTCGTGCCTTAGAGGGAGTGATGTTGCTAAATTCATAAACATTAATTAAACTATTATCGCTAACACAGTGTTTAATTGTTTCTGTTCTCAGTGAAGCTGCTAAGAATGGCAAACTATTGCGGGAGTTCCAGCTGATCCCCAAACTGCTGCTGACTCTGAGGGATCAGTCTCTGTCTCAGCCCACCATCGCTGCCATCGGCAATGTCCTCAGTCTCCTGCTGCAGGGCTTCCCCAACTCATATGACCTGCTCAGGTAGACACAGATATGTAGACATTTTTAAATGTATGAAAAGAGAAGACTGAATCTGAATCAGAATCGACAATCAGATCCATTTGATTTTGGACCGTTTCAGTTGCCACAGAATATACTGTGTTTAGAAGCAGGGGTGACTTAAGGAATCATTTCTGTCGTCTAAGAATTATTTGGATAGATATTACAATAATAAATACACTTAAAATATAATTATCTTTAAATAAATACAAATATTTGTTCATTTGTTTATGGCTAAGGTTTGGGCAGTTCATCTCTTCAACATTACCAACATTTGCAGTCTGTGAGAAGTTTGTCATTATGGAGAACACCAATGAGGAGAAGATCGATAGAGGTTGGTCATCTTTTTTTAAGTTTCAAATAAGCTTAGTATCTAAGAAACATTTCATCTTAACATTACTCTCTTAACAAATCAGACCCTTTCAATCCTAGCAGCAGCTTTATTTTGGTCAACATCAAATTTGTGTGAAAAAAAAACTTGAAAATGGAAAATCTGCATGGGGAAGTTTCACCCTTAAAGGACAAGTTCGGTATTTTACGCTTAAAGCCCTGTTTACAGATCGTATCTGATGAAACAGAACGGTTAAGAGTAAAATTTGGACACATGCTCCTGTCCCGAGAATTTTAGGTTTATTTCGCTTCCCCCCACCACCCCCACAATGGTTGTCTATATGCACTGGAAGATTCCGTCCTAAAAACACATTAAACTTTCGTTTACAAAGACGTGAAACTCACCGAGTGGTCAGGGGGTGTTCACTGATATGTTCACTCAAAAATCGCTGAAAAAGATGCGTTCCAACAGGTTTTATCGTAGTTTTTGTCCAACTCCATTGACTTGTATAGGACGCGCTGTGAGACCGCAGCACCTTTACGATATTACTCCGCCGCTTCTTCTTCTGCTTCTTCTGAGTATTCAATGAAATGCCCGTGGTTTGCTTGCAATTGGCAAAGGTGCATTATCGCCACCAACTGGGCTGGAGTGTCTATTATTCAAGATCTCAACGGAAGAATCACGGGTGTGACGTGTTTGGCAAAATAGGTCCACAAAAGCGAAATAAACCTAAAATTCTCGGGACAGGAGCATGTGTCCAAATTTTAATCTTAACCGTTCTATTTCATCAGATACGATCTGTAAACAGGGCTTTAAGTGTAAAATACCGAACTTGTCCTTTAAACAAAAATTCCCAATCATGCAGATATCAATTGAAATGACTGGATTTCACCCACAAAATGTCACCAAGCAGCATTAAATGTGACCACACCTTTAATCTTCTTCTTGGGTGTTTGTCCAGGGGCTGATGATGAGTTTGGAGGCCTCCTATCGTCCAACCTGATTCTTCTGCGGAACAGACTGCTGGATATCCTGCTCAAACAGCTCTTCAGCTGCAAAGAGAAGAACACTGTTAATGCACAGTGAGTGATGCTCCTTATTAAATCATGGGGGGATTATTAGACCTCAGAGAGCTGCACTGCATTTTACAGCATCTGTAACATTGTTACCTGAGCCTGCTGGATTAGGGATGATATCTTGGACTGGACACAGATGGAACTGGACACTTCGGATATGTGTCCAAAATTATTTAGCGTGGCCCATGTGCTTTTATTGCTTAACAGTGCTCTTAGTGTATGAAAAAATAGCAGAAAACACCATTGAAGCCTGTTGACTTAAAACATTATAACATACATTTGTAAGTTTCGCCTTCATATTAATCACCCTACCCCGAAATTCTTTCTGCTCCCTCCCACAGAGCATGTGATGAGCTTGTGCGCACCTTGGGTTTTGATTGGTTGCTGATGTTTATGGAAGAACACATTCACTCTAGCACAGTGACGGCAGCTCTCTTGATCTTGGTGGTGTTGCTGAGTAACCAATCCATCCTGAGCCGGTTTAAAGAGGGCCTGTCTGGAGGAGGGTGGCTGGACCACACCGACTCTGTGCTCACTAATAAGATCGGCACTGTTCTGGGTGAGAAGAGACCTAGCCTATTTGATCATATTTAATGATTATATAGATGTTAAAAAACAACTATAATTATACAGTAATGATATTTGATAACAATAATAATAAGAACAATAACTAAAAGTATTTATAACATAATTTGTGGGCCTTTTTTTTTACTCTTATCTCCTTTTCAGGTTTTAATGTGGGCCGCAATGCAGGGGGCAGGTCGACTCTTCGTGAAATCAACCGAGATGCCTGCCATTTCCCAGGATTCCCCGTGTTGCAAACTCTACTGCCCAAACACACCAACGTTCCGGAGATTTACTTCATGCTCATGGCCCTCTTCCTCCAGCAGCCAATCACAGAGCTGCCTGACAGCCTGCAGGTACATGTCAGTATGCAAACCTTTTTTTCCCTACTAATCAAACTTAATGTCTTCATACATATATTACCATCATATTATAAGATTATGAAGTGTATTTAGAGTCTATTTACCAAATAAACATTTATATATGTGTGAGTGTGAGTCTGGATCACAATCCATATTTCACACGTCTGAAACCACTACTAAAATGCTTCTATTTTTCAAATTTAGAATTTCACTTCATACATCACTTCATAAATTTTTTAAATTATTTGTATTATCTACATTTGAGTGTATTATTTGCAATTTGTGTTAAAACATTGAACTGAAAAATTAACAGTATTTTCCTTTTTTTTAGATCTTTTTTACACGATCATGTCACCAATTTTCTCTGATCATTAATGACCCAGAAATGTTGCAGAATCTGAAATAATTTCACATCAAATTCCTAAAACTGTTTATTTACAAATTTAACCTCAGATCTTTACTATATATAGTTTACTATTTACTTTACTATACTATATATAATATACTAGTGTTCAAAATTGAAATTTTCACTTTATCATCCATTTAATCATGCATGCTTAATATAAATGTTAACCATCTGCACTTGTTTTCTCTGAGATAGAGCATTGTAATGTCACCACTGTTCATGCTTTTACTTTTGAAATTAATAATAATAATTAAATTATATTTAATAATAATTTAATGCAATTGAATCATTTATATAATATATATTTAAAAAGAATTATTGAATAATCCCATCTTCTCACACAGTTTGACCTGGACTCTATCTGGTCATTTATATTTGGCGTCCCGGCCTCCAGCGCTTCAGTGGTGGGCTCCATTCACAACATGTGCACTGAAACAGCGTTCCTGCTCCTGGCCATGCTGCGCAGCATGCTCAATCTGGTGAGTCTCCAAGAAATATGTGTCAGAGGAGAAACTGTTGTTATTGTGATGATTGTTGTGGTTTTCAGTTGGTAGCTTATCAAAGGTTTTATACTACAACTGATGAAGAATTCTGGATGAATTGGGAAATTAATAACAAACTGATGCTCAAAGTAAAAAATTTAGGAAATGGTAAAATAGTTTATGTTAAAATAATTGATTCCCATGACCATGCCCTTAAAATAAGCTCATAGCGTAAGCTGACATAGTTTTGGATATTTCTCTTTATCTAACCCACAGCCTTGGCAGTCAGAGGAGGAGGGTTCCTGGCTTAGAGAATATCCCATCACTCTCATGCAGTTTTTCCGTTACCTCTATCACAACATCCCAGACCTGGCACCCATGTGGCACAGCCCAGACTTCCTGTGTACACTTGCTGCAACAGTTTTTCCCTTCAATATACGGCCCTACTCTGAGATGGTATGCTCTTGTGCTTTGTCATTGTAACTGGCTTTTGGGACCTTAAGGCCTTTGAGAATTTGTCCTTTTGATGTTCAAGGCACAATTGAAGGTTATTGTGTAGCTGAAAAGTGCACTTTCCCTCAGGTGACTGATTTGGATGATGAAGCCAGCTCCCCAACTGAAGAGTTCAAAGCCTTTGTGACAGATACAGGCATGAACCGCAGCCAGTCAGAATACTGTAATGTAGGCAATAAAACCTACCTGACCAACCACCCAGCCAAGAAGTACGTCTTTGACTTCATGAGGGTCCTCATCATGGACAACCTGTGCATGACACCTGCCAGCAAACAAACCCCCATCATTGATCTTCTGCTAGAAGTAAGATCATTTCAGATATCTGCTCGATCACAAGTAAACATTTTATTTGTTGCCAGTTAAGCTACAGAATTTCAGTGCTTGTCATTTTTGGCTTTATTTTGTATCGTGTTGTGGCACTTGCATGCTGCTTATTTGAAGCTAATGTGGGAGTGTCCATCTGTTGGGCAGAAACGCTAACTTTGCTCTCTGTCCTCAGGCCTCACCAGAGCGCTCCACCAGAACCCAGCAGAAGGAGTTTCAGTCCTACATCCTGGATAGTGTGATGGAGCAGCTTCTTGCAGCAGATGTTCTGTTGGGTTAGTTGCCCCCCCCAATCATCAGGTTTAGCTCAGGGAAATGCTTTGGTACAATGCTTCAGCCAAAAATGAAAATACTGTAATTAATACTCAATCTCATTTTGTTCCAACCTCTGTGGTTTTTGATGCCAGTGAAGATCAGTCACAATATATGCAAAACACAGGTCTCGATTGACCATATTTCAGGAGTCCTCAGCCTTTTTGACTAGAAGTCCCTAACATTGTCCAACACAATATACAAAAAAAACACCATGTAGGTGAAGATGTTTTCAGTATTTCTGGTGTTATAATGGCAAAGCTTTTTTTCAAACTTTTTTTAATAACAGAGTGTTATATTAAATTAATTAACCATGATTCATTTTGTGATTCCAGAAGTTTCTAGAATCTAGAAGATTCCAGAAGAATTGTATCTGACTTTTTAGCATTGAAATTTAGAGTTATATTATTTAGTATATTAACAATAATTTATTAATTTAAGTACTTAAGTCATCTTGTGCCTGCTGGTTGAGAACCACTGCCATATTTGAATGTACCTAGCACAGATTTTATAGCTATGACAGATGGTATGATATTCAGAGAGTGATGATCTAAATTTTGTCTGTTTCTAATGTTTCTCATATGGCTTCAGAAGGATTGTAATATAGCTCAAGAGTCAAACAAACTACATTCATGGTATTTTATTAGTTCTTTGTCTCATTTTTGGCCGACAGCCTCAGTTCCCCAAAAAGAAAAAAGTCTAGTTTGTTTCATGTTAGAAAAACATTCAGGATTTGGAATGTAAGTGAAAATAGATATTTCATTTCATTCGTTTAGCTGCCAGTGTGCCCCTGAAGCTGATGGTGACTTCTGTGACCCCTGACATCCACCACATTTCCCCTTGTTTTAATGTTCCTTAAGTGAAAATGATATTAACCATTTCTTCATTGCAAATCTTTCATGTTTGTGGGTCTTTCCTCCAACAGGTGAGGAGGCATCATTACCCATAACGACAGGAGGAAGTTACCAGATTCTGGTCAACAATGTCTTCTACTTCACCCAGCGTGTGGTGGATAAGCTGTGGCAAGGCATGTTCAATAAAGAGTCCAAGCTAGTGGTGGAATTCATAGTTCAGCTGGTCACCCAGGTGAGTGCAGTCCTGTGACCTCATACTAGGGCTTAACCTCCAATTATGCTTTCACACCACCTACAGCATAATAAACACACTTGTTCCCATTGTCAAAATGTCTCTAAGGAATTATTAAAGGAAAATCTAAATTAGGTGATACAGAGGCACAGTCTTGCTGTAACATTTTTGGCTAAGGATAGTTCACCCAAAAATGTAAATTCTGTCATCATTTATTCACCCTTGTGTCGTTCCAAACCCGTAGGACTTTCATTCATCTTCAGAACGCAAATTAAGTTATTTTTAATAAAATCTGTGCCAGTTCTATCCCTCAGTTGACAGTTATGCAACTACCACTTTGACGCTTCAAAAAGATCATAAAGAGATCGTTAAACTAATCATATGAATTTAGATTAGATTAGATTCAACTTTATTGTCATTACACAAGTACAGGTACAAGGCAACGAAAAGCAGTTTAGGTCTAACCAGAAGTGCAATAGCAGCAAGTGCAGGATATACAGTGGTTCCATAAGTGCAGAACATGGATATGTACTGAATAAATATAGAGTTGAATACTATTATAAACCAAAATGTATAGATAGATTTGTCCTATGAATATAATATACAGATAACTATTACTGTGAACCGAATTTACAGCTAGATATGTACTGAATATGATATACAGATGGCTATTACTATAAACAGAATTTTTACAGATAGATATGTACTGAATATAATATACAGATGGCTGTTACTATAAACAGAATTTTACAGATAGATATGTACTATGAATATATATACAGATGGCTGTTACTATAAACAGAATGTGAGCATAATATACAGATGGCTATTACTATAAACAGAATTTTGCAAATAGATATATGTATAAGTTAGGCTAAAATGAGCAGTATAACAATGGATTTAAAGTAGTGCAAATAAAGTTTGGACAGAAGCTATCCGAGTGAAAGTGCAGTGGAAAGTAATTGCATATTACAGTTAAAGTACGGTATTGCAAATGTATATGTAAACAGTCGGTACTGTAAATAAACAGTCGGCAGTGCAAATTGAGCATATTCCAGTCAAGGTAGTAGTGCAAGATGCATATGTAAACAGTTGTTACTATAATAACAGTCAGCAGTGCAAATGAACATTATAGTATTGCAAATAACAAATAACAAAATGGAGGCAGGTGTGAGGAGGGAGAGGAGAGTCAATCAGTATATGAGGGGAGTGGGATCAATGAGGGTTAGAGTTTAATAAAGAGACAGCTCTGGGGAAAAAACTGTTCTTTAGTCTGCTGGTCCTGGTCCGGAGGCACCTGAAACGCCTGCCGGAGGGCAGGAGAGAAAACAGTCTGTGGGCTGGGTGAGAGGAGTCATTAAGGATGCTGCGAGCTCGATGCAGACAGCGTTTCCTCTGGATGTGCTCGATGGCAGGTAGTGGAGTCCCAGTGATGCGCTGGGCGGTTTTCACCACCCGCTACAGTGCCTTGCGCTCTGCAACAGAACAGCTCCCATACCACACTGTAGCACAGTTGGTCAGGATGCTTTCTATTGCACAGCGATAGAAGTTCACCAGGATAGTGGAGGAAAGCTGATTCTTCCTCAGTGTCCTCAGGAAGAAAAGGCGCTGGTGAGCCTTCTTGACCAGGCTGGAGGTGTTGGTTGTCCAGGTCATGTCCGCCGAGATGTGGGTCCCCAGGAACTTGAAACTGGAGACACGCTCAACAGCCATTCCATTGATGTGGATGGTGTCGTGTGTGTCTCTTGACACTTTCCTGAAGTCCACGATGAGCTCCTTCGTTTTGGTGGTGTTGAGGAGCTGGTTATTTTCAGTGCACCATGTGGCCAGGTGCTTGATCTCCTCCCTATAGGCAGTCTCATCGTTGTTGCTGATGAGACCAATCACCGTAGTGTCGTCCGCAAACTTGACGATGGAATTAGATCCGTACACAGGCTTGCAGTCGGAGGTGAAGAGGGAGTAGAGAAACGGGCTTAGCACACAGCCCTGTGGTACACCAGTGTTGAGTGTGATGGACGTGGAGCAGTTGGAGCCTGATCGAACATTCTGGGGTCTGTTGGTCAAAAAGTCCAAAATCCAGTTGCACATGGAGGTGTTGATGCCCAGGTCTCCAAGTTTGGCTATTAACTTAGTTGGGATGACAGTGTTGAATGCTGAGCTGAAGTCAACAAACAGCATGCGTGCATAAGTGTTCTTATTGTCCAGATGTGTGAGCACAGAGTGCAGTGCCATGGAAACTGCATCCTCTGTGCTCCTATTTAGCTGTTTAATCCAAATTTTCTGAAGAGACACGCTATATACAGTATATTATAATATATACAAATACATTCCATACAAATTAGTACTTTAATGGACGTGTCTCAAATATATACTATCAAAAGTTTGGGGTCAATAAGAATATTTTCTTGAAATAAATGAATACTTTTATGTAGCAGTGACTCAAAAATCCTTACCTTAATCATTTAAGAAATTTCTAAAGGACCCACAATCGGCCGTTGGTAATCACAGCCGTGCTGATATAGAGCCATATTGCACGGCTACGAGTGTGATATTGCTTTTACACAACATTTTGATGCCACGTGTTTAAAAAATAAGAAACAACAACAGTGTCTTTAAAAACTATTTTGTGTGGAACTACTTCCTTCTGCTACAGATTCAAATCTAAAGTTGACAGTTTAACAGTTGAGCCCGAGCCTCCGTTACTAATTATAAAATGTCAGTTTGCTTCATTGAAGCTTATTGTATTATGTAGAGCAGAATATTAGACGAGAGATTGACTATAAACGAGTGTATTATCTGCATCTACTGTAGCTGATATTCTTCTGGTCAATCTTAATCAGTTTGAATGTCTGCTGAGGAAAGCGGTATCTTTGTCTTTGTCCTCTATAAACATTACAACTTTCTGTTATTTTGACAATGCTGTCTCTCTCTCTTCTCTCTCTCTTTTACACTTCTTATTTCCAAGACTTTTGTTGCATTTACATTAGTGGTGGTTTCTCAACAGATCTCCTTTTCTCCTTTCTTCTTTTTTTCCCCCTCAACAGTCTAAACGCCGATCACAGGGTTTGTCTCTGGACTCAATCTACCATTGTCTGAACCGAACAATACTTTACCAGCTCTCACGACCACACAAGACTGTCCCGCAACAGGTCACCCTGCTGGATTCACTTCGTGTGCTGACGGTAAACCGAAACCTTGTGTTGGGACCCGGCAACCATGACCAGGAGTTTGTGGCCTGTCTGGCCCACTGCTTGATCAACCTGCACACGGGGAGGTGAGAGAGACACGGGGTCGTAAGATGTTTTTAGGCACTTTTATGTGAAATCAAGGGTTTATGAATTTAGAGCGTATGGATGGACAATACTAGTCTCTCGTGCTATGGTTTCTGTTTGACATGCAAGGAGTCTCTGGTTCAAATCCAGACTTTTGTAAGTTTCATTCAAAATGAATTTACATGAACAGATAAATGGTTAGATGTGTGCTGACAAAAATAAATGTAATAATAAAAACAAATAGTACTAGATTAATATACAGTGTTTGTGTTTGTATGCAAGCTGTGAAGCAAACACATACATTTAGATAGATCTATAAACTATATAGGAGCAGTAAAAATAAATACATTTTGATTGATGGACATTGGATATAAGATATGAAAAATAAGTAAATAATTTAATTTAAAAATGAATAATTTTTTTTATAAATAATTACAAATAATAATAAAATACATTAAGATGGGTAGACATCCTGTAGGAGCTGTGAAAATGAATAATTGCTCTTCTCAGTCTCAGGATTGTTTGTGATTGTGCAGCTCTCTGCTTTTCTGTTGTGACTCACTGTGAGAGATTTGAGGGGGAGGTTCACGTTGTCATGGCTCTGCATCTAGGCTGACTCAGAAGTTTGGCTTCAGAGAGACTGAGAAATGAGAGCAGCTCAGAGACAATGAGCAGAATTACATTAGTGTGCAGTGCTGATACTCTGAGCCTCTGAGCTCTGCTGACGCAGGAAGATCAATAACTTCAACTGATTTGATTTCCAGTGTCTGATGTGCTGAAATGATAGTTCATTATTCTTACTGTTTGTGATTTGGCATTCAAACTCATATTATTGACTGACAGGATGAATGCGTCACATGATGTAGCACTGATAAATCATTGGCCAAAAGACCCTGGTTTCTTTAAATGTATGACAATCGTATGCTGTATCACCTAGCCACTGGTCACTTCTCTGTCATGTTCTTTTACAGTAGTGTGGAGGGCTTTGGTCTGGAGGCGGAGGCCCGAATGACCACCTGGCATGTTGCAGTTCCTTCTGAGAACGAGTCGGACAGCGTCCAGAGCCAGGATGTTAGCGAAGGTTGTTCTTTTTCTGACATTTCTGGGGGGAAAAAATCTGTGCTGGATTAAAGCATAGAGTTTAATATCTTAAAACACTTTTACAAACCCTCATAAAAGCCATTATTAATATCTAGCTTATTCTGTCCTTCTTGTTTTGTGTGTGTTAGGTCGTCAGTTGCTGCTCAAAGCAGTGAATCGTGTGTGGACGGAGCTCATGCACAGTAAGCGACAAATGCTGGAGGACATTTTTAAAGTGTCTCTACCTGTCAATGACAGAGGACATGTGGACATCGCCACCGCCCGACCTGCTCTAGAGGAACCTGCTGCTAAAAGCTGGCAGAGCCATCTGGGTGAGGAAAACGTCCTGTCAAACACGCTCAAATGTTCACTTTATAATTCCATCACAATGGCAGATTCTCTCAATTTTAGCAGTATGTTGCTTTCACACTCTTTCCTGTGTCTATCTTTGTCACTCTGCTTTTTTTTTCTTCTCGATCTGTTGTGTGTTTCTCTTACTGTGTTGAACAACTGCTGTTTTCCTTCTAGTCCATGAGAAGAAATGCATCAGCAGGGGTGAGACTGTTGCCCCAGCGAATCAGTCCAAACTGTCTCGAGTCAGCAGTGGCTTTGGTCTGTCCAAGCTGACCGGCTCCCGTCGCAGCAAGAAGGAAAGTGGAATGAACAAGAACAACCTTTCTGCTCAGGTAACTGACAAAACAACTTTCACAAATGTGGAAATGAGCTGATCTTTCGGACTTGCTCCGGCAGTTTGTACTCACATATAGTTTTGACTGTCCACAGGAAACCTTCCAGTGGATGTTCACGCACATTGCTGTCGTTCGGGACTTGGTAGCAATGCAGTACAAGGAGCATCAAGAGGTAACCTGCACAATTTCAAACACATATAGAAAGGTTGCATAGATTATTTTTAGAACAATAATAATTGGTTAAATGTTTTAAATGGGGTAGTCATCAAATAAATGTTTTCCCAAGCCTGATTGTAGTGGAATGACTAATAAAAAAAAAAGATTTAAAAAAAGATGTTTGTTCCAAATATGCATTTGTTTCTTCACAGAGGCAGCAGAATGCCCTGAAGTATGTGATGGATGAGTGGGCAGGGATTGAATATGAGCTGCTTCGGGAAAGGGGTCTCTGGGGGCCTCCTATTGGCTCCCATCTGGATAAGTTTCAGCTGGACATGACCGAGGGACCCTGTAGAATGAGGAAGAAAATGGTTCGGAATGACATGTTCTACATTCATTATCCCTACGTGCCCGATCCTGAGCCCAACGCAAGTACTCAGGTTAGTTTATGCCCTTCTTACCCCTTTTTTGTTGTAGTTTTTAATTAATGAGGTACCTGTTGTGTTTTTTGGGACAATTTTGGGACAATACTATTATCGTCGCTGTCGGGCGTAAACCTTGTATCTTTAAAAACGATACTTTTCAGGATTTTTTTTATAATTAATCACTGTGTTTTATCAAAGTTGATATTGTGGATTTATGGTTAGACACTTGCATAAGTCATTATAATAATAATATTATTATTATTATTATTATTATATATTTAAAAATTATTAACATTTTACCAAAACTAAGCTCAAATGGTGTTACAGGGTTTTTGACCAGAGAAAATTTAGGACATACGTGTTTTGTCCATCATTAGAATGGCCGCATCTGAGGTAGCAAGTGCGTTGCTTTACGCTTTCATCAAATTACAGATTATAAAGTTTACAGTGGCTATGTGGGGACCCAGTTTTTTTTGTCATTTGGACAAAATCTTATGTTATAAAAGAAGAGCTACACACAGGCTATTTAAGGCAGTATTGGCAATGACTTGACGACAAATGCTTGACTAAGACACTCTTCTCCGCTCCTCAAATACATAAAACATTAACCTTCTATACTAGATATATATACTTATACACTATATGTATATGTATATGTATAAATATAGTGTATATGTATAGTGTTTCTTGAGTAAAAGAAACCCCACTGTACTTATTCAAAGAACCAGTTCTTTATTTACTCTAGCACAAGCAGAGACGGTCCAAACTGCTTTCTGCACTTCATTTATGATAGAGGCGGGGTGGAGTTATGAGGTTTGACCTACAGTTTGAGAATCCAATGGAGTTACAAGGTTTAGTCACAAGCTCTTTTTAATACTTTTCATTGGTTAAATATCTGCAAAACCCACAGACAGACGTAAAGGGTAACCAATAGTAATGATTTATGAAACAATTTGAAAATGATGAAATACTGTCCACCCGACAGTGACGATATGCTACATGTATTATTACATTTGGTTAAAATGCAGGTTGTAAATTACATCCATATGTCCATTAAAAATCACATCCATCAGTTAATGTAATAATATTATTTAATTCAATTTTTTCTTATTTATTTTTTAGTCAGATTTGTGCTGAATATAAGTAAAGTTAAATAGACATAGTAATCTTCAAAGATTTCAAGATTTGCTTAAAAAGAAGCTAATTATGACTGCCCGAAATAGAAAATAATCTTATGCAATTAGGTTTAATCTTATTTTACCCCATTAACTGGAACTATAGGCACATTCAATAGACTTGTTTCAGTGAAAGTCAGCGTGTGTATAGCCCTAATGGCTGATAATATGCTCTGAATGGATCTTTTGTGAACTCTCAAACTTGAATTAGCAGCATTAGCCATATAATGGTAATGAATGCACATAAGGACACTTAAATGCTTTCATATGCTCCTCTTGCCTTAACCCATTTTTCCCTTTTTAGAATCACTCTCAGGTGCCATTACTGGCCGCTGTGGTTAACTTAACAGTCCAGGTAGAAACTGAAGTGTGCCTAAACTACAGTCTTGCTGTATGCTCTCAAGCAACTGCATTGAATGCTGCTGAATGCTTAACTTGTAAAATAGGTCCCCTCAGACCTTCTACATGTGCCTGGCTCATGACAGGGAGGTGTATGTGGATTTACGCCTCTGCAGAGCTTTTAAAATGATGGTTGGAGATGTTTTCTCTGCTTTCATTCCTGTTGAATATATTTCATATACAGAGAAACCTCTAAGAAAATAGATTTAGGTCAGCTCCTTCCCTCGTTTGCTAATCCTTTTTAATCCATATTATAGTATGTGTTGTGAAGTTGAACAATATTCAAACAAGAATGTTGCATAGTACTGTTACAGCTTACTAATAATTGGTATTCATGTTGAATTATGTAATTACTGGCACCAAACAGAACTGCAGAAATAAAGACTGTTTCACATACTTCACCCAACTTCCATTGTTCAACAAACAGAGACTGTAGCCCCGCCCTAAACTCTCTCCATTGGTTGAGCCAGTGTTGTTGCGTGTGGCCCATTTGGACCGCTTAAACAAACAAATTGCAGTTCTGTTTGGTGCTGCTAGTTGTTACATTCTTCACCTTTAATTATAGTTCCTTGAATTGTATTTAGATGGAGGTTGATAAACAGCATGTCCATGCAGATTGTTTTTCTCCCCAAAATCAATTGTTTTAAATTTGCATACAGATACTTGACTGAATTTGAATCTTGAAAACTTGCTGATCTAAAGATGTTTAAATGCTTGAATTATGCTTTGTGGGTGAATATACAGTGCGCTATATGAATATGAACAGTGCGCTATATGAATTACACAATAAATGTGAATTGTCAGTGTGGGATATTCTTAAGGAGTGATGATGCACATTTGGCTGCGTCGAGCCCAAAGTGTGTTTGCATGCCTCTGACTGGATTCCGCTGGCTGTCACTGACTTGCAAGAGTGTATTTTTCATTATAAAGGTTTTCCATCAAGGTTGATGAAATTCCAAAAGAAGTGAATTAATCCTATTAAAGAGTTCTTGTTAAATTTCAATCCTCCCAGAAACCAGTGCGCTACCGCCGAGCGATCAGCTATGACAGTAAGGAGTATTACATGCGGCTGCTATCAGGGAACCCGGGGATGTACCAGCACTCCATAGAGCAGAACACAGAGGGAGAGACCACACAGCAGGAGCCTGAGCATGGAGAGGACACCATCGCAAGGGTCAAAGGTCAATATATGTTACTGTGAAACTACTACAGAAGTTAAATGCTCACTGGTATACATTGAGTTTTACAGTTATTGATTATACATTTTGCTTGTCGATGATGTAGCATATAGAAAAGAAGTACCATTTTCAATGCAGTGAATTCTTCTCCTTTTTCAAAAGACTTGACATACTGTACAACTACTACTACCGACTCTTTAAATTGAATGGGAGAAACGGTCTGTCGAATGATATGATTGTCTATCTATTAAAACTGTGTGTTGTATGAATTGACTCAGTGTGCTGTGTTATGTTATAGGTTTGGTGAAGGCCCCTTTGAAGCGGTCCCGCTCCACAGCAGATGGGGCTGATGAGGACAGTCAAGACCAGCTGCAGGAGTTGCTGGAGTCAGGAGCTATGGACGAGGAACAGAAAACCGACAACACCTCGCTGCTCCGTCTGCTGGAGGAGGGAGAGAAGGTCTGCAGCACTACACGGCTCCACCTCTTCCTCCACAGCATCCTAGACACACTGCTAAACAACTGCGATTTGTTTTTACTGGCAGTCTCTGTTGCTTAGAAAATTTGAGTCTTTGGATAAAGCTTTATTTTGATCATTACAATTGCGGTAGCTGTCAGATTATCCCCCATGGGTATAAGGGAAGTAGTAATTCAAACTAGTCAGGTTGTTATTTTACTTCATGTGTAATTTGGATTGAATGATATGAATGGTACTGAGAATGTGTTTCCTATGTTTGTTCTGATAGATCCAACACATGTACCGCTGTGCTCGGGTTCAGGGTCTGGACACCAGTGAAGGACTGCTCTTATTTGGGAAAGAGCATTTTTATGTGATCGACGGCTTCACTATGACTGTCACCAGAGAGATTAGAGACATTGAGACACTCCCGGCAAAGTAAGAGTTTTTATGTCTGTCTTTCTGCTCTTAGCTAATTACAAAAACTCACTTGTATCTGATAATCTGGTCAAATTCAATATTCTTTCCTACTGGCCCAGAATGCAGATTTTCTGTTTATTACTATTATATATATACAGTTATACATAATATATATATTTTAACACTATTGGAAAAAAACAGCCTTTTTTATTTTTTACACTTTTCTTGCTTCTCAGATATTTTCTGACATAGTCTTTAATAATCTAGTGCATTTTTTTCTCAACCTTTTTGACTGGCCCCCATTGTCCAACATAACATTCCCACATAGGATGACAAAGCAAAATAAAACAAATGAACTACCCTGCGATTCCTTCTGTCATTTAATTCTGTTATCATGTTTATATTAATTTTATGTAATTATTTATTAATATTAGTCATTCTGTGGGCCCTTTGGAGCTTTGCTGAGGCACCCTGGTTGAGAACCACTGCTTTAGTGTTTGCACTTTGTTTTTGTGACATTTGCAGTATGCATGAGCCTATCATCCCCCGAGGGGCCCGGCAGAGCAAGAGTCAGCTGAAACGAAGCTGCAGCATCTTTGCTTACGAAGACATCAGAGAGGTGCACAAACGTCGCTATCTGCTTCAGGTATGCAGATGAACCATTTGGCTTAATTCGTTGCTTGAACCCAGATAACATTGGGCAGCTTTCATGTTAAGGCTGATAATGAAGTTACATTATGCTGTCTTCCTCACAGCCCATGGCAGTAGAAGTGTTTTCCGGGGATGGAAGAAATTATTTGTTGGCTTTTCAAAAAGGAGTCCGGAACAAAGTGTATCAGAGGTATTGAAAACACTCACGCCTCTTAAGGCCCACTTGCCGACAGCTCTATTTTAGATGTGGATGTCACAGGTTTTGATCATATTAGATTAAATCTTATCTTGTCCTGTCAGATGTTGTCACACTCGGCTATTAAGAATAGAAAGGGGTGACAAACTAAATGTCTTCCACAGGCATTTCTCTCAGATTCCGTGTCACACACTGTAGCTCCCCATTTTGGCAGCAATTCATTGTGAAGTTTGACTTTATTAGAACAGGTGCACTGCACATTCATAAACAACTGTAATAGACTACATTAAGATGCTATTCATGAAGTGATTTTACCCAGTAAATGTGTTTGTCTTTTTGTCCTTTCGAGACTTGATTTTAAAAAATGAGAGAAATGCATACTACCTTTCCAAACTTTGGGGTTGATAATATATTTGACTTTTTTTTTTAAACACATCTCTCATGCTCACAGAGGCATCATTTATTTGATCACAAATACAATACAATAATATACTTTTTTATTTATTTTATTTTTTATTTTTTATTGCTTTCTATTTTAAGAGATTTTAAAATATAATTCATCTATTTAATGGCAAAGCTGAATTTTCAGCAACATTATTTTAGTTTTCAGTGTCACATGATCCTTCAAAAATTGTAAGTTGAAAACAGTTGTGCTGCTTAATATTTTTATGGAAACAGCGTTATGAACAGCGTTTATTTGAAACAGAAATCTTATATAAGATTTCTCAGGGTGGTGGTGGCGCAATGGATAAGACACATGCCTTTGGTGTGAGAGACCCGGGTTCGAATCCACTGTGAGACACCAATGTGTCCCTGAGCAAGACACTTAACCCCTAGTTGCTCCAGAGGCGTGCGACCTCTGACATATATAGCAATTGTAAGTCGCTTTGTATAAAAGCGTCAGCTAAATGAATAAATGTAAATGTAAATGTAAAATATAACATTGTAAATGTCTTTATAAATGTCTGTCAATTTTTTTCAATTTAATATATCCTTAAGGAATAAAAGTATTACTCTCTTTTTAAAAAACTTTTAAACGGTAGTGTATTTCAGTGGGAAATTCTATAAACTGACTGTTCTGCCTTCATTATCTTTTTTTTATTAGTCGTTTAATTGTAGGAGAACCTCAGCAATTGAGCTTTGTGGCTTTGAAGTTTCTAAAGCATACAATTTAAAATCAGCTAGTGGAACGCATGCATTAGCATAACATATTTCCAAACTTTCAAGGCGGTTAAATCCAAATCTTGTTTTCTAGGTTCCTGGCAGTTGTTCCCTCACTAGCCGACAGCTCAGAATCTGTCTCTGGGCAACGTCCCAACACTAGTGTGGAACAAGGGTAAGTTACCATCATATTATAAGATTATGAAGTGTATTTAGAGTTTATTTACCAAATAAAGATTTATATATGTGTGTGTTTGTGTTGTTCATAGGTCTGGTCTTCTTAGTACGCTGGTCGGAGAGAAGTCAGTGACCCAAAGATGGGAGGTGCGGTATCTTCACATTAAAATGTTTTGTCTGTTTGTTTTGTTTTTGCAGTGTTGCTCATGAAAGACACTCTTTATTTGCAGAGAGGAGAAATTAGTAATTTCCAATATCTTATGCATCTCAACACATTGGCCGGCAGGTCATACAATGACCTGATGCAGTATCCAGTCTTTCCATGGATCCTGGCAGACTTTGATTCTGAGGTATAAACATGTCCTTGATCATTCCTTGTAATAAATGAAGGGAGCCACACTGTTTGCTGTAGATTTACATTCTGTTGGGGGCATTAGTACCAGTTTTGTGTTTTTTCTTCTGCAGTCTGAGCTTAAATCTTCCTCAGCTAGTTAAAGATGTTTCATTATTTCACAGGAACTGGACCTCAACAATCCAAAGACATTCCGAAACTTATCCAAACCAATGGGAGCACAGACAGATGACAGACTGATCCAGTACAAGAAAAGATTCAAAGACTGGGAGGATCCTAATGGTGAGTCAAAGACCCCTGCTAATGATCTGTGAGTTGTGTTGATTATGCAAACTTTTTTAAACATGTTTTTGTTTCTTCACAGGCGAGACTCCGGCGTATCATTACGGCACCCATTACTCATCTGCAATGATCGTGGCCTCATATCTGGTCAGAATGGAGCCGTTCACACAGATCTTCCTCAGGCTTCAGGTTCGTCCTTGCATTCTTCTCTTTACTTTGTGTTTTAGTTATTCTTGTTGGGAGTCTTTTTCACCAACTGTGCGGCAAAGATGGGAAAAAAATGTAACCTACTAAAGAAACCTTTTTTATTTTGAGGCTATATTGGGGACAGGACTTGGAACAGTCTTGTCATTCTTCTACACCCATTGTTATGCAGGTGGAAATAGATTTTGTAATAAATGTGTCTAAATAAAGCCTCCACATAGCATAGACTGTCTCTCCACAATAAACATAGCATCCGCTGCACTTACAAATATTTACAGTGTTTTTTCCCATCCAAAGTTTATAAGCATTAATAAAGATATTCTTTTGTTTCTGACAGGATGTTGTTATTAGACATATTAGCATCCACACCATAATGACAACCAGGGCCGGCGCTAGCCATTTGGGTGCCCTAAGCACAAATGCTTGGTGGTGCCCCACGCCCCCACCCCCACCCCCACCAAGGGAATAACAACCATTCAGAATTTCTTAGTTAGGTTCTCTTTACTTCCAAAATAACTGCTGCAAATAAATAATTTTACATGAACAATGGCACCAAACATGAAAAGAAATAAATAATATAAAGGTTAAAATTATAAATACCAAATACCACCACAATTACTAAAAACACAGATTTGGAACTGAACAATGTAAACACAGAAAGTTAAAAGTGCAAAGGTCAGGCACAATATAATAATTCTGTACATAATTTGACAACTCTGTGAATATGAAAATATACAAACACTGAGATTGTGGGGGGTTTTTTTTCTTCTAATTGCAGTTTCAAAGTAAAAAAAAAGAAAAGAAAAAGATTTTAGCCATGCAGGGCTAAAGCCCCGGATCTTTTGCACTACTATAGCGACGCCCCTGGACATGCATACGCATAGGCGTAATTTGCGGGTAGGACATGTCCCCACCACTTTTGAAACATCTCGCGGCACGAATGTACCAATACAAACAAACAAAACATCTCCAGTTAACCAGCAGAGCATTCATTTCATTCGTTTTTTAAATAAGAGTCGATCTAGCGCTGAAATGTGTTGTTTTTTTAAATCAACTGATCAAAGTGCTCGTTGCCGAGCGATCAGTGGCGCGGATACTATGTTTGTTTCTGGCTCGCGCACAGCCTTCACTCAGACGCGCGTTTCAATCCGTTGTGGAGAGACTCTCTATTCGCTCCGGTACAATTAGAAAGCAAAAAGCACAAAAAGTGTCCCTGCCTGATATACAACCACTAAAAAACATAATCGGTTTTGATAAATAAAAAAAATAAAAAAAATATATGAGTGCGGATTAGAACTCAGAACCTCTGACACGCTTGGCAAAAATTCTACCACTGGACCACTTAAATACACACATAATTTTCGTCGGATCAACATATAATAGGCCTCATTGAACGACCACTTAAACCCAATATTAACATGCTTTAGACATATTTTATTTGTTATTTATACTAGTACCCTATTGTGATGATTTTTCACGACCCAGATTTTTTGGTGCCCCCCCAAGCACTTGGTGCCCTACGCGCAGTGCGTGATGTGCGTGTGCGGAGCGCCGGCCCTGATGACAACTATATTAGCATCTGCACCAATGGATGAAAACATTCTGTTTATTATAAGTTATGTCGCCTGCTCCTTTAATTGCTAAATCGCTTTAAAGTCAAGTGGATTATTATTGGCTGTCAATGTTTTTATTGTTCGTCAGCTGGAAACAATCTTTCTGATAGTGATTCCAATGATATCGTTCCTCTGTGTCGTTATTGTTATAGTTGTGATGTGGACTTCCCTATAAACAGGCTTTTAGAGTTGATCCAGATTGAACATTAGAAGTTAAAGCTTTTGGCTACATGTTAGTTTCATTTGTGTTTTTAGGGAGGACATTTTGATCTGGCCGACCGAATGTTTCACAGTATACGAGAGGCTTGGCTCTCTGCTTCCAAACACAACATGGCTGATGTGAAGGAACTCATACCGGAGTTCTTCTACCTTCCCGAGTTTATGCTCAACTCCAACAACTTCGACCTGGGTGAGGACAAGCTGGACAACTAGCCTCATCTCTACCCTAAATACAGTCTCTCTCTTTTATTTTTCTACAAGTATGTTATTTAATTTGGTTAATCTTTCCTAAAGGGAGTAAACAGAATGGCATTAGGCTTGGAGACGTTCTTCTGCCTCCGTGGGCAAAAGGAGACCCGAGAGAGTTCATTAGGGTTCACAGAGAGGTAATACATTGACCCTGATGGAGCCTGTGGTCAGAAAGAGGCTCTGTGTGTCATTGTTTCATCCGTTCCTAATACAGATGTTTAATACTGTTCTCCTAATCCCACGTTTACCCTAAATGTCAGAGAATAACTGAAGGCCATCTCCAGAAACAGGTTCGTAACCTTTAGGGTTTGTGTGTGTTTTTTCAGGCTTTGGAGTGTGACTATGTCAGCTCCCATCTGCATGAATGGATCGACTTGATCTTTGGTTACAAGCAGCAGGGTCCTCCAGCGGTGGAGGCAGTGAATGTCTTCCACCATCTCTTCTATGAGGGCCAGGTGGACATCTACAACATTAATGACCCACTTAAAGAAACCGCTACCATTGGATTCATCAACAACTTCGGCCAGATCCCAAAACAGGTTTGCGATTTAAATTTTTGAAAATGTCATGAACGACGTTGGTGGTTATTCTGCTAGGACACCTGTGCAAACTTGACTTCATACATCTGGTAAAAATCACAGTGACACCAGTTGGTTAAAAGTCATGGAAAGGAAAGTTTGTTCTGAAAAAAGCTTTATCCTCATTTGTTTGCCGATGCCATTTGGTTTGATATTCTGTGTTAATGTAATTAAATTCATACATTATGTGTGACTTAGGTGTCCATGTTCCTTTTGGTACCACTGTACAGTACATCTTTGTTTTTGATTTATTCAGCATCAAGTTTAACCTCAGTTTTTCTATTAATGTAGCTGTTTAAGAAGCCTCATCCTCCAAAGCGGGTGCGCAGCAAGTCAAACGGAGAGGTGCCTGGTGTGCCTGTTACAATCAACTCCACCTTAGACAAGATCTTCTTCCATCATCTGGACAACTTGCGCCCCTCACTCACTCCTGTCAAAGGTGATGCAGATTGGATAGAGGTGTTACAGTAGGGATGTAACGATACACTCATGTCACGATTCGATAAAAATCGCGATACTGAACTCGATATGATACTATTGCTTTGAATAATCATACTACTAAAAATAAATGTGATGTGATTTAAATGATGTTTGCGCTTTCACTTTGAGGAGTGCCGTTCTGGCAGCACATATTTGCGCTTCAGATGATAAATGCAATCAATCACTGTTCTAATCGCAAGAAAGCATGTCAAAATGACTATTCCTAAACTGTAAATGATTAGTTCATCCAAAAATTTCAATTCTGCATTTACTCACTTTCATGTTGTTCTCGCGCGTGACGCAAAAATTTGAATGTCGGTGTTTACTTCAGTATGCGCATTGTTGTAAATCTATTCAGCATATAGCCATCGTGTCTCTTCAGAAGACTTGGATTTGGATTAGACTGCTCGATTGATTATTTTGACCATGCCTTTATGACATTTTAAGTTTTAGAGGAATGGACTTTAAATGGAGGGACAGAAATCTCTTAGGTTTTATAAAAATCTCTTCATTCATTTGGAAGTCTTATAGGTTTTAAATGACATGAGGGTGAGTAAATGATGACAATTAAAATTTTTGGGTGAATAATACCTTATAAATACAGTAAGCTGAGTCTTGGATAAAACTAACTCTATATTGTAAATCTTATCATTTACATCAACGATATACATCGTCGCATTTTTATATAGCAGTACCTCGATATAACAATGTAACGTTACACCTCTAGTGTACAGTAGCATTACATCCTCTGTGATGACCAATCAAAAGTCAGATCCAAACAGCCCACATTTTGAATCGCATACCAATTTTTTTTAAATTTTTTTTTATATTCTATACATTTTGTATTAATAAATAAATATAAATACATATATATATATATGTGTGTGTGTATATATGTGTCAACTATTTAATTTAATAACTATTCATATATTAAATGTAATTTTATTTGTTAAAACTTGTGTTTTCAGAAACAGTTCTGGCCATTCAGTGATGAGCATTTAAATGAGCTCTGTGTGTGTCATTTGTGTCGTACAGAGCTGAAAGAGCCAGTGGGTCAGATCGTGTGCACTGACAAGGGCATTCTGGCTGTTGAGCAGAACAAGGTGTTGGTTCCTCCTGCCTGGAATAAAACCTTCGCCTGGGGCTACGCGGACCTCAGCTGCCGCCTCTCCAACTATGAGTCTGACAAGGTCATTTGCTACATACAAGTTCTTCTGTTTACTTGCAGTGCTTTCAGCAGCTGTTGTGAATGGCTGTCAGATCCTAAAATGCATTTGGGGCCAAGAGCTTTGCATATTCATAAAATATGTCTTACAAAAATGTTAGGTTTACTTTTTAGTAACTACAGTTGAAAAGTTTGGGGTTGATTTTTTTGAAAGAAGTGTCTTATGCTCACCAAGCCTACATTTATTTGATCGAAAATATAGTAAAAACTGTAATATTGAAATATTCAGTGTCACATGATCCTTCAGAAATCATTCTAATATGCTTATTTGGTGCTAAGAAACATTTGTCATAAATTATCAATGTTGAAAACAGTTGTGCTGCTTAATAGTTTTTGTAGAAACTGTTCGTTTTTTTTTTTTTTTCAGGATTCTTTGATGGATAGATAGTTTTAAAAAAAGCATTTATTTGCAAAAAAAATTTTGGTAGCATTATAAATGTTACATTATAAAATGTTTCTTTGTCACTTACTGACCCCAGACTTGGTAGAGTGCATGCTTTCTGTATTTTGCTGAGTAGCAGCATTTATAAACAGAGTTTCTTTGAGTTATAAGAAGCATTTAACATTTTTTGCAGTATTTTCTTTCTATCTTTATCTTCTCAAATAATTTCTGTAGAGATAAACAATGTTGCTGTGGGAAACATTCTTCTCAATGTTGTTCAGATGATTTGCATTTCACTAGCTAGTTGTAGTAGTGCCCACTAGTTGTAGTGTTTGGTTACACTTGCTTGTGGTGTTGGTTTATTCTATATAGTGTGTATAGTTTTCAAGCTTAGTTGTCTAATGTTCGTGTGTTGCGTTCGTCTCATAGGCAGGGATAGTATATGAGTGTCTGTCTGAGTGGGGACAGATCTTGTGTTCTATCTGCCCCAATCCCAAACTGGTCATTACTGGAGGATTCAGCACAGCCATCTGTGTTTGGGAGACCGGGACCTCCAAAGAGAAAGCCAAGACCCTCACACTCAAACAGGTAACTTATTAGCACATGATAGCTTTTGTTTTGTATTTGATTTAATGCTGCTTGCTTGTTTGATTCATTTTACTCCAAATAATATATTTAAGTTTTCTTTTGGAATCATTTGCTAAACCTACTTATGTTTTGTATGTTGATTTAATATATGCATGTATGTTTCCAGGCTCTTCTGGGCCACACAGATGTAGTTACATGTCTCACAGCGTCATCAGCTTACCACATTGTCGTGAGTGGATCTCGGGACCGTACATGCATCATTTGGGACCTGAATAAGCTGTCTTTCGTCACCCAGCTAAGGGGCCATCGGGCTCCGGTCTCGGCACTCTGCATCAACGAGCTTACTGTGAGCCCACAATAATGCTTTCTGAAAAGTCACAAATATTGTTTAAACTACATTTAAAATCCTCTTAGTTTAAATGTTTAATAAGCACATACAGAAAACTATGGAAAAATATATATTTTTATGGATTATTGGGACATTTATTACTAAATTATATTTTTAATAATAAATAATCATAATAAAACAATTCATATAAAATATAATAATGTATTATCAGTATTGCTATTTGTATTATTATTGGCTGATATAGAATTAAAAATTATTACCAACTTATTGTTTTATGGTATGAAGTTAATTTGATGTAGTCATCAAACTCTCAGAAGCTGTAATGCATTAAAAATGTGCTTCCCTTTGAAAAATTCATGAAAATTAATCTATTTGTGAGATTAACTAATATATATTAATATTACTATTAACTAGAAAAGTATGGAAAAAAATATTTGCATTTTTATAGTTTATTGCCTGAATATGAATTAATTTCTAATTAATAAGTGAAATGCTGTTTACGTTATTTAAAAAAAAGAGAGAGAGAGAGAGATTCCTGATTTAGTTTCTTGCTTTTTATGATGCCTCACAACTAACTGAAGTATTCTGTGATTTGGTTATGACTCTGTGGGTGTAGGGTGATATAGTGTCCTGTGCTGGCACCTACATCCATGTGTGGAGCATTAATGGAAGCCCCATCGCCAGCACCAACACCTTCACCGGCCGCAGCCAACAAATCCTCTGCTGCTGCGTCTCAGAGATGAACGAGTGGGACACACAGAATGTTATCGTTACAGGACACTCAGATGGTGTTGTCAGGGTAACAGCCTTCACCTTAATTTACCTTCTTTCTTTCCATTCTGTCTGTTTAAAAGTGTTCAACAGATAACAGTTCTTTACAAGTGACTTTATTTTGTAGTTCTGGAGAACCGAATTTCTGCAAGTCCCAGAAACCCCTGCTCCAGACCCTATAGAGCCCCCCGAGGTGCCAGACTGCTGTGGAGAGATTGGTAAAACATCCCCCACATGACATCTTTTAATTGTCATTTGTGCTGTAATATTGCAAAGTATTAGATCAAATAAATAATAAATAAAATGTATTAACTTTGCTATAACAGTTTTAGCCTGCCTTATGCATAATAGGATTTTATTAGATCTTTTCATATTAAATCTTGTTCTTCCAGAGGGTCGTGACGCTCCAGACGATGACACCAGTGAGTCTGAGGGAGAGGAAGCCAGCCTCAGTCAGGACCCCAAGCCTCGAACCTCAAACAGCCAGCCCAGCAGTACCGTCCACAGACCCAAGCCTCGCAACGGAGCCTCCTGGTCGGTGGACAGTGGCTCTGACGACTCCCGCCGCTGGTCGGACACGCTCAGCATTGACGAGAAAGACGGCTTTGTTTTTGTAAACTATTCAGAGGGCCAGATTAGACCAGGAATTCCCTCGCAGCCACATTCCCAACCGCACTCGGCACCCTCACATGGGCCCGTGCCACAGCCTCTTCAGCCCAGTAATATGGAGGCTCGGTCCTACAACAAACTCAAACCAGGTGCAGTAGATTAAAACCAGCCGTTCCATGTGATGACTTATAAAATAAATACTTTTATAATTATATTACAAATTCTCATTAAAAATAATTAAATATAAATGTAATTTATAATTAAAAACTAATTTAATATATTTAATTCTAATTTAATACTGTTTCACTACAAATTATGTTATTGACAGAACAATTTACATGAAAAGACCAAAGCGAGATCAGTAGATCCTTGAATGAAATGGATTTTAATTTATGTAATCAAAATGCATTTAAATGAATAGATTTCAGAAGTGTGGCTATTTACTCAGTTAAGCATTAGCATCATCATACAAGTGCTGTTCTCTTGTGTTGGAGGATTTTTTTATGTGACCAAATGGCATGTTCTTTACTGTTTACTTTGTCTCCTGAACAGGCTACAGATGGGAGAGACAGCTGGAGTTCCGGAGCAAACTCACCATGCACACAGCGTTTGACCGCAAGGACAACACTCATCCTGCGGAAATCACCTCGCTTGCCATTTCAAAGTAGGTGCTCTGTGTTTGTGCTGGAATGTGGATAAAAGAAAAACTGGTTTCTACTGTGTTTCTGATGTGATTTAACATTGGCATTCCAGTGTTTGCTCAGAGGGCATCAAATGAATTGTCTCTTGACAAGAGAACGGTTGATAACAAGCTGTTCTTGTGTACTCAGGGACCACAGTAAGATCCTGGTAGGCGACGGCCGTGGCCGTGTGTTCAGCTGGTCTGTCAGTGATCAACCAGGACGCTCCACTGCAGATCACTGGGTGAAGGACGAACAGGTGGACAGCTGCTCCGGATGCACAGTGCGTTTCTCCCTCACTGAAAGACGCCACCACTGCAGAAACTGTGGCCAGGTGTTCTGCCAGAAGTAAGAGATTACTTCTATCATATATAGCATATATGTGTTTTTGTTAAATCTTTCAAATGTCTTGATAATTAGAATGACTATAATTTCAGTGACTAAATCATTTTCAGTGTTTCACAATTTGTTGCTCGTTCCCTCAGGTGCAGTCGCTTTCAGTCAGAGATCAAGCGGCTGAAAATCTCCTCTCCTGTGCGTGTGTGTCAGAACTGTTACTACAACCTGCAGCATGAGCGGTGCTCTGAAGAAAGCCCGAGAAACTAGATCACCCTCACCCCGCGTCACATGCCCAAAACACACAACCACCCTCAAAAAACCCACAAACACCGCTCCCTGTGCAAAATCCCATTGGTAAATCACTGACGTAGACCAAAATGGGATCACTAATGCTCATAATTTCATATATTGCAGAAGTGTCAACATTAAAGAGACGATTGTTAGTTTACTTTTCCATTCATGCATTTTCTTTTG
This sequence comes from Leuciscus leuciscus, assembly GCF_965113295.1. NCBI lineage: Eukaryota > Metazoa > Chordata > Actinopteri > Cypriniformes > Leuciscidae > Leuciscus > Leuciscus leuciscus. Next base: position 26,672,007 of record NC_138729.1, read on the forward strand.
CAGTTTGCTCCGTCATCTCATTGGCATCATCCACGAAGTCAGCAATGTTTAGATTTTAGAAAAAGCAATGCGTATAAAACGCTTCCTGATTCCTGATGAAACGAGATGACATTTGTTTATATTGTAAATACTTACAATGGCATTTTTAACTTGAAACAGTGAAACAAAAGTCATTATTAAGAGATAAAAGAAGAAATGAAAACAACACATTGCTTGTAATATAGTATTACAGTATGTTAAAAATCACTCTTGGCTTTAAAGGAACAAAAATGTGAGTGTGTGTGCGTGCGTGCGTGCGTGTGTGTGTAGTCAATGTCACAAGTCACAGCATCCCAGCGGGAATAAAATTGGGGACTATGAATGTTGATAAATGTTTGTGGGTTGACATTACTAGCTTGTCTAGTTATGCAAATGCTTAATTATTATGTTTGTTTTATATGTTCTGTTGAAGTGTTGCCCACAGTATCAGCCAGTTGCCATAGACAGAGTTTTTCGGTTTAAATTTTGTTGCCAAACTGCCTTGATTTGTAATTACTATTATATATTTTAACAGTAGGTCAGTGAAAGTATGTAAATGTTGAATTTAGATCAAAGACTGATGATTTTGACCACTGTAAATCATTTTTAATGACAGGATTCATTCAACCTTTAAATGATTCCACTACCTTTTTATATACGTTTTAAAGATTTCAGTTGATAGACTATAATATGAAAAATGTTTCTGAAGTGTCAAGAGTTAATACTCATTTCATATTTGATGTTTTACTGTGGGACTTTTCGGACAGTCCTTAATGCAATCTGTTATTCCTAACTAATATGAATTAGATGACTTAAATGTTCATTTGACTCTAGCTTTGTTTTTTTTCTTTTCACTATTTCACTATTCTTATTCTTAAAATCTCAATTTTAACCGTTTGCGATGTTGCACCAGTTTAAACGTCTGTAGATTATGAAAGCAATAGTTACTGATGATTTCACTCCACATACATTTGAGGAAAGACTGTAGCTTGAAAGTTATCATGTGTAAAGAAAAAGGGATTGAACACTTTTTGATGGACTGGAAGCCTACTTTCTCTGTACCTTAGGCAAGACTATGAAATAGAAAGTTTTTCATCTTTTCTTTTTTTTGTTTGTATGTTGTTGTTTTTTTTTTTTGTTTTTTTTTTTTTTTGCTTTTCTTTTGATACTGTGGGCAATACCTATCAAAAGTGCTGCTTTGATTAATAGAGAGAATATCTTTCTCTTTCTTCCTTTAAACTGTCCGTCACTTACTTTAAAAGATGAAAAATTTGTTACATTTGCAGTTTTTATGTATGATTTCTGTACAACCTAATATGCACTCATTATAGTTGAATTATTCTGTATTAATGTACTGTAATTCAGTGTGCAATCATAACATCACAAAGCTGTTGGGATTTTGCTGTCGACAAGCAGCTCAAAGGTCAAACGGCTAAATCAATCTGAAATTATTTTTGCACCTTGACGTGTAGAGACATGGAGTAATTGTTTTATCAGATGCATTTTTATGTTGTGGGCTATTATTTTGAAAGAGTGCATTTCTTTACAGTGAGATTAACTGTACAAAGTATTTATGCAATTATAAGGTTTTCTTATGAATTTTTGTTTTGTTTGTAATTTTTCAGCAAGTTTGGTTACTTGTTGCATGTCTAACACAGCTGACTTTCTGTGTCAGTGTATTGTACATGTTTTGGCATTGTTTTTTTCTTCTTCTTTTTTTTTTTCTTTGGCTCATTTTTATGGCATTATCTAACGAGTCAATCCTGAAGGTTTTGTGTACAGTTTTAGGCGGATATACAGAGAACATGTCCCATGACTCTGGAATGACTTTTATATTCTATGTGTATGGATGTTGAAGACTGATCTCAGAACTGATGAAATACACACGGATTGTCCCTGTTTGGTGGTCTTGTGATAGACTGCATTACTACAGTATCTAGTGTGCAAAACTGTGGTAGCTGAATGTTCATTGTATATTTGTGTTGAAAAACAATTATATGAAACCCCCGCCCCCCATAAAAAACCCTTATACCTGTTATTATGACGCAATACATATGGTACTCATACTTTTTAATTTAATTTCAATTAAATACTTGCTGTTTATCACCACCAATGTCCTCAAATGAGTTTTTCCATATTAACTTCCAGTGTAGTGAATGAATATAAAATCTGGGAAGCCAAAAACTTCATTATGAATAGGAAGACTTTAGAAAATGTATAAAAATATAGGACAAATGTGATTTGACACTTTTTAAATTGAACAAATTATTTGATAAAAGCAGTTTAATCGAGACAGCATTCATTGTGCTCATGTTTGCCTTGATCGCTAACAGCTACAACAAAGCCCGGTATTAAGTCTCTGGTGAAAACACTGAGGTGTTTGATCACTGCTTTCCGGGAACACTGCTGAATGCTCATTTGTCTGAGAAACGATCCATTCCATGGAACATGAATGTTTTAAATTTGGGTGTCCAGTAAATCACTTTACTGAGAAAGCAAGGAAGTGAGAGACAGTATTGCAATCTGAGTGATGTGCCAATATCACTCATCTGTTTGTTTGCTATGGCACTTTATAATATCCTTTATTACTACAGAGATAAAAATACAAAGTAATTAATTTATATATGTTCTAAAATATAAAACAGCATTGTGACATTTCTATTTGAACACAAATTAATGAAAGTAACCCGTAAATTGCTGTGCCTTGTGTATACACCATTGATCTATGGAGACAAGTATACATCTCTTTTATAGATCAGTGGTGTGGTATACTGTTATGATTCAGTGCTCTGAGACTTTATGGGCGATCCAAGTGCAGCATTTATTAGGACAGTCCATAATAGTAGTCAAAAACAGGCAATAATCCAAACTAGACGGGATCCAAGGAAACGGGCAGAGAACATGAAACACTGGAAATGCAGTTATAACACTAACAAGGCTATGCATCGAAAGCAAACGAGAAAACAGCTTAAATACGCGAACACAAACAAGCTAATGATCCACAGGTGGGACAAATCAAATCTTAATGAGTTTGGGCAGTGGTTTATGGGTAATGTAGTTCATAACGGGAGCTCAAAAGAGACGAGAGGAGTGACCTCTGGTGGAGATCATAGGCACTCCAGCTGGCGGATGTAACATACACAAACTCATGTTGGTTGACATTGTAACAACTATAGCAAAGTTTTGATGACTTGGCAGTAAACAAGAAACATGAATGCCACAAATTTAACCTGATTGCTGTTCACTCAAAAAAAAACAAAAAAAAAAAAGGAAAGATAATAGCCAGAGACACATTATCTTCTGGCACTGCATGAACATCTAAACCTAAATTCAGGTTCTATACACACTAGAAAGATTTAATGAGAATTCGGTTGTCACTGTTGATTGAAGTCAGGATATGGATTTCACTCACAAGTGAACTCTATGTATACAGTAAAAGAGTGAACTGTGTAGCCTCACTGCCATTACAAGACTAAAGTAAATATATATATATATATATATATATATATATATATATATATATATATATATATATATATATATATATATATATATATATATATATATATGTTTCTTAGTGAAATAACAGATCTTGCACTTTATTCATTCTGATCACTAATGGAAAAAGTGGAGTAGGCTACTGTAAATGATGATAATTTTATGGTGAAATTTGGGAATTTGATCATAAGGGGTCAGAAATGCACTTTTAATCTGCCACCAAATATAGTCTACCTATTAAGGGTTAAAAAGATAGTAAATTATCAAACATAAAATTGTCATAATTACCCTCATGTTGTTTCAAACCTGTATGACTCACTTTCTTTCGACAGTCATAAAGTCGCCACCATTCACTTTCACTATATAGGAAAAGGGTTATACAACATGAGGGGTGAGTCAATAGAGAACTTTTGCATGTGGACACATGTGAGAGATCTTTCTATTTCTGTACGCGTTATCAGAAAACATTTCTTCATCTTGATCAATTTACACATTTTCTTGTAGCATATCTAAAACATTAAGTTCTACAGACTTTTCTCTGAATAAGAGATTTTTTCTTATTTCTAATTGCATTCAAAGAGTCATCAAATATTTTTAGATAGCCTACAGAAAAATCTAAAGGAGGACTTAATAGATATTACCTTAGCTTTATGTAAATGAAACTTCCATAGGATAATTATTAACTTTTATGTGTTAACAATTATAGGAGAGCTAGTATTACAGTCCAAGAAAAGACTGTGTGAGAGTTTTAGGTTCAAGGTTACAAAAAGAACGTCATGGTGGTGAGATGTCTTGGCTTCACAATATATAGGCTAGCCTACTAATAAACTCACAAGTTCATCATCATGATGACTTCACATCATGGATAACATTCACAGAAACAAGAACATATGGACTGTCGTAAGAGTTTGAGAGGTGAAGCAAGCTGAACTCCAGCCGCAGAGTGGAGCAGTGTTCCTCTTTATGTTGAGTCACTGAGTGAGAGAGAGAGAGGTAGAGAGAGAGAGAGAGAGAGAGAGAGAGAGAGAGAGAGAGAGGGGGTTGGTCTCTCACTCAACTAACAAAACAGCAGCAGATCTGTGGGCATAAACAAATGCACGCAGGCTGTCTGTCCCTCCACCTGCCGCGGGAGACACTTTGATGGTCGCAGTCGGTTAAATTAACCGGATTATTGAGACTGACACGAACTCCGCTCTGCTTCATTTTAACGCGGACCTCCTACGATATCTATGTATAATTTAGACTGAAATAAGCAAAAATGACGGAGCTGAGACGGCGAGGAGGAGGAGGAGACCCTGACAGCACGGAAAACATCAGTGACAAGGTAATTTATGGAGAACACGTTCATTCAGGAGGCTTTATTTCTCACAGTCGATTGCGAATGACCTTCTAGCTAATCAGCTAACGAGCAACCAGTCAGACCGCTTCAACCTGAGCAGATATTACACAAAGACAACTCGCTTAAGGTAATATTAGGATTATATGTAGTGACATTTGTGTTATGGCACTGTCCCTTTAATTCATTTTATCTTTAAACTGGCGGTTGCCTCATATGAAGTTGCTGAGCCAAACACGCCGCAAAGCCAGCCAGAGAGTCAGTGGCTGTGTCGCAAAACCCAGTGAGCTGCCTAACTAGACAGCATTTTTGCTTTCACAGACGTGTCTGGAACGTTCTGAACACTTTGACCATCAACTAAGTTTGTCATGCTCAAAAATACTGTCTGTAGGCACGGTCAGCTGTCAGAATCAGCTGTCATACAGAGCTGTTTAATGTAATTTAAATTAGAGTTCAGAAACCATGTATTTAAAGATATAGTTCACCCAAAAATGAAAATTTACCATTTAATCACCCTCATGTTGTCACAAACAAGCACGACTTTCTTTCATGGAACACAAAAGGAGAAGTTGGCAGAATGACAGTCTCTGTCTCCATTAATTTTCGTTGCTTCTTTCCATACAATGAAAGTGAATGGTGACTATTATCATCCTTTTTTGGTGAAAGAAATCATGCAGTTTTGAAAGGAGGTGAGTTAATGAGGACAGTTTTTATTTTGGGGATGAATTATTCCACTAAGGTCAGCCAGTGCCTTTGTTGCTGTTTTGGTCTTTTAAACATCATTTTCTGTAGGACTATTCCTTTGTATATCAGATAAATTGTAGTGTAAAAAAGCATTTTATTGCAACTGTTTTAAATAGACTAACATTAATTTATTGTGAAACATATTGCCTTTGAACGTGTTATAACAGGACTAAAACTGTGTTTTCTAAAGCTGAAATATGTTTTGAGTTAGCTCTGTGTCGGTGAAGTGTAATTTAGTTTTTCTCAGTTAAGAAATGTCAAAAGTTCAAAGTCAGTGTTCAGTGTTTTGTTATCAGTTCCTTTGTTTTTATGAATACTAAACAAATGAAATGCTTAGCTTTTACGATATCTAACATAATCTATTTACAATCGGTTTGCTCTTTGTGTGTATGTGATTGGGCTAGACCCGTTTCCTCTTCCCTGGAAATGATGTAGTGATGATGATAGCTGAGCGTTGGGGTAGATCACACGTGACAACAAATCACTTGGTCACAGTGTGAAAAAGTTGAGAAGGGAATAACTCAGCAGCCATCCTGCTAATGGATGAATTGATCTCATGACTCAGTAGTTACAGTTACAAATGTTTTTAGTCACAGACAAGGCTTTTGAAGGAGATCTGTGTGTGAAGGCTTCCTGTCATGTCTATGTATTCTTGAACTGTCTTATAAAGACCATACACTGGACCATTATACTGTTTCCCCTGGAGAAGTTTCCTACAAGTGGGTGTGGAAAATTGAGTGGACCAGCTGCACTTGTCTTATGGTTACGATATTGATAGTATAGGGCCGAGAGCATCATGGGTCTTCAACCCAAAACTTTACATAAGAAAACCAAATTTGATGAATATATATATTTCATATAATTATACTTGTTTATTTAAATAATAATAAAATAAAAATATGAAATTATTTAAATTAGTAATAATATTATACAGTTATTATTTTACTTTGTCTGAAAACAAGAGTATTATTTTTTTTAACTCTTTTTCATGTAGCATTTAAAAAAAAAAAAAAAGGAAAAAAAAAGTTGCCAGCCGCCAGCTTTTTTGGTCATTTTCAGAAAAATGTCATGGCCCCCAGAATATTTTGTTGTATGAATATCTGAACATGCAACATATCAAAAGAAAAAACAGATTTCTGCTTTTATATATATATATATATATAAAAAAAAAAAGTTTTATTCTAGCTTCATGCATTCCTTTTTATCAACACTTGAATGTGGGTCAATTTTTTTTATTAAAAAAAGCAACATTTTGAACAAAAAGCTGAGAAAATCACTTTTTTTGTCAAAGACTACATCCAGATCGGATTCAGAACGATGATCAAAACACAGATGGAGTAGATCGAGTCCATCAACACCCCTAATGCTTGCACAGTCCTGTGGTGCGTTCAAGTCATCTCGTATAGATCGTATTTACGAGTTGAACGCACATGAACGCCACCACAATGTCGTAAATACGTGTGAGAAGTTCGGGATTTTCTTTAAGCCCCGATCTTTAAGAGTTGGGGAGCGTGTCTGTGAGAAACATGGCGGAATACCACAATACTTAAAGGTATTTAGCAGTGATATTGTACGGCTTTTCTAAGTAATCTAAATTGCCTGCACAGAATATGATGGCATTATAATATAACAATATAATATGTAACGATAAAGTTTGCAGTGGCTTCATAAATGAATTAAAAACATAAAAAGCAAAGCACACCTGATGCACATTTCTTTGTTCTTCATTTTCTAGATCTAGAGTTTAAGAACCTTACTGTATTTTTGTGTAATTTATTGAGAGAAAGTACACCACCTTCTTACTCCGACCAAATTGACTTGAACGCACCTGCCGTCGTAAACACGACTTCCCACCTCGTAAATACGAACTTCCCAGGAGGACTTGAACACACCACTACAGCTCTTCCTGAGTCGACATTTCATTCAGTAAAATTTGGCGATTTTTATTTATAAGCTGTTTAATGTTGATGATCGCATTATTTTACTTAAGCATATGATTATATATTATATCGCTTGTTTCTGCATCATCTTCGCATGTGTTTTGATCAGAAGATTCAGTACTCTTTCAGAAGATGTGAAATAGCACCGTCTACCGTAAAACAGTGAAACACTGAAAGCCGGAAAATTCCGTCAGTGGCGTAGCCTGGGTTTCCTCATGCTGCCTTGAGCGCAGCGCGATTTTATTCACGCTGCTAGGCAGCCTGGATTCCATGAACCAGACTTTCGCCTCAGCGAGGGGACCAATCACAGAACGGGGAGGGAGCAGCAAGACGATGACGACGTCTATGCGACTGTCACCCCTAATAACGCTAACCTCTCGGATAAACCCTGTGTTTTTTCCGATAAAAACATGTCTGTAGAGTGTCCATATATACCTTCTACCCTCATGTTTGTTTTGCACAAACGGCAATAGTCGCTGAACGCCATCGTGTACACTTAAATCTCTGACCCATCGTCGTATTCCTCGTCGAATTTTGGTCGCTCTACATACGTCATCTGGTATAATTGAAACGATTGGCTATGAGCTACGTACAGGCGCATTTGATAGACATTCGTAGCACCCAATAAACGGCTCTGGGCATTCGTAAACCACGCCTCAAATACAAGAAAATGAACATGTGGTTCCCAGACCACGTCTCAATGAGACAAATACTTCTGCAAGGGCAGCTGGTTTATCCTTTATATGGAAATAAATGCCACAGATTTAGTCAAAGAAATAGAGGCTCTGAAAGAACATTGTGTTCTTGTCCTGGAGACCACTGACCTGATAAAACTAAAGCCTGTCCATCTAGAGCCCCTCAGCCAGTTCTCTCAAGGTCAATCTCTTTCCATCACTCATAGTAACTAGCAGTATTTACAGCCCTTCACTTTCACTGAGAGCTGAGTGTTATGGTTTTCAGTTAATATCTTGTTTTCTTTTCCCTTAACTAAGAGAAGCATCATTAGCCTGAGTCTCTCTGGGCTTTAGCATGGTGCTCTGCTCAATGTACCACCTCAGCTGTGTTTGGAGTTCAGTGGACCATCATAACCTCTGTGCAGCACATCCTCCATAGAATGGCTCTCTGCTCGTGATCCTGTCCTACTTCTGCAATTTTCCACAGAAAACTGGTTTCTCGGCACCTTTTATAATCACTAAATTCGGTTTAGGACTGGTAGTGTATATTATTATTATTATTATTAATAAACATTATTATTATGATACAATACAATAAAGTTCTTTTAGAGTACAGCAGTAAAATTACAAACATTATGTTTTAATTTCTTTAAGTTAAACCTTCAAGCTTTTATTTGGAAAACTGCAAGGAGACCTTTAAGTTTGTGACAAGTTTACAAACGCTTCTCATTACAAATTCTCACTAGTTTGCTGCATTTGCCGCTGTGAGCTGCGGAAAACACAGAATCTTGAGCTGCATGCATGAAAACAAATGACACGCTTTGCTCTGAAACACACTATATACTTTTTAAAATTAAAATACGGTACACGCTGCGGTGTTTGTCAACTTGATGTAGGAGAGAAGAGAGGGTGAGAAAGCACAGCTGGTACCAGTGTATCAATTAGAGCTGTGTATCTGCAACAAAGTCACATTACAATATGTGTCATGATACAGAGGCCACGATACAATACATATCCTGATACGTGTCAGTACTGAACTAAAATTCTCAGCAGAATTTAGTATAACAGCTCTTTATTGAACACTGCATACAGGGCTGCTGCTAACTACAGGCAGAGTAGGCAGGTGCCTGGGACCTCTAAGCACAGCAGAAGTTAAACAATAGGCCAGATACAATAGAAAGATACAAATTAAATAAACAATGCTTTACATTTTTTATGTAAGTCTAAAACGGTATAGTATTTAGCCAATAGCCTACTACAGAAATTGAATAAAGTAATCAAATGTAAATCCTCGCCAAGATGGGCATTTTGACATGCTTTTGTGTGTAATTGACCGTTTAGCGCACCCATAGCTCTAAGTATACTTTTCTTATATGTCTTATATATTTCTTATATATCTGCTAAATGGCTAAATGTAAATATGTGTGTTGATAAGTTGTACACAGAAACAGCACAGGTAGCTTAACTCAGCTTAACTCACCTTTAATAACTTTTTTTGTTTTATCTTGTATGTCCCGTGCAGACTTCATATTACAACAGTCACATTACAAGATTTTACTGGTCTGGGCTTTTAATGAGAGGCGAAAGCACACCACTTTAAAGGTGGGGTAAGCGATATTTCGAAAACGCTGTTGGACATTGTTGATTTTTTTTTTTTTAATCAACCCAAACAAATACACCCCTCTCTTCATTGCTCCGCCTCAAAAACTCACACTTCAATCCTAACCGCCCTGCTCCGAGTCGGTCTCGATCCCCTATCCCCCGGCATACGAGGCGAGTGCACTAACAATGCCGCTAAACACCGCATTCTCTAGCAGTCGTCAGGGCGACTATCACTAGCTGGCCTCCGTTACACACGCAATCCAAGAGAGGATGTCTGTTTATCATAGCAGAAGCGCAGCAAAATAATGCTTCATGAAAAATAAAGCGCAGATGATGAACGAATGACAAGGAAGCGCAGAAAAATGAACATACAGTACACACTAGTAATTACAAACAAGAGTGTTAGTTGCCAACAGCACAGCAGCTCCAGACACACAAACCCAGTGTTACTCACGTGTGGAGCAGAATCAAAGCAACGTCCACGTCTGTTTTCAGGCCTTCCCACTTAGCTCCCTCCAGCGATGGAAAGCTTTACTAATATTAACGCTGGTCCTAAAGCTCTTGTCCAGTCATAACCCATTCATTTTCCAGTGATTTCTTCTGAGCTTTTCTCTTTTGCATGTGTCTCATCTCTATTTCTGCAGTCTTTCTTCAAATCTCCCTCTTGCTTCTTCTTTCTTCTCCACTGTCATACACTCCCTAATGCTGATTGGCTACACACGTTTGTTGTTGTTTGTTCGTGTGTCGGTCCAACTAACTTCCAAACAGTGTTGTTCAAATACTTCTTACCCCACCTTGAAAGGAAAGGAAAGGAAAGGAAAGGAAAGGAAAGGAAAGGAAAGGAAAGGAAAGGAAAGGAAAGGAAAGGAAAGGAAAGAAATGTGGCACAATGATAGCTTTATCTCGACTTAAAGTAATTTCATATGACTTTTCCAAACATATTTCCCGAACGCTCCCCCGTCTTCCATTGTTAGACCAAACAGGTTGTCCCACCTCAAACTCATGGCTTTGGCAGAGAGTGTTTTGATTGGCTAACACATGTGGGTATGGTATGTGCTGGTATTTTTAGCAGTGTTTTTCTCTCTTAATGCAACAGCGGACTAATTAGCACAGAATACAGTACACAATGCTGCGTTAGGAATTCTGCTGCATCCCCTCGCCTGCGTCCGCTTTTGACATCAGCAGTGAGCGTGTCCATTTTGGTATTTGCAGCAACAGTATGAATTCCTGATCAGCCCGTTTTTTTTGCCACTGCTGTAAAGTATTTAAAGGGACAGTGAAAACTGGGCCAAGCTGTCAATCATCCCTGGGGAAAAGTCTGCAGTCAAGATATCGTCCTGTACTGACACTTTATTTTCACCCTTGAAGCACTTCAGAGAGGATTTAATAGGCAGCTAAAGTGATGATTTGGCAGGTTATTTGGCAATTCCTCTGTTCATTGGTTATATGATCTCTGTCTGTTCAGCACGTTCTGTTATAGATACCGGCTCTGCAGGTAGAAACCCAATGAGAGATGTGAGCACTGATGGCTGCATTTGTGTGTTTGTTTTGGTGTGTGCCTTCTGGGGTTGAGCTGGACTGGGACTTTTCCCTCTTTCTCTCTCAGGGATTAGTGTAGTCTCATATGGAGCAGCTAATCAGCAGGATAGTCTTCTTATCCCCTCACTTTCAGGACTCTTATAGGCTGGAGGATACATGCGTGGAGCACACAGCTCTTAAGGACACATACACAGAAATTACTCCCGCTTCTAAATGCCACATATCATGGATTTTCCTTGCTTGCTTGAAATAAAAGAGTTCATTGTTGTGTAGAGACATACTCTAATGTTCAAATGGCAAAGCTGCCCCCAAGCCGGCAACAAATTCAAAAAATTTTGAATTTGTTGCCGGCATACAACAATAGCATATTAACATATGACCGTCCACATTTGCATTTCAATGTCTGGAACATAATAATAATAGTTATTATTAATATAACCATATTGTGTTTTTAAATTGTAGTCTAATATAGTTATTATTGTGTCAAACAGCAGAAATAAAAGAATAAAATCGGACATTTGAACAAAAATAATCTATAATCTGTATTGGTAACAACAAAATCGTTTGATCTTGAAGCAGTAAGTGATCTGATGCAAGACACTTAGTCAGTGTTTTATTTTGTTCCCTAATGTCGACTTATAATGTTAGACAATGTAAAATAGCCCATTTGAAAGTACACTGGCTGATTAGTTTTAGGAGCTGTTGGTATAGTCAAAGTCCCTTTCAAGGAAATTTTGTTCATTCGGCAGCCATATTTGCAACAATTCTGTGCAGCTACTTCAGGCATCCAAGAGCAAGTCCTATCTATCTGAATGGGGGAATCCTGAAATCTGCTTGCCGAACTCACAATTAAATAACATATTTCAAATCAGCAACAAAATCTTACATGAACTGTCCCATAAATATAAAAACAAAATATAAAAAATATGGAAGCCGGAGCTTCTAACGGCAGCTGCAGTGATGCGATGACTTTACCAATCAGTGATTGGCTCTTTTATTTAGAAGGCTGGACGTATTCCCCAATATTGCAGTTTCTTTGTATATCCATAGTCTTTGGTATGACTATTGACCTGTTGAGTGCCATTTAAATAGTGGAAATATCAGTGCACATTCATAAACACTGATTATTTTTCTTGAATGGACTGCAGTGCGCTACTAGGCTGCGATTTAGTGTAACCCTCAGGATAATAATAGGTCCACTCATCTGGAGCATTAGAAAAACTCTCTCTTCTCATCTGTCTATTGTACTGGCAGAGTATGAATGGGATAATGTTTCAGTTTGTTTGTTTGTTGCCTAACCTTCAGGTTTCTTTTTTCAGAAATAACCATTTAATTTTCAAATTGCACAAAATGAGCTTGACTACACTGATGTAGCTGATAGCTGGAATGAGTGTTGCTCAGGTCTGTACATTTCCATGAATGTTTTCTGGGGGCTTGAGTGTGCCCTCATTAAAAAGTTAGCAGAGGGTTTCTTTTACCACCCTTAATCTGAGCCTTGTTTCAGACATGAGTGACCTCTCTACTCTACCTCTCAGCGCAACTTGCTCCCAATTACCTCCTCAGCACAGTTTCTTACAGTCTTGGTCTAAAGACTTTGGCTAATTTTGGAAATTATACTGTTCGTCTTGTTCTTACATGGCCAAATTAGGATGCCAGTAAGGGGTTTGACAGAAACGCCACCAAACATAAAATACACAAAAGCTATGAATAACAGAGCCAACATAGACTCACAGGAGCCTGACTTTTGACTGGCATAATGTTTGGAACAAAGTGTACCTTATTCAGGCCATGAACTACTTATGACAACAGTGTGTCTTTTATGTGACCTTTAGGGTTCGTATCTGAAATTCATATTGATGCATTTGACAGACACTTCTATCCATAGCCTGTCCTTACAGTGCATTTAATACAGTTCAGTCAGAATTTCTGTCCATTCGAAAATAAGTAGCATATAGATGTATATATGTGGATTAACCTTTATGTTAGAAGAGTAACATACCAGTAATGTTATTTTTAGAGCATTTGTGTTGGCCGTAGAGGAACATTATTGCTATGTAGTATTAAATATTAACTTATGTGTAGCTTGTTTTCTATGGCCCTTTTTACATTTAGGTGCTGTAAACAAGCTGCTGTTGGGGTCTTTTTTTTTCAGTCTGAAAGGCAGATCAGCTACTTTGTAAACGACTCAGTGATCGCAGTGGTAGACTAGACTGTCGGCACAGAATTTAAATTCAGATTACAGATTTATTGAAGATTATGATAATATTAAACATCAGGCTTGGCCGGATGAGGCCTGCTGCAGTTGCCGCCACATGAAGAGGCTTACAAATTGGCAATGACCGAACCTGGTTAGGCAGCAACATTCCCCTGTGATGATGTTATCTGTGAACATTAGGGATGGGTATTGACATAGATTTAACAAATAGATTTGATTCTTATTTACAAGCTCTTGATTTGATTTCAATTCGATTTCAATTGATTCATTTGGATCAGATACAATACATGTAAAATACACATAAAAGAAAACAATCTCTCTCAACTGATGCTGTAAACTATAAAAAGAACCCTGTCAGTTTATGTATTACTATAAGATTAAAGGTTAAAATTAACAACAGAGTCCACATTATTACATGTAAGTGCTGTTTATTTTTATCTCAACTAAAAATGTAAAACTTTTTATGCGTTTTGGCTGTTCATTTACACGACAGCAGCGTTTTGGGAGCTCAAACTTTTGAAAAAATGGATTCAAAGTGCAGGTTTTTGAAAACGGTCTCCGTGTAAACAACAAAAACGCGAATCTCTGAAAACGATGAAGTCATGCACATGCGTATTACATGTTCAGTCTATAGTGTTTCATTGCCATCTAATGGTCTGGCAGCAGAATACAGCATTTTTATTTGTCGTTTTCGCGGATCCGTGTGAATTGGGATCGTTCATGTGTGCTCAATGCTGCCGCTTCACTTGAACTGAGGCTGAATATTGAATACTGAATGTTGATCTGACTGGCACATTAAAGCTCGCACCTCGCAGAGATAAAATTGACAGATTTTGAAAGCTGAGACGTTGTTTCATTTCAAAAGTAAAGTAACAAAACAACAAGGTTTATGTGATTATTTGGATGAGCTACACATTTTTCCTGGGTCAGAAATTGCCTTCGGTGGTGGCGGACCACGGACCACGGCCATCCACACACACAGTACAAAGTACCCTACCCATGTGAACAGCGAGCCCAGTACTGAAAATCTAAGAAACAGTTTGTAATATTAACTCATCCTTTTTTTTTTTTCATGAAATAAAAAATAACTAATGTCAGGTCAGATCATAAAACAAAGTGCTTAGAACTATTTTATATTTAAAAATGCCTTTATAATCACTGAAGCTGTCAATTACTTCAGTTCAATGCGAGGTACACAAAGCTGCACTCATGCGAAAACTCCTGTTATCGTTATAATCAATAACGATAATATAAAATTATGTCTACGCTGTACAATGAGTCCCTTATTGACATTGTTTATACTTTGTTGGTTATAATAAAAGGATTCACGAACTGTGCCAAACACGCACTGAACAAAAACTCAGCCGTTTTGACAGATATGTGTGTGATTGGCTAAAGCTCAACACTGCAAAAACATATTGTAAATAGAAACCTTTGAAGCTCTTCACCGAGCACTTTAAAGCAGCCGGCTATCACTGGGTACCAGTACTGCAGAATGGCAGGTACTGCCACATTAAATAATTATTTGGCAGGAGCCAAAATATTTTCAATGCAGGAAAAACCCTAGTTTAATAAAGTTTTGTTCAAAAAACATCATAGACTAAAAAATTGATCTTGGGATTTAAGAAACCCAAGAGAATTTAAAATAATGATTCATCAGAATGAAGGCTGATTGAAATTGATATCGTTAATCCAGCCCTTGTGATCATGATGATTTATTCATCACTTCATAACCACAATCTGTGTTGATGACACCTTGGTTCAACTTCTCCTCTTTTAGTACTTTCCCCTCCACTTGATTCATTAGCTTCCTTTGCTACTGTTACTGTGGGAGATTTTTCACAGAGGCAAAAGGAGTCACAACATTACCAGCCATATTTTATTCTGTTCTTTAGCTCGTAGTTGTGGTGTGTTGGCCAAGACAACAGTGAAAGATGAGAAAGCAGCTGGGTATCTTCAGTCTACTGTACTGCACCTACTCAAATGCCATGTCCTCAGAGGCATTTGTCTAGCATTTGCATAAATTATGCTGGCTAATATCCTTTCTTCCATCGTTCTCCATTACTTTGACTGGTAAATCTGTGATTTCCATGAAGAGCTGCATTTCAATGTGATTGCAAAAGACTACTGGCTTATTGACATTGTGACTTGTGTGTTTTGTTTCGTTTAAGTGTCTCTCACCCAGTGAGTGTTTTTTGGGTGTGCAGCACTACATATTTTCAATACCACAGTTGGGTTACCTGAACAACTAGTCAACTAATCAGTCTTTCAGTGTTTTATTTTATTTATTTCTCATCCTGCCCAACGTTGTCCTCCAAACTATGTGCAATATAAAGGTTATGAAAACAAATCTAGCCTACTGTAGTGAATGTATCTATGTAGGCTATGCTATAAATTATTTGCAAAAAAGGGTTATAAACATTACTTTCTAAACCAAAATACAACTGATTGCTTACAATTTTAAAAATGAATGAGGGATGAAGAACGCACACATTCCCTCATTTGAACACATTGTTTTATTCTACTCCAACAAAAGTCCCTTTACTGTAAGTACTCAAATACAAATATTATTAATTAACTAATTTTAAACCTACATTAATTTCTAACAAGAAATATTTTAGCAAAATGTATGTTTAGTCAGAATTACTGGGATAATTCTACCGTGTGCTGTTTGTTTGGCGTGCATCAGTGCTCGTTTATTGAAGACTGGAGTTTAATGGAGACTTGCTGCTTGTCAGGTTATGCAAAATGGAAAATTTGCGGGACTCTCTAACATTTATAACCATAAAATGGAAGTTATGTACCGAGGAAAACATGTCTCAAAAGCATTAAACAGATGCATCTGTCAAAGCATGACAGGGAAAGCCACGGTAAAATGTTTGAAGCTTATTGAATGAAGAATAAAATACAGGTGAAACTCGAAAAATTTGAATATCGTGCAAAAGTTCATTTATTTCAGTAATTCAACTTAAAAGGTGAAACTAATATATTATAGAGACTCATTTCATGCAAAGTGAGATATTTCAAGCCTTTATTTGTTATAATTTTGATGATTATGGCTTACAGCTTATGAAAACCCCAAATTCAAAATCTCAGAAAATTAGAATATTACATGAAATAAAAAAAATAAAAAATAAAAAAAGGATTTTAAATACAGAAATGTCAGCCCTCTGAAAAGTATAATCATGCATTGGTACTCAGTACTTGGTTTGGGCCCCTTTTGCATGAATTACTGCCTCAATGCGGAGTGGCATGGATGCTATCAGCCTGTGGCACTACTGAGGTGTTATGGAAGAGGACTTTGGTCCACCGTGCTTTATTAAGTCAACGCAGCCGTCTACCAGGACATTTTAGAGCACTTCATGCTTCCTTCAGCAGACAAGCTTTATGGAGATGCTGACTTCATTTTTCCAGCAGGACTTGGCACCTGTCCACACTGCCAAAAGAACCAAAACCTGGTTCAATGACCATGGGATTACTGTGCTTGATTGGCCAGCAAACTCGCCTGACCTTATGGGGCATTGCCAAGAGAAAGATGAGAGACATGAGACAGAACAATGCGGAAGAGCTGAAGGCCGCTATTGAAGCATCCTGGTCTTCCATAACACCTCAGTAGTGCCACAGGCTGATAGCTTCCATGCCACTCCGCATTGAGGCAGTAATTCATGCAAAAGGGCCCCAAACCAAGTACCGAGTACATATGCATGATTATACCTTTCAGAGGGCCGACATTTCTGTATGTAAAATCCTTCTTTTTTTTTTGGGATTTCATGTAATATTCAAATTTTCTGAGATTTTGAATTTGGGGTTTTCATAAGCTGTAAGCCATAATCATCAAAATTGTAACAAATAAAGGCTTGAAATATCTCACTTTGCATGAAATGAGTCTATATAATATATTAGTTTCACCTTTTAAGTTGAATTACAGAAATAAATGAAATAAACTTTTGCACGATATTCTAATTTTTCGAGTTTCACCTGTATATGTTTCTGACAACTTAGGTCATGTACATTTCCCACAGCTGCAGCTCACTCTGTGTTTTGCTTTTTTTTTTAATTATTATTATTTTTTTTCATAAGCGTTATGTGTATAGAAATGTGTTTTTCACTATTGTAAAGCGGTGTGACTGGCTGGTTTCTGGTGCACAAGGTCTATCGACTAATCGATAATCAAATTTGTTGTTGATTATTTTCATTATTGATTATTATCAATTTCATCGTTTAGTTGTTGCAGCCCTACTGCAGACATACAGAGAGACATGACTTAACATTCATCTTAAAAAGGCAATGTTCATGGTGAGATTCATAAAAAACAACATAAGATGCAACCAAAGACTATTTAATGCTCAAGACAGTTCATCCGTATTGCTATGAATGGGGGAAACTGCAACATGCAATAAAGTGCTGGAGGGACGTATTTTTGTAGGCCAAATCCCAGAAATGAGTTAACATTTTAGCACTTGTGCTTCCGTCCTCTCGATGTCAATGGGTTTTTGGTTAAATGCCTGTAATAAGGTCTGTGGTTAAATGGTAACTCTCGCCAAAATGCAACCTAAGCTCTTTTTGTTAATCTACCCGAGGCAAACTTTCATTTAAAAGCATAATTAGAATGGAAACGCCTCTTAAGTTTGACCGTATTTTCGTTTTAGGTTAAAATGCCTTGTGAATTGGGAGTGAATGGGGCACTTTTATGATAGCATCAAAAATCACTATTTTTAAAACACTAAGGAGGCTCTATACAACATGAAACTTTGCTCAAAGTATCACCAGGGGCTCTACACATGAACTCGAGCATTGAGAACATTGTTTGTGTACACAGAGTTTACTAAAAAGAAAGATTTTGAACAACTCACTGTAGCTGTGTCCGCCGGCATTTTGACAGTCAAAATAGTCGATTTAAAGTCGATTGACTTTAACACAAGCTCAGGATATTGTCACGTTTAAAAAAAAAAGTTTTTACTTGTGTTGAAAATGAATGGCTAACAAGTGGCTAAATGGGACTACAGAGGTTATCGGGGACTTTAAACGTCATCATAGGGAAAATGGTTTAAAAATAAAGACTGAAAGAGTTGTCGGAAGCTTAGCGAATTTGAAGTAATTCAACCGTGTTGTAGTCTGTTTATAGCCTACGTTGAGCTTTTTACTTCTGGCGATTTGTATTTACGCTTCAAAATGATAATTTAGCAAAATATAATTATCTGCCCTGAAGTGCATGAAATATCTAGTTTATATAAAATGTTTCTCACTGTGTGTGTGTTTGCACTCTGCAGGAGGCAGATGGAGATGACAGGCTTGCTTTTCCCGGTGAAGGGGAAGGAGAAATGGAGGGCGACTCCAAAGCGGACACACCAGACATGCCACCTCCCACAGATAACACTCCACAGTGTCTCAACAAAGCCCTGGAGGGCTTGTCATCTAGGTACCCAATGACACTGAGCACATGAGCAACTCCCCAAACAGTCTATGTCAGCATTATGTACGTTTAGGCCCCAATACAATACGCACGGGCAAGTATGAGTCTCTAAGGTCTCACAAACTAGTTGAACCTGTTTTTGCTGGGAAAAAGGAAACCAGTGCACTAATATTCTCTTAAAACAATCCTATCCACATATGATGAATTTATTGGTAAAATAAGAGCCTTGTAAAAATGTATCCAGTAAATCTTTAAAAGCAAACACATAACCTTACAGAACGTCGTATTGCTCAGCTATTCACTTTGATTCTGATCAATAAGACAGACTCTAGTGATATTTGATATGCAGATGAGGTTAGGGGGTAGGTCAGTGGGTAAAACACTCCTAATCCTCGTCAGTTTTGCTGCTCTGTTGGTGGGATTTGCTGCAGTCTCTTTAAAAGACCGCAGAGGTGCTGATCCAATGCAGGGCGACATGCCTGAATGCTGGCGCCTGGCTACGCTTTGTGATGATGCTGCGCTTTTTTTTCCCTCTCCCTCCCTTTTCTCTTCCTCTCCATTGACAAATCTCCTCATTATTTTCAGCGGCGTTCATGAGTTGTGGCACCTGCAAACAGTTTATTACACTCTGGGCCAGAAAATGAAGAATTCACATCTCTCATGGAACCTCATTTATTACATTTATGGCACCATCAGCATAAATCGATCTCATCCGTTTTGTTCTCAGAAATCTCAGAACATCAAAAATACAACTTCAGTGATCAACAGGGGAAGCTTAAATCAAACTGAAATCATTGTTTTGTTAAACAATACATCATTCTGTTCATGCCATTTCATGCAGTTTAACACACCTACATTTGAGGAAAACCTCTGGGTCATCAGTTTAACATTTTACTCAGCTTCATTTCCACCTCTTTCACTGGCTTTTAGTGTCTTGATTCTGCAGTTTTGGTTTAACTGTTGATTCTGTAGTTTTGATTCAGCTGTTGATTCCTCATGCAAATATGTTTTTATGAATTAAAAAAACATCTCGATCTCTGCAGGTGGAAGAACTGGTGGATAAGAGGCATATTATCAATGACAATGATCATTGGTTTCTTCCTCATCATCTATTTAGGACCCATTATGCTTATATTTGTGGTAAGTATGAGTACAAACCATATGTGTACCACATAAAATTAAATGAACATGACTAACACACTGACCACTGGCTAGCTAGCATTTGTGGTTCCTAGACCAAGCATTTACACAACATCCTAGCTGCCATCCCACAAACCCTTTGGGCCATTTAGCTCATTTATAACCTCACTTAAACTGACATGTGTAGATATTTTCAATTAAAAGTCGATATGAATCAATCAATGCAGTGATTTTAAAAAGTGCAGTGTTTGACTCAAAATACAAATTTTTTATAATTCTTTTTTATAGGTTATGGGTGTTCAAATCAAGTGTTTTCATGAAATTATAACCATTGGCTACAGAGTTTACCATTCCTATGATCTGCCGTGGTTCAGGACTCTAAGCTGGTAAGTAAAATGCAGACAAGGCACCGTTTAAAGCTTCTCTTCTCACTATCTCTCCACCCTTTCCCCCTTCTCACTGTTTTATGTACTTTACATTCATGTACAAACACTCAACTACAAACAAACATACACCCACTCTCTCACGTTTTACCAGTCACCTTTTGTCATAGATAAAGTAGTGATTAACTGGAATTGAGCAAAGTGCACTTCCATGTTGGAACCTAGCATAAAGTACGCCCCACCTGCAGGCTTTGTCCAAACAAATCAAGATGACAGCCAAGCAGAAGAAAGGGGCCATTTATTGTTAAAACTCAACACAGTTTCTGTCAAATATGTGTCTTTCACTCAAATATTGGTCAGATCTTGACACAAATGCACCTTGTATTTCAGGTACTTCTTGATTTGTGTGAACTACTTCTTTTATGGAGAGACAGTGGCTGATTATTTTGGTGCACTCGTCCAAAGGGAGGAACCTTTGCAGTTCCTTGTGCGTTATCATCGGTTTATTTCTTTTGCAGTGTATTTGGCAGGTGAGTGTAACCGAAAGTTCGTATAAAATACTCCAAGGAGACAATCAGAGACTTTTATGACTCTAGGTCAAAAGCCCATAGTCCACAATTTTTTCCATAATTTATTATATTCTGAATGATATTCAAAGCATTGTTTTTATGAAATGACTTAATGACAGATACATGCTTGGTCACATTTACAAATGCTTCAACATGTGAATATGCTGTTCTTCTTTGCCAACAAGCTATTGAGCTGCTGCTACACTATTGTTTAAAGGTTTGGGGTCAGTAATTCTTATTTTTTAAATAAATTAATACTTTAATCCAGCAAGGATACATTAAATTGGTCAAGCAAATTTATAATGTAACAAAAGATTCCTATTTTAAATGAAAGTTCTTTTGAAAATATTCACAAAAATATATTACCACAAAAATATTAAGCAGAACAACATCCATTTCAACATTGATAATAATAAGAAATGTTACTTGAGCAACAAAGTCAGCATATTAGAATGATTTCTGTAGGATCTTTGCCATCACAGGAATGAATTACATTTTAAAATATATTACAATAGTTATTTTAAATTGTAATAATATTTCACAATATCACTGATTTTGTAGTATTTTGATCAAATAAATGCAGCCTTGGTGAGAACAAAAATCTTACCGACCCCAAACCTTTGAAAGGTAGTGTACAGTATATTCACAATATAGCACAACCTTGAGCGCCGCAACTATTTAAGTAAAAAATGTAATAAAGACAATTGAACACTGCCAGGCCAAAAAACAAGTCGCTGTTTGGATTTAAATAGGCAAATGCTTAAGAGTCTATGATTGGATCATTATTGCAGTGATTGTTATGTTTCTAGCATGTTATATGTTTGGCAACAGTTCTTCTAACCCTAATTAATGGAGTGTGTAGCTTTTCATTTCTTAAACAACCATGTTCAACATCATGGCCATATTTCAGGATGACAACGACAAGATTCAGTGTCAAATGTCAAATTGTGAAAGAATGGTTGGGAGGGAGCATGGTGATCATTTTCACACATGAATTTGCACCTTTGAATCCAGACCTTAAATTCATTGAAAGTCTTTGGGATGTGCTGGAGTTGACTTTATAAAGGACTTGACTCTTGCATTGTCAATACAAGATATTGACCAAGTATTATTCATGCTCCCTCCCAACCATTCTTTCACAATTTGAGCCTGATGAATCTTGTCGTTGTCATCTGGAATATGGCCATGATGTGTCTTCCAACATGGTTGTTTAAGAAATGAAAAGCTTCACACTCCATCAATTAGGGTTAGAAGAACTGTTGCCAAACATATAACATGCTAGGAACATAATAATCACTGCAACAATGGTCCAAACATTGACTCTTAAAGGTAGGGTAGGTAATCCTGTTCAGAAACACTTTTTTTTATACTGGGTGAAATGGTCCTTCCATCCTGATAGTAGTCAATACATTATGTGTTTAGAAAAAGGAATGAAAAAAATCAGACCTCTGTAGCAGCTGCAGGACAGTAAAAACTCTGACCAATCACTGCCATTCGGTGCGAATGTAAAGAACCAATCAGATGCCTTCATGTCTCGTGCCCGCCCCGAGCCCCACTGCGCGCGCTGCCCTGCGTGCACTCATCACATGTCACTGTTCCCGGAAATATTCAGCTCAAAGCACCTGCATATGCAGTCAGCGAAGGCAAACAAGGCAAAAACTACTTCCTCGGACCCTGCCCGCACTCTTGAACGACCTCCTCTGCTTCGCCCTCAACCCCGGACCTGTCCTTGAGCCGACGATGCGGTACTTTTCTCCGGACTCGGAGTGTACGTTAGTCTTCATTAGAGTCAACAATGTTTTCATCATGGAAACTCTTACATGCAAAACACCGTATATGTTATGAATCTTACACGAAATTCATCTTCATCACAGTGTAACTGATGGTAATGGAAAAACGTGTATCAATGCAACCTGTTTTTAGTTTTGCCTTATAAATATAGCTCGTTACCGAATGAAACTTTACCATTATCGATATGCTAGCTTGATAGTGAGTACTAAAAGAAATCTTATTTGTTTATATTCATAGTGATAAAGTTAGGTATTTTATTACATGTGATTCTGACATGATGTCACTGTATGTACTGCGCTCCTTCCTCTCCACTCGTCTCAGGTAATAAATGCGTCTTGTTCCAGCCTGAGCGTTTGGCGTCGCGCGTTCATGTGTTTTGGGGGCGTGGCTTTGGAAGGAGCTCAGAAGGGAGGGGGTGGAGTGAATGGAAATAATGAGCTGTGTTTATTGCAGATTAAAAGGTCTACAGTCACTCGATTTTTATATTTTCTTTTTCAGAGTACTTACATTTTAATTATGTATTGGTATATAAAGACAGTTTAAACAAATTTGGAATGTTTTTTTTTTTGAAAAATGATTACCTACCCTACCTTTAAGCATTTGCCTATGTAAATCTGAACAGTGACTTTTTTTTTTTTTTTTGTCGGGCAGTGTATTTGGTGTGTCACCCTTTTGCTTTAATGACAGCATCACTCTGCATGAACTCCACAAATTCCATGAGTTTGGACCAGCTTAGGGCTGCGACAAAGTCACTGCTGCAAAAGTAGATGTAAATGTGTGATCATACCCAGGACCAAAGGCGCATTTACCTCTGCCTCTGTTATGGCCATAAATCTGCACAGCATGTTGGAAGCTGTAGCACTGCAGTCATTTTTATTTTCACTAAACCTTGCTTTCTCTCCAACACCACTTAATGGTTGTCATCAAGACCCCTGTATATTAGTGAGAGCCTTGAGTATAATTATATAAATCACATTATACAGAATAAAGAATAACTCAGTGTGTTTGTTCCAGTATTTTGTAGATGTATGAAAACAAAATATGCCATAATGTTGTGTACTGCTTCTGTCATAACAGTGATATGGAATGTTTCCAAAACAAAATTAAACTTATAATAACTCTATACTGATGAAAAAACTGTTAATACTGAAAACAGAATGATACAGTAAACCGTGATCAGATTTATAATTTCTCCTGTATTTTAGGAAATTAACTGCATGTTTTTTGCTTTTTACAGGTTTCTGCATGTTTGTACTGAGTTTAGTGAAGAAGCATTACCGCCTGCAGTTTTATATGGTGTGTATCAGTCTTTTCTGTGCCAGCCAGAACTAAACTGTCCATTCCATTCACAGTCATGTGCATCTCATACGCTGGATAATTAGATACTCACTAGTCACATGTCGTCATATCACATTTAAAAATATTTCTGTATAGTTAGTTAATATTCAGATATCTTGGGTGTTGTGAAAGTATTTCAAAATATGGAAAAATGTATTTATATTAGGTTGACTGATAAAAAAAAAAAAAAAAAAACTACATTAGTCAACATTTGAAGTGGATCAAAAAAGTTAATCAAAGACAAGAACGGGTAAATTCTTGTATAACTTTGATGAAAGGTTTTGATCCACTTTAAATGTTGATTTTTCAGCAGCCATTACTGATTTTTTCAGAGTTCTTTGATTGTTCAAAAGACCAGCACTTGTTTGAAATAGAAATATTTTGAACATTATAAATATCTCTACAGTTTGATCAGTTTAATGTCTCTTTGCTGAATGATTTTATTTTGTTTTATTTATTTTAGAATCTTTAAAAAAGCAACAGCAGTGATGATGCCATTGCGATATTTGCATACTGAATTTGTCTTCTTTCTTGCATTTATTTGCATAATTAATTGTGATTGATGTTTTCATGGCACTCTAAAGATGGTGTTTCATAAAGCCAACTGAAAACAAGACGCACATTTAGCATCGTGACAATGGCAATGGTTGCTCTGATGCTGCTTTTTATTGACACACACAACCCCCAAGCCTGAATTCAAGCCTGCCAAAAACATTAACACTAGTCATCTTCAGGACATGCAAACAGTGTTGGGCTTCTGGGTTGAGTCCAGCCACAGCAGTTCAGGAACTCTAATAATAGGCATAAACTGTGCTTACTTCACTTGAACTACTGATGTCAGCAAAAAGTAATTTTCTTTGTGAGTGTGAGTAACACCCATAACACATCATCAACTGCCACAAGAAACACTCGGCAACAAAATACTTTTTGTTCCAGCCAAGTTTGCTTTAACAATTACTAGTCAAGTATTTAGACCAGTTTGTTTTATTTTGTAGTCTTAGCACAGTCTTCTTAATTAACATTTGAGATTTAAAATTGTTTATCAACGCATAATAAATCATGCTGTGATTGTGTTGAGACGTGTGTTGCATTATATATCATCATTGTTTTAGTGAATAGACAACATTTCAACTGTTCACTCTGAGTTTGTGTGTGTGT
Source organism: Leuciscus leuciscus (assembly GCF_965113295.1). Lineage (NCBI taxonomy): Eukaryota > Metazoa > Chordata > Actinopteri > Cypriniformes > Leuciscidae > Leuciscus > Leuciscus leuciscus. The sequence continues at coordinate 26,697,365 of NC_138729.1, forward strand.
CTGTATGTATGTGGGTGGCCATTGTGTGTGTGTGTTTGTGCTTGCCATTCCAGTTTGCTTGGACCCATGTGACCTTGTTGATTGTGGTGACTCAGTCACATCTGGTTATTCAGAACCTGTTTGAGGGAATGATCTGGTAAGCCCACCTGACCTGACGGACCTGTCTGAGGTTTCACCTCATTCCTACTTAAGTTTCTCAAGCTACATTCCTTTGTTTCCTTATGTTTCGCATGATAACATATCTGGCCGCTCAAGGGAGAGCAGTGTACTGTACAGTACTCATTTCTTACATTTACATTTATGCATTTGGCAGACGCTTTTATCCAAAGCGACTTACATTGCATTATCCTATACATTTATACATAGGTATGTGCAATCCCCTGGGATCGAACCCACAACCTTGCGTTATTAACGCATATATTGCGTTATTAACGCAATGCTCTTACCACTACAGGAAAGCTGTTCAGAGCTACAGAATTTCTGTTCATAATTGTTCATGTTTTAGTTAACAAGTTAACATGTTTTAGTTATTGATAATTCTCTAAAAAAAAAAAATCAATTAAATGAACGTGAACTTTCTTCTCTCCCTTGTTTCTTTATACTTTGTTGTTCACTGCATAGTTTCTTCTCTCCTACAATATGTGTTTGTAAAATAAAACTATAATTTGTCCTTTAGGTTTATTGTTCCCATCTCTATTGTGATCTGTAATGACATCATGGCCTACCTGTTTGGCTTCTTTTTTGGAAGAACACCACTGATTAAGGTAAACCTGTGATATTTATATGGTAGATGTTTCATGCCTTAATTTTCTGAAATGATGAGTACATTTTCCATAAATTCATGCATTGTGGATAAAAATGATCTTATTTCAACCCTCTTTGCTCTCTATCAGCTTTCCCCGAAGAAGACCTGGGAAGGATTTATTGGGGGATTCTTTGCAACAGTGGTCTTAAGTTTCTTTGTAAGTCACCATTAGACCTGTAAGCAACACCAACAACTGTCATATACACACATAACCCTCAAGATATGACTACTAAAACCTTGATGTCTTCCCTTTTTTCCAGTTTGCCTACCTGCTATCCCAGTACCAGTACTTTGTTTGTCCAGTGGAATACAACAGTGAGACAAACCGCTTTGCAGTAGAGTGTGAGCCCTCAAATCTGTTCATGATGCAGGAATACACACTTCCTGCAGTGGTGCAGAATGCAGTTGGATGGGTGAGCACTGGACAGGGCAAAACTTCATACTGTAACAGTTAATAAAGCTCTGCTTAATGCATACTATTTGGGAGGGGTTGTTTTATTCCTGAATCCTTTGAAGTGATAAATAAACATGAATGTTACAAAATAATTGTTGTATTGGCTGATGATGTACATCTTTCTTGTGTCTGCAGAAAACGGTGAACCTTTACCCATTTCAGATCCACAGTATTGCACTCTCTTCGTTCGCCTCTCTGATCGGACCATTTGGTGGATTCTTTGCCAGTGGCTTCAAGCGAGCTTTCAAGATCAAAGTTAGTTCATGTTCAGCCGAAGTCACACCTAAACCCTTGAATTTGTGTCTTTACACAGTCTTTACCTACTTGGAGTGACTGCTACAATGTGAGCTTGTGCTTTTTCATTTTGTAGGACTTTGCGGACACTATTCCTGGTCATGGTGGAATAATGGATCGTTTTGACTGTCAGTATCTGATGGCAACGTTCGTTCATGTTTACATAGCAAGTTTTATCAGGTGAGGAAGTCAGGTGACCTCTTAACTCATTTGGTTATAATTTATTATTTCGAAAAAATATTACCTATACAAATCCATCAAATAAATGAAACTGGAAGTTTGACAATAAAAATAATTGAATTAAACACAGGGTCCAAAATCAACAGACCAAGTGCCAAATGTGTGTAAACTTTGGCTTTATCCAATTAATAAAATAGATTTACTCATCAGTGGGCTGTTCCTTTTATAATTACCTTCATCATAATACAATGGTTGAATCAAGCTATACAAGATAGTCTGATCCCTCCAGATTTAAGTGACACAAGCAATTCAAATCAAAGAAATACAAAACGTCCATTGAACCATCTGTCGAGACTCTTCAGTTAAATAATCCCATTGTCAATAAGACAAATATATGTGACCTGCTCCATCAATTTTAGCACATTGTGAGTTTTATGCACTAATTTTTAAAGAATAGTCTAATCCAACATTTACATTATCTTGTCTTGGCATTGGTTTGTGGTAGAAATTATGTATAAACAAACAAAAAAGAATATTATTAAATATTTATATTATTTTATTACACTGTACAGCTTCTTAGTTTTGTATATTTTGCAACGGACACGCGCACGCGGCAGCCATTGTAAGTCCACAAGACCGAGAGTGTATATGAAGTGTGCCATTTGGGACAGGGCCTTCATCTCTAGCGCAGCTCAGCCATGCCTTCCCAGTATTCTGTGGGTGTGGATTATTTAAATGAGTAACATTGTGACTTCATAAGATCTGGAAAAATCCCTGTATTTGGTCTGTTGCAGCCGCAATAATCTTCAACAGAAATAATCAACTGCTGCAATATCTATTCCGTTATGACCAAATACATATATAACATTGTCATATCCATTACCATGCTAAAAATCTTCTGAAAGTTGTCATGATAAAGATATCTGTAAAAAAAAATTAAATAACCAAAATGTAGATGTTTTCACTTCTGATATTTTGCAAATGTAACTGTATTGTTGTTTAGCATTTAGATTTAGATATCAGCACTGAAATGTAATGAAGCATGTTTGACACTATTTTGATGGTCGTTGTTCTCTTCCCCAGGGGGCCGAATCCCAGTAAGGTCTTACAGCAGTTGCTCGTCCTGCAACCAGAACAGCAACTCAGCATCTTCAACACGCTGCGCAATCACTTGCGAGAAAGGGGCATGCTGCCCCCTGCTGTGGAGGGAGCCCAATGACGGACAACTCCTCCACAGCAGACAAAAACAGTTCATGTCCTGTTGAACTCTGCAAACATTCACTCATGACTGTGATCACAAGAGCACACTCCCAACCGACCGCAGGAGCTCCTGTACAGAGAGTGTGACGTCTGCTGCAAACTAAACTCTCACTATTAACCCATTACAGACTTAACCACAAGAGGGCGACACGGTTCTCTTGACTTGAGTCACTGTTTGGGAAATCAACATCAGAGGTCTTCCAATCAACAACAAACATGCAAAACAAAAGATCCAAGCACATGGTAAGTGAATGTATAGCACTACAAGAAAGGCGCTTCAGCGGAGTGACATCATTGTTCTGATTTTGATAGCGGCTGTGGCCTGATATATGAGTGTATGATTTGCTTTGCGAATGCAATAACTCATGGTGGTGACTTTAGGTGAGATGCCATTATTCTCATAGTTAACATTTGAATGAGCTTGATTTATAACAGGGGTCCTAAACTTAAAGCATTGGAAAACAGTGAGTCTAAAACCGAAGCATGTCCGTAAGTCCTACTGTTACTGCTTTTTCCATTCCACATTACTGAGGGTGTTTGTGTGAGTGCTAGAGTAACTCACTTGTGTGTGTACATATCATCATATGTATTATTGTACATATATATGATATACTAGATCAAATATAGTGAGAGATTATACATTTATTACAATAATATATAAGGCTTAACATATTCTATATTATAGTAAGTTATGAAAATGATATGCAAGAAGACCTCGACTTGTCTTCCAATCCAGCATGGCTAAACTTCTCTATGGGTGGAGAATAACTTGAACGGGTTGTTTTTGGGGGAGAAACAGCCTTTTTGAGAAGGTGATCTACTGTTCCCCTAAGTGACCATTCGTTTTAGTTGCACTGTATCTACTGAGTCGAAAGATTCACTCTGAACTGTTTTCAATTAGCTTTTCAGGTTTTAATATCAAAAAGCACTGGTGCTTTTTTGAGCAGATATCCAATATCTGAAAGAAAGAAAAAAAATTAAATGTGCTTAAATTTACAGAAAATGGTAAGTTGTTTATATGTTTTTTGTTTTTAATTTGTTTTTACAATATCTTCCCTGCAATATTGTTTTTAGCTGCTCTTGTTTTTAAAAACCTGAATTTTCATGTTATTTTAATTAAGTGAAATCTTTCAGAATTCTTTACCAAACAAATGTGTACCAAAGCACTGTCAATTATGCTGTGAAAGAAAAACAACTTAAATATAACACAATGATTAACATTTGTCAAATACTACAACCTAAAAATAATAATAATAAATTCCTGTAACAATTAATAAACCAACTGAATAAATTGGGTATTTATAGTAGTTAAAGGCACTTAAAAGAACAATTAACATTACTCTTGGTTATTGTAACTTTTTTCTGGCTTTAAGTTAAAAATTCAGATCCAACAAGAGGATTTGTAAAAAAAAAAAAAAAAAAAACTTTGCCCTAATTGCACATCATGGACCAGTTGTGTGTATTGCAAAGCCCCCCAAATATATATTATTATTATTATGACTATGATTATGACCCCTTACCTTATTCATTCCTGTCTGAAATAGGTTTACATGTTTCTTTCGTTCACATCTGCTGTCCTGTAGACATTTTGCAGTCATGTGAGAATGTTGTGTTTATAGAAATATGAATCCTATCAGACCAAACAAAGAAAGGTGGCTATAGCTTATTTTGTGGATGTCACAATTGTATTAGAATTTTAGTTTTTGAGAGCTGCTGTACAATTTATCATGTTACCAATATATAATATTGTGCAAGCTTATCCTGTTCAGAAGCTTAGCAGAAAATGGGTTTCAAATTACTTATCACGGTTTGTGTTATTCATTGTTTTAAAAAATGGGAACCTTTATTTATGTCTGTTTGATTTTCAGATTATTATTTTTTTTATATAAATCTAAGTTTTCAGTAATTGATATTTACCAGAAGACAAAGTAACAAATAATGGGCAATACTGGGAAAAAGTAAGAATTATTATTATATTACTGTTACTATTGCAATGCTACACTTGGTGAATAAACTTAACTTTTGACCTACTCTCACTGTGGTCACATTTATTACATGATTTCAGTTTTCCACCACAAATACAGTATTTCTGCAAGCAGCAATTGAGTGTTTATTCTCAAAATTGTATCTTTGTTTGTTGATATTCCCAAAACTAAAGCAGACTGTTAATGTGAAGAAAAGTAGAATAATCAACAACAACCACTTGAAATAGCAATTGAAATGTTGGACAAGTGCATTTTACATTTAACATCTTGCAGTCAGTATGTTAACATTTAGATGAAATACAAACCAAAAGTAATCTCAAACACCACAAACAAACAAACAAACAACATCTTATAATGGCTTATACATCTTGATTTTCATGATCTCTACCTGTTCCATCCAGATCAGACTGTAAAGTGCAACGGCGACTTCGTTATTTAATCTAAGGTGCATCACTGGTTTCATTGCCACACAAAATGAACATAAGAATTTTATAGAGCATTACAAAACATTGACAGTGCATTCACCTCAACCTAATGCATGATGTTTTGGATGTTTATGCAGCTGTATGAACGATTTCTGCCACCAGAACCAGCCGAGACCTGAACCATAGCTCCATTAGAATAGGAAGCCACCTAAAAAAAAACAATTCCAGCTCTTTATATATGATCATATTAACATTGCAAGAAGTTAAGTACAAAAGTCAAAATAATTAACAAATAAAAAATAAAGTAGGAATTCTAAAACCAACCTAACTTATCCTGGTCTTAAAAACTTGGTAGTTCTTTTTGTAGATCTTACTGTTTGAATTAAGTGAAAACCTTTAGGTAACTTAATTCACATTCAAATATGAACAAAAAACAAAGACAATGTTTTGGCATGCTAATACAAACTGTAAGATGCTGAAAAACTTTAGTGCATTTCTGTAAGGAGAAAAAAAAAATCTCTTCCGCCCTCCGCAGACCAATGTTACGACATTGAAGACTCATCGTGATGAAGACCAAGCGCTTCTCACACTACATCAATCACTTCCACTGTCTATTACACTAAATAACTGGAGAGATCTGACCTATACGGATGCCTTCTACAGCACAAAGCTGTCAGTTGCAGCATTAATTATAAACAATGGTGTCGGAAAGCTAGCCTAACCTTGATCTTAGGTCAAACATTGAGATGTTTTCTTCTTCTCCGTTCACTAAGTCAGTACATCAGTAATAGGCAACCGTAAGTCCTCTTCCTCTACTGGAACGCTGTCCAAATCATTCCTTGCAGAACAGAAGAGCCATCTGAGTAGCGCCAGCGCTACACGGACCAGAAGCCTCAGTAACAGAAAAGCGAACGGCACACCTATCTCCATCATGTGAAAGATGGGCGCGCTGAAGCGGCTCAGGATGCAGGTGAGGAAAAAGGTCCCGAGCGCCACGCAGGGGTAGAGCGAGAGCTTGGCCAGCATAAAGGTGTGGTCTCGACCGCCGTAGCGCACGTACGGGTGCAACGTCTCGCGCTCCGTGAAAAGCGCCACCACCCACATCGCTAGCTGGAACAGACCTGCGAAGAAGATGATGACGCAGCTGATCTGCACGGCCTCCAGCTCATTGCGGGAGCCTCTGGGAAACTCGTGCGTGAGCTGGTAGGCGAGGGGCAGGCCACCCACAAAGGCCAGGGAGAACGTGTTGAAGAGGCCCATGAGGCGCGTGGCCTTGGTCACGTGCAGGAAGAGAGAGTGATGAACGAACCAAAGCAGCCCGACGGTGGCGTAGGAACCGAAGTAGGCCAGGTACTCGGGGCCGTACTCTTGAAGCGCAGCAGTGAGGCTGTTGTTAAACTGCTTCTTCACCACAGACGGATCAGGCACGTTGCCTTCACTGTGTAAACAGACAGTTTATTAAGCTCTCAAATCTCCTTAGATATTTAAAGGGATGGTTCACCCAATAATGACAATTCTGTCATTAATTCCTCACCCTCCAAACCTGCAAGACTTTCGTTCATCTTCGGAACACAAATGAAGATTTTTTTAAATGAAATCTGAGAGATTTTTGTCCTTCCATTGACAGCTACAAAACAACCACTTTGAAGTTTCAAAAAGTTCATAAAGAGATCATAAAACTAATCCATATGAATTGAGTGGTTTACTCCAAATTTTCTGAAGAGCCCAGATTTGCTTTACATCATGAACAGGTTGAATTTAGGCTTTTATTCACATATAAAAATTCATTAAACTCAAACATTAGCTGTAGTAAACGAAAGCTCAAGCATGTTCACTTGATGTGCGAGAACCAATGAGGTTCATTCTCGTGTTACGCGGCACGTTTGAGCTTCTGCAAGAACCAATGAGTTTCATTCTCGTGTTACGCAGCACGTTTGAGCTTCTGCAAGAACCAATGAGGTTCATTCTCGTGTTACGCAGCACGTTTGAGCTTCTGCAAGAACCAATGAGGTTCATACTCGTGTAACACAGCACGTTTGAGCTTCTGCAAGAGATTTGCTCTCGCGCATCAAGCAGGTTCGGTTGAGCTTCTGTTTATGTTCGCTGATCAATGTTTATATGTGAATAAAAGCCTAAATTCAATCTGTTCATCATATAAAGCGATCGTGTCTCTTCAGAAAATTTGGACTAAACCACTCGATTCATATGGATTAGTTTTATGATCCCTTTATGAACTTTTTGAAGCGTCTAAGTGTCAATTGTATAGCCGCCAATGGAAGGACATAAATCTCTCAGATTTCATTAAAAATATCTTCATTTGTGTTCCAAAGATGTCTTGTGGGTTTGGAACGACATGAGGGAGAGTAATTAATGACAGAATTTTTTTTTTTTTGTGAACTATCCCTTTAACAAAGCTTTGTCAACTTTGATGCTGTTACACAACTAGTAGCCTGTCCAATAGAGCAATGACAAAGCCAATGCTGCTGACTAAATCGTAAACTGTCATATTACCTTTGGAGGATAGTAAAATACAAACCAAATGTCTAAGATGAGCAGTGTGGCTACGATTGCATACACCCCATCACTGAACGCCTCCACTCTCTCTTTACTCAAAGGTTCACTGGGCTGATACGTGTAGAAGAGCATTGAATCTGGACTGTCTTCCACCTGACCTGAGTTTATAGAAAACATGATATAATGCAGATTACAATTACATAACCTTTCAAAAGTTTGGGATCAGTAAGATTTTTTAAAAAGAAATTAAAGTGATATTTCACCGCTGGAAAGATGAATGTGTATTTAAATTGGGTAATTTATGTAGTAGAAATGTGAAATTATTTTAGAAGTTGGTGCCTTCTAGACTGAGAAAAGCCAGAAAATTAATTTTTGGCTCATGCGGATGAAAGACAACAACTCCCAGAATGCACTTGCTTCGCTGCCCTACGTGGCCACTCCCAAGCCACGCCTACCGGTTACAGAGGGCAGTATCGGAAGAAATGATACAACAAGGCTACTAGTTGACTTGAAACTGAAAAGACGCCGTTTTATCGTGAGATCCCACCCCCTACGGACGGGTTGAAAACATGCGGAACTAGCTCCTACTACTGGCTGTAGTCTCCAGCCTCCGGCCAAAAAAGCCTCAGATGACGCAAAATGACGATTTTTACGTCATCGGAGCTTTTTTTTTTTTTCAGACACACAATACATAAATCTCTCGTCTCAGGGGGACATGAGGGAGGGAAGCACGGTCATTCGAAAATACTACCGGGTTTCTATTGATACAAAGCTTCATGCTAATCGGTGAAGTATCTCTTTAATCATTTTATTTAGGATGCATTATATATTGACCAAAAGTGACAGTAGACATTTATAATGTTACAAAAGATTCTATTTAAAATAAATGCTATTCTTTTGAACTTTGTTTATCAAAGTATCCTGAAAAAATGCATCATGGTTTCCAAATAAATATTAAGCAGCACAACTGTTTTTAACATTAAAAAATGCTTTTAGAGCAGCAAATCAACATATTAGACTGATTTCTGAAGGATCATGTGACACTGAAGACTGAAGTATTGATGCTGAAAATTCAGCTTTACCATCACAGGAATAAATTACATTTTAAAATATATTAACATAGAAAAACGTTGCTTTAAATTGTAATAATATTTCACAATAATACAGTTTTTATTGTCTTTTTTAAAAATGAATACAGCCTTGGTGAGAATAAGAGACTTATAGTAAAGGAACTTAAATGAACAAAATTAACATTACTCTTGGTTATCATAACTTTTTTCAGGCTATTTTCTTTCAGAAAACACTGAACCAACCCCAAACATTTGAACAGTAGTGTATGTAGTAAAACAATGACAACAAAACACCTATCCAATGTAAGAATAAGAGTGAAGTGTTGTGGCATTTTGATCTCACCACCAATGGTTTTATTCCGGATCCACTTTAAACACTCAGAGATGTAGGGCAGGAATATGACAATAGCCAAAATGACGTAGGACTACCAAGGGAAAAATATATAAATAAAAAGAATTAATTCTACTGTTTATATATAAATTGTTTTAAGGTAAAAAAGATAACTTATATATGATGATATGTAATATATAAAAAAAATTATAAGTAAATGTTATATATATAAATTTACATACCAATTGGAAGAAGATAACTGAAAAAATGCTGGCGAACAGGCACATGATCGGAACCCTCATGATGACTTTGAGGATGTGCTGCTTGTAATAAGCCTGATTTTCAGACATTTGGATCTGGTCATTGAGGAGGAAAGGATGGCTGAATCCATACAAGACAATCAAGCACTATGGACAGAGACACACACAAAAACATATGACAGTAAAAACCAAACAGTGTTCAAAATAATGGAGATCTCAAAGATTCTTATGCAGGTAATGTTGTTCAGCACATGCTCACGTTCTCACCTGAATTAAACCGATCACCATGACACAAGCACAGAAGAGGAGGATGCCAAGAATATAATTAGGGAACATTGCCATGAGAGAGAACTATGAGAAGATAGTGAATAAAGTAAACATAAAAAAACAACAATCATGAACAGGCAGAGAAAGGAGGCAAAAGGGAAGTACAATGTCATCAAATTGTGCTGAACTAAGAAATCTTTCAAACATGAGTGGTATGACTCACTGTGTATGGTAGAAAGGTTATAAGCATCATACATGCCTGAAATGGAATAGAAATGAGATGTTGAATAGTTATTAAACTCTTTCAAAATTAATATGTAGCTACTTTACATTTATTATTCTTGTAAAGTTTAGGCAATACTTTGTGTGTTCTCACCAGGTTCAGCAGTGCAAGTGTGTCATCAATGCGTTCAATGACTTGAAACAACCTGAAGACAAATACTTAAATGAAATCTCTATGCAAATGAATAAAACGAGCAGTTACATGATGTTATTAATTGATAGACTGTAGCGCTTGAATGCTCTCACCGGATATGTGCAGCCCATGCAACAGTGACAATCAAAAAAGTCATCAAGTAGACAGCAACCTTGGTGGTGAGCAAAGACTGAATACTCTGTTTCAGTTCCTGAATATAGAGCGATCATATCAGTTAGGAGATAAACATGCAACAAATTGTTTTACACTTGCATTTTGTCTGGAACAGCTCACCCTAAAATGATTTATACACCCTCATGTAGATCTAAACCCATTTGACTTACTTTCTTCTCTTGAACATACATGTACAAAACAATATAATATGTTCCACAAAATAAAGTCATAAGTATTAGATCAACATGAGGGTTTGTAAATGATAACTGAATTTTCATTTTTTGGGGGGTTAACTGTCACTTGAAGGCAATATTATAACGTTGTTTTACCTCAGTATCCTGAAATTTAGTATGTGAAACAGGCAGTATCTGTGAAAACAAAAATTCATGACACGTTTAGTGCGTTTTTTCCATGCATATGTTTTATAAACCAATGATTTTAAGGGATCCAAGAGAACAGGCGAGTTACAGTAAATGTCAGCGGTTTGTCATATACGATCTAAATGTGCATTCAAGACATTAAATTCAAGTCCTTTGTTTTTCGTCTGCAGCAGCAGAAGGCTCTCTGTGTGAGTCCCCTCACCATTACAGTGGCGATGATGGAGATGAGCGCATCACTGTAGGCGAGCAGGCGGTGTGAGGACTGCGTGCTGCTGTGTCCCTCCTTCTCCGACGAAGACAGGCTCTCCGGGAAGGAATTCGAGTGATTCCTCGGTTTCCGTCTCTTCTCCATTTCCTCGTCATCGTGGTGCTCGATTATTTCGCTTTCATCATTTTCTCCCATGACCGCGGCGGTGTGTGGTGTCACTGCCTGGACGGTGCAGGCATGAAGCCACAGTACATTTGTTTGCAAACACCGATGATTCGATATCAGCTGACCGGAAGTTAGCGATGTCGGTTTCGTGAACGAGTCGTTTATTTGAGTCGGATCTTTTTAATGAATCTATTGAACTGGTTCACAAATCCGGACTGAACATTTTGTTGATGTATTGTATATGACGATCTGAATGGTATTTTTCGTGATAATTCAGAGAACCGATGTATTTGGAGTGAACCTAGGATTTGACTGACCGGAAAAATATATTCGGTTGGGTTACTTCATTAGCCAATTAATATAACTTCTAGTATTTGTTTTATGTAAATATTATATAATTATATTTATTTTCTAAATAGATGTATGCTTTTATTAGCTAAATATGGGGGTGAAACAAACTGAACTTGAAATGTATGTAAAAGCGCCAATGAATCGTTTTTGAACCAATTCTTTGAGTCGGACCTCAACTCACAATCACATCAATAAAATGAATAGGGAATGAATCAAATAAAGAACAGCTGCCCGGGAGAGTGTCGACTACAAACCAGGGGCCTATACCATGAAGCCGGGGCCTATACCATGAAGCCGGTTTAGGTGGCTAGCCAGGTATGTTTCAGTTTATTTTTAACATCTCGCAATTCTGACTCTTTTCTTCCCTCAGAAGTCCGAAATTCTGACGAAAAAAAGACTGACTTTTTTCTCAGCATTGATTTTATATCTTGCCATTTTGACTTTATATCTCACAATTCTGAGATAAAAAGTAAGAATTACGAGATGTAAACTCGCAATTGCAAGAAAAAAGTCAGAATTGTGAGATAAAAAAGTCGCAATTACCTTTTTTTTTATTTATTCTTTATTCTTCATAAAAGGGCTTACCATTCAATATGAATAAACATGTTAAACATAATGTTACCATGTCAGATATTGTCAAACAGCATAGATTTTAAGAATAGCTTACTGTAATTTGAGGAAAGTCTATAGAATGGTTTCAAATTGATGGTTTAAGACAGCTTGTTTTCACCTACAGTAGATGAAACTCACAAATGAAACAGAAAGTAGCCTACCACTAGAGGGAGACGAAACTTTGTTTACTTTGATGGCAAAAATGACTTAGAAAACCGTCCAAGAAGACCTTATGCTGCCCTCACGTGTTATCGGAAATTTCCTAGTAAGTTACTTCCCACTTCTGAGTCGTGATTACTAGCTCATCGCATTCAATTTTTGACTTGAGAGGGCGTTCATATTCCATGTTTTTAACTAGACACATTTACGATAATTCCGATAGGACGTGGGTCATGAGACGTCACCAGACCACAACAGCTAAATCACTGCCAGTTTCCGAATAAGTGTTTGCAGTTTTTATAGACAGTTTTTTGTTTTACCAATTCGTCATTACTATAGAGGCAGCAAAATTTGCCTGTACTTCAAAGATGAATTTGACAATGTATATTTTTGCATTGCCACAGATGGCAGTAGTGTAAAAATAGAGTGAAATCTTTGAGAGATGAAACAGAAGAGATGAGAGAAACGGTCTGTTTTTATGAGCCGTTTTAGTCCCCGCAAATCAACGCAATCCCAAACAAAACATTGGGAGGCAGCAACAGAGAAGGGCTTCTTTTGTTTTTAATGGAATTTCAATCAAAGTGGCCAATTACAGAATGGAACAGTAACCTAGCAACTAACAGTCAGTCATTCTCATTATCAAATAATTGTAAAACCAAATATCACATTATACATGCTCATGCACACATGCACACATCATTGTGTGAGAGAACACAAATTTTTTTTTTTAAATTTCAAAATAAATCATTACAAAGAAGGAGAGACTGAATAAATTATAAATTATCCATTCAATTTAAATGATCCATTAATAATAGATTTGTTCCATTGAAAACCAATCAATTCCTGAACATATTCTAAAATTATAAGTGTGACCAAAGCAATATTTCCACAAAGACATCCATCCATCTGTCTGACTGTTGTGATGTGAAACTTCATCTCTTTTTAAAATAAAGCTAATCAATTTACCCTGCATTGTAATTCTCCAATGGCAGCTTATCCATCTGTTCCTCTGAGAATAATTTGCCACCACTCAACAACAAGCTTCATTTTACAAACATTATATATTTTTTGAAATTATTATTCATATTTTCTGTCCCCAAATGTCTGCGTTAATTAAATGTAAAGCCTTTTCTGAGACATCTGTTTTCATTCAAGTATAATGTTTATTCAGTGCAAATTTGTGGCGTATCCAAAATCAGATGTTTCGATGCCTTTCTGTTGTTCTGCTTTGTTTTGTTGATGTTTAAATAACTTGACAGGGTATGAGGCATTATTGCATTCTTAAAGCTGTCGCACACAATGTGCTTTTACATAAAATTCCAGTGGGCTTTTTTTTTCTTCAGAGCTAAACATTGGGTTCATGTAACTCTGTTAAACTGTTGTTTACATAACACATTAATAGCTTTACTGCCATATTTAGCAGCCAATTACATTGCTTTCTGTTTGCATGTTTTTGTGCTAACTCAACAGAACTGAACACTTACAGTAGCCTATATGACATGTTACAAAACTGCTTTTGCTAATCAGTCAGTAAAAGTAGACAAACTTTGAAGCACAAATATGCTATGTAACATTGGAAACCTTTCTTTATAGTGCCTGTGTAAGGCCTCAGCAAATCTTTACAACAGTGCAGGTGATGCATGGCATGGATACTTGGCATGGATTGTGAAGTGGAGATGAGTTCTGTTCCATTTGAGAAAATGATCAAGTGCAGATTAAAAACAACCTGACAGATGATAGGACAAATCTATGACAGCTTAGAATTACATATCGCAACTTTATAAATGACAACCTTGTATGGAATTGACAAGATTTATTATTCACTTCCTTTCCTTATTGATTTTTTTTTAAATGTATTATTTACTATAAGAATGACTCTTGTATCCTTCTTGTGGACACTTCATTATTTTTAACTTTTCAGTGTGAGTTAAATCTTTTTGACCCATTTTACCTGCAACAGAGAACCTGCTTATAATTATGCACATCTGAATATGTGGCCTTTTTTTATTTTTACTTCCAGTCCTTGCTAACAATTATATCACTTATAAATGATTATATACAAAATGAATAGTGGTTATTAAGATTGATGTGATTTAGAATTGGTAAATGTGCTTGGAAAAAAATATGATCAGAATATCGTCTGGCCTAATAATTATGCACACATTGGAAAGTATTAAGTGCTGCTTTTGGTATGGTTGTGTGAACACAGCTTACAGTATGCCTTGGTTTCTAAGTCAACAGCAGCTGAAGAACAGAGCTGAGCCAAAATAATCCCTCAGTCTGAAAGTATGAATCAGCATTTAAAAAAAAACAAAAAAACTTGATGTGGTGTCATACATCCGTGCATTGGGACTGGAACACAGGGACCGGGCGCGAGGAACATGCTGACTGTATAGGTCTGTATTCATTCATTTATTGGTGAATTTTCACTGCATTTGCTATTTAAGTCTGATCTTCTCAATGTCTCAACCAGTGTTGTTATTAACAAAATAATTGAATTGTTTTCGTTAATTGTAAATAATGCTGAAATAAAAATAAAATAAAAATGTCAGCTTGAAAGTCTACAATGCTGAAGTGCTAAAATACTTAAACTGAAGTAAAAAGAAATCAAAGCTAAACAGAAATCAAAGTAACATTAATTAATACAAATGGCATAAACGCATTACAAAATTTCAAAAAATTTAATGAAAACTGAAAATATAAAAATTAAAGCAATTCAGAATATTATATTACCAGTTTGCCTATAAGTTTGCATATAACACTTCCCAAAACAATTCAGCAGAACTATAGGTCATTAAAAAAAAAGAGTGGTGTCAGTGACAGCCTGAATTATTCTACTGATTTGGCATATCTTATTCATAACCATAAGCAGGAAGCCTGACAAACAAATCAACACAAAGTAACAGCCGGGTGCACTGAATACAGGAACTGTGTCTGTGTCTCTTGTCTATGTTAACTAATGCCAGCCCAACCTGTCTACCTGTCAAAACAGCAGTTAAAAAATATTTTTGTACAGTCGACTAGAACCCGCTACCAGACGTGCGTTCATATGTCACCAGCATATCAACATACAAGCCCACGTGTTTTGTTCTAATAATAATCCCTGTTACATAATATGAAAGAGCATCCAGTGACTGTTTTTGATTTCCTGAGAGATTAATCCTTCATGAAAGTTAAAGTGAAAATCATTGTAATAACTTCGAGTCATCTTCAATGAGAGTTGAACTTCAACGAGGTCAGGCCTGCGCTTCAACACACTCCATACAGACACAAGTTCAGGTTAGTTCATTTCACTATCACAGCACTAATTGTGGAGGTTTACAGGATCAACATTGCATCCAGGCCACAAGATGTAGGAATTGGACCATCGCTTTATAAAGTCAAAGTTTCCTAATTTATTTTCTAATCCATCTCACCCAAGGTCTGAGGAAAGTAAATAGTCCTTTTATATTTGATGTGTTTGGATGTGTCATTGGATCATTTGATCTCATGGCAGCAGACAGCCCTGTACAGTATCTTTCCCTCTGGTTTTTGAGAAAAGGAAATGTGCAGTAATCACTTGACCACATCAGATTGACCATCAAATGGAAGAAAACTTCTCGCTGTCCCCCATCAAATCTCATTCTGCTTTTCTGAGCCAGAGATGGGACAGAAGTAGGTCAGCATCACATCTACGTCCCCTCCTGTTAATCTGTAATTCGTAGAGTGGCTCATGGCTCTTCAATCTTTAGACGTCACGCAGGAGCAGCTGCAGAGGGAGGGGTTGTGGCGCGCCCATGATCTTTAAGGAGCACAGGCTGCATTAGCACGCTAGGCAAATCTCTTTCTGTATAAGTGAGCAGCGGAGATGGATTAGATCTGATCAGAGTGAGGCCAGCAGTGCAGAAACACAGAGTTAGAAAAGCTCAAGCCATAACAGAGGACCACAGAGGGAGAATGGCCCAATGACACATACTAGGGGGATGTTAGGTTATTGTTTTCAGTAATATTTTGTGTTTAGATATTTTGTTATCACATAGACCTGTTAAGTAGAATCTATTAACTTAAAATATTACCTGTTAACCAAGGACTCTCATTATGGCTCTGACAGTTATGAAGAATAAAACGAAACTGTTTAAGAGGTTATTTATAGCTGAATGTCTAAGCTACTGTTTCCATAATATGAAAGATGTCAAGCAATATTTTCACCAAATTTACAACTTTCAGTTTATTCCACACACAAGCCATAATATGGCTTCTGGGGTCATATACACACTATAGTGTATAAATTGTGTATTCAATCCCCTAACCCTAAACAGAACTCTCACATAATTTTTTTTACAGTTAGTATGATTTATAAGCTGTTTTCCTCATGGGGACCAATACATTTCCCCACAAAATGTAAAAGGTCTGGTATTACTATTGTGGGGACATTTAGGCTCCACAAATGTAAGGTTTACCAGGAGCACGCATACACACACACACACACACACACACACACACACACACACACACACACACACACACACACACACACGTTTGTTTTGGTCTTTCTTCTAGACTTGCTGTGGTATTTTGATCCATACTTCCAATGTATGGAATTTTCCAATGGTATTTTCTATCCCCTAACCATTCCCCGAAACCTATTCTTCACAGAAACCTTTTTGCAGCTTTACATTTTCATAAAAGCATAATTTAGTATTTGCATTAATCCATTTCCCTCAGGGGGATCGCTGGCTGGTCCCCAGAATGTAGATGATCTCAGGTTTTATTTTCCTTGTGGGGCCAGTTGTTCCCCACAATGGAGCTACATCTGTACACACGCACACGGTCAGGATTATTGGCACCCTTAGTAAATATGATCAAATGTTCAAAAATTTGCAAAAATCTAACCTTTCATTGAAGTAAAACAATTGAAAATGGCCACAATAATTGGCACTCCCAGACATTTTTAATGAGAAAATATCTCTGAATTCCCATTCATATTTATGTTTTTAAGCACACCATGAAATGAGGAAACACAAAGGCCAAATTCCCTTAATCATCCATCACAATGAGTAAAACCAAATAATATAGTTCTGATGTGCAGCAAAATTTTGTTGAGCTTCACAAAATAGAAAGAGGCTGTAAGAAAATAGCTAAAGCATTGATAATTCCCATTTCCACCATCAGAGCAATAATTAAGAAGTTCCAATCAACAGGAAAAGTTATGAATCTAGAAGATGTGTGTCTGTATTGTCTTAATGCACTATGAGGAGGAACGTTTGAGTGGCCAAAGACTCTTCAAGGATCACAGATGGAGAATTGCAGAGATTAGTTGAGTCTTGGGTCAAAAATCCTAAAAAATACAAACAATATCAACAACCCCTACATCAACACATGTTGGTTGGGAGGGTTTCAGGAAAAATCCTCCTCGCTTATCCAAAAACAAACTCGAGCAAATTCAGTTGTCAGACAAGACTGGAACTTTAAATGGCACAGGGTTCTGTGGTCAGATGAAACTAAAAAAATAACTTTTTGGCAGCAAACACACCAGATGGGTTATACACTGAACAAAATGATAAACTCCACACTTTTGTTTTTGCCCCCATTTACTCATTTTAGAGGGTCCTTTTATTGTGGCCAGCCGATTACCTGTGCAATAATCATGCTGTCTAATCAGCATCTTGATATGCCACACCTGTGAGGTGAATGGATTATCTCGACAAAGGAGAAGTGCTCACTAACACAGATTTAGACAGATTTGTGAACAATATTTGAGAGAAATAGGCCTTTTGTGTACATCGAAAAAGTCTTAGAGATCTTTGAGTTCAGCTCATGAAAAATGCATGGGGGCAAAAACAAAAGTGTTGCGTTTATAATTTTGTTCAGTGTGTATATATATATATAAATGCAGTGGCAGAATCAGTATGTAATAATTGCTGAACTGGGATACCACTGTCTCCAGAGGGTCCCACAGAGTCCTCAAAGCTCTGCTCAGAACGGTTCCAAATAACAGCCATGTAATCACCTGCGACCTGACAGGTCTAGCAGAGCTCTTTCTATTTCCCCAGTTGTTTGAAGCTGTCAAGGCCTGGAGCTTTTAGATCAAGCCAACAAAGAGGTAGTGAGCATGAGAAAAGAAGGGATAATCATTCTCTCCAGGGCTAGTGTACTTGAAATTCTGACTGTTGAGGAGTTGGTGGCAAATAGGAACGCTGTCTGGAAGGGGTCAGTAATTCATCATTAATCTGACTCCATCAAAAATGAAATGATGTCTGTAATTTCCGACTGTCTGTTTCACCAATATCCATGTCTTTAAAACTTTTAAATACTTTGTCAATTTATTGACAATATCTGTTCTCAAGCGATTCAAAACTTACTTACTTAATACAATAATATAGAAAGGGGGTGTATTCTTCTAGGGAGTTTCTCCATGTCATTGCTCTCTGGTTGTGTAAAGGCACAATTCTGTTAATCTAAATACAATATTTTCTATATTTTAATAATAATTTATTTGTTCAATGACAATATATAGGCCAATTTTTTTTATTTACCTAACACCAAATGTATTTAAAATATATTGCGTGCTACAATATATTGCGTATACCGCGTGCAAGGGTATTATTTGGGGGTCCCTGCCATTAAAACTTTGAAAATCCCTTGGTATAAAGTGTCCACAGTTTGGAGAAGTGTTTTCCTCTATTATGACCAATTGTCTGCACCTATATCCGTGATTTCCTCCATGGCATGCCTTTGACATTATTCATTAATGCAGTGGTAACCTTGCAGATGATGTGGGCTGCGAGTCTCTGAATTATTGAAATAAATTAAAATGCAGCACAGATGTGAAGTGTGCCGTATGCATGTTTATCTTAGTGTGTGGACCAGGATGTGGGTATTTGGCTACATTAATATTAATAATGTTTTCCCCCTTCTTTCTCACACACAAACACACACCCTGCATCTCAGCTCACTCATGGCTTATCGGTATGAAAGTGAAGATAAAAAAGCGTAGCTGCCAAAATTCATAGATAGAAAAGATCAAAGCCAAAAAATACACATGACAGCTGACAGTGAACACTAAGCCTCAGAAAAGCTCAAAGACGCTCTGCCCAGCGGCTTCATTTGCCCCTTACATTCAGTAATATTTGTGTGAAAGCTACAATCTTATCTTTACTCATTGCCAGAGTATGTGTCATCAGCATCTCTATAGTAGTTGTGAATAGAGAACGAGAGCAGCAGGGTTTGAGCAGGGATGAACTGCCAATGTGAATTAAAGCTCATTTGTTAATGGGCCTGTCCTCACCCTGAAAGAAGCTAGAGTCGATAAATCAGGTTCTGCTGCACTGCAGCGTCATTGCTGCAGTCACCACTGCTTTATGGGCCTATCCGAATGCCAGTTTGGCACACGGCATATCCGCAATTGTAAGATAGAAAGAGAAAAAGAACTGCCGTTGTAAGTGTCGGGCACTTTGCAGCATCATTAAGCATCTCAGCAGGACATGAGAGAGAGAACGCCGGAGAGAGAAGTATGCCTGAGTTTATCTCTATAATCTCCCACATGATGAGTTTTTACAGTCACATGCAGATGCGAAGGCCTTCAAAATTTCCTTTCATCTTTTTAACCCTCTTGAACTCGTCAATGAAGAGATTTTACATCAGGGGGGTCAGTCTGTGTGTCGTGAGACATGATATCCTGCACCCTACAGCTGTGAGACCATATGGAGCATCTTCAGGGCACAACATGGAATCTGTCTAAAACCCCTTTATTAAAATCACTGCACGCTTTGGAGCTTTCGTCTTATCAACTGCCGTCTTATCAACTCTGTGTAAAGAGTACCTGAAAACCATACTTAACTTGAATAAAAGTACAGATACCTTACAGCTAAAGTGACTCCATTCATTTACAAGTCACCAATTCCAATACGACTTGAGTCGTAGTATCTGGTTTTAACAGAACTTAAGTATTTCACTCTTACTGAATGTTGGCTCAAAGATGCTCTAGTCCTCAAACACTAATAAGAGACATGTCAGTGAAAACAAGAAACAGTTGATTTACGAGGAGAGCAATCACATGTTTATTTTCTAAAATGGAAATAAAACTGAACACCACAATATTGCAATAAGTCAAGGTGGACACAACAGCCTATCTACAAACACAAGTGCTCAAAAAGAGCATAAAATTGCATTACTTATCACAAATGTATTGGAGTAAAGAGTACATATACTTATTAAAAAATGTAGTCAAGTAGAGAGTAAAAGCTACTATTATACTTGATAGCAACTCAGTAAAACTACAAAGTAGATACTTTTGTACAAAAAGATACTTATGTACAGTTACTAATTACATTTATTCAAATACTTTTCACCACAGTCAACTGCAATGCTTGGAATTCTGGTTGATCATTTCAGTCAAGCAAGCGGTTTAGCAGTGTGTACATATGTGTTTGTGTTTGTGTAATTAGTCAGCGGCAGCCGGTTGAAAAGCAGGCCACCTGCACATGAAAAGCAGAGGCACCTGTCTCTACTGGGCCCGTTCCCTCCAAAGAGACCCACTAGAGCAGTCAAAATCATGACACTGGAGACCCCGCGGACAGGACACACACTGATGAAAATGAAAGAGAAAGTATTTTGTTGTTTTCTTTATCTGATTCTTTTAGTTTAGCATGTATTTAGGGATTCTCAAATGGGGTTCACAAACCAGTAGGGATGCTTCTTATTTCTTATTTGTGCATCCCTGTTTCCTTTCCTCACATCCTTTCCTCGCATCTTAGCTCCACCCCCTTAGGATCAATTTGAGTATTGAGAAGCACCCTATAGGGTTCGTGAGGAGGAACTGTGATTGAAATGCCAATGTTTAAATGTAAATAAAAACAACTAAAAAAACCAACTTATTAAAACATTTGAAAATGTGTAAAAATTTGATGAAAATGTCACAACAAATGTGAAATTCATATTTTGAAAGGTTAACTGACTCTACATTATCCCACCCACTAAACATGCTTACCAAATACATAAATGCACAAATATGAAATATTGTTTTTAAAAGGTTATATTATTTTATATATTATACAAAACCATCTGACCACAGGACAGTGCTGTTGACCAATGAGAATTCCAGCAGTATTCCAGAGAGTCATGTAATGAAGTACTATAACATAATACAAATACAACACACAAATTCAACATCACATTGTAATTTATGTTCTGAAGAACTGTGTGTTTCTAAGGAACAGTGCGATCTTGGTATTATCACAGTCAATGTCACGAGAAAGCAAATGCAATATTACCATGGAGACCGCTTTCAGCTGCTTGGATACCAGAGAATTTAAAGCTGAGTACATGACACACCACACACTAAAAAATATTCTCACATCCACCGAAGTAGGACAGGTTCATAAATACACACATCTGTCAAATCCAACAGTCATAAAAGTTTTTAGCTTTAGTGTTTATAGTTTTATTATCTGAACATATATATGATTGATAGCTGTTCAAGACTGACAGGACGTCTTCAAAATGCAGTGCTAATCCCTAAAATACACATAGAAGAGAATATAAACCCCTCTTTTGTCATCAGGCCATTTATTCCTATCCAAACAACAAAACTGTGCTCATGAAAGGTCACTGTAAACAGATGGGACCCTGTTCATAGGGTGTAAAAGTGAATGAAAGATTAGATGGCATTAGATACCTGCTGCTGCCAATAAAATAGAAGGGAACAAACTAACTAGAAATTGTCCTCATGCTAGATGTAAAGTCAAGGTGTTTTCAGAGGTGCAGCAGCTTGTGCCTTAGGACACGTGAATCTGGATTTTTAACAGCGATGGCAAAACACAATTTGCATCAAATGTTCCTAATCACAGACTGCCAGCTCTGTCACAGACATTCTTATGACCACTGGGCAACCATTTGATTTGTGATTCTCAATCACATTTGATAAACATTAAAGTGTGAATTATGATTTCATGCCAGGGACAGACTGAGAGTAGAAAGAGTAGTCTCTTTATCTTGCTGTTCTGCTTGCATTATGTATGTTCACCAGTCCATCAGCCTATGTTAAAATGCTCTGAACACATTTGGGAGCACATTTGAACTCAGGGTTTTTACACATTTAGGTCATCTCCAGGACATGAGGAAAGAAGGTCTCCAGAGACCCCAGCCACTCATGAACTGCTCTCGCTGCTTCCATCAGGCATCATGTCCCGCATCAGCAGGCTGTTGAATTACAACTTCAAATGGCATTATGACTGAACACCATCCAACCTCTCAGCATTACACTCGAATAGTCAAGTCAAGTCAAGTCAAGTCAAGTCAAGTTTATTTGTATAGCGCTTTTCACAATACAGATTGTATCAAAGCAGCTTCACAGTATTAAATTAAAATAATACAACAAAGTTTGTTTCAAGAGGAATTTATTGATTGATAAAATTAAATTAAATATCCCCAAAATATCCCCAACTGAGCAAGCCAAAGGCTTGTGTGAATAGTCACACTCCACTGTATAAATAATGCTATGTATTATCACCTCATCACAAACATTATTAAGCTAATTACTGAATCTCTACTCGCATCATGCTCCATCTGTATACAGTAATATTTATTCAGTCATTGCATTCTACATTGTATTCTCCTAAGAGAAGTTCACCTCAAAAATGAACCTTCTGCCAACATTTACTCACCCTCATGTCATTCTCTATGACTTTTTCTCTTCTGTTTAACACAAAAGACTATAAATAATGCACTATTTGCCATTTTCCATGCATTCACAATGATTGGGGATTGGAGTATTTAGGCTTCAAAACTGTCATAAAAGTGAAGCAAAAAAAAAGTCAGAATTGTGATAAAAAGTTGCAATTATATTTTACATGTTTTTTATACTACAAGGCTGTTGAATGCCTGATTCTGATTGGTTGACGAAAACCTTCAGTGCATTTATTTTCAGGGAAACGGCTAAAGTAGTTCCAGGCATGTCTTGACCGCATTACAGTTCCATATCACTTGACTTCGCCAAATGATTTGTACAGCCTACAGAACCCAGGATAAAAACGATTATTTAAATGTTATTATGCATTTGTATTATGAAAAGGACATATCTCTTTCTCACGCTCTCTCACTCCTACTCGCGCATTTTCAGCACTGCTCTGATGATTTTATCAGTAAAATAGTTTAGCAACTTAAAAGCTACATGGAGTTTCTCACTAGCCAGGAACAGATAAATGTAGCTTCGCTATAATGCCGGTGCACTAGTAGATAAACGTAGCTTTGCACTGTACACTAGACGCACAGACTCAGGTAATTCACACATTAATCTCTCTCTCTCTCTCTAATAACTTTATTAAGTCTACTATCAGTGGCAGGTTTTAAGGACAAAAACCTGACAAACGTCTTGAAATACATCATCTGAACAATTTTTAGGCGTGGTAACCGTAGTATAATAGGAATAATTGACTCTGGGCTAAAGCCTCCCTGGGAAAAGCCTCCCTGGGAAAGTCTATGCCAGGGTACTGGAGAGGAGAATCCGGCCGATAGTAGAACCTCGGATTCAGGAGGAACAGTGTGGTTTTCGTCCCGGTCGTGGAACACTGGACCAGCTCTATACCCTCTACAGGGTGCTGGAGGGCTCATGGGAGTTTGCCCAACCAATCTACATGTGCTTTGTGGATTTGGAGAAGGCATTCGACTGTGTCCCTCGCGGCGGCCTGTGGAGGGTGCTCCGGGAGTATGGGGTCCGGGGCCCTTTGCTAAGGGCTATCCGGTCCCTGTACGACCGGAGCAGGAGCTTGGTTCGTATTGCCAGCAGTAAGTCAGACTTGTTCCCGGTGCGTGTTGGACTCCGGCAGGGCTGCCCTTTGTCGCCGGTTCTGTTCATAATTTTTATGGACAGAATTTCTAGGCGCAGCCAGGGGCCGGAGGGGGTCGGGTTTGGGGACCACACGATTTCATCTCTGCTCTTTGCGGATGATGTTGTCGTGTTGGCCTCATCAGACCAGGACCTCCAGCATGCACTGGGACGGTTTGCAGCCGAGTGTGAAGCGGCTGGGATGAAAATCAGCACCTCCAAGACCGAGGCCATGGTTCTCAGTCGGAAAAGGGTGGCTTGCTCGCTTCAGGTTGGTGGAGAGCTCCTGCCTCAAGTGGAGGAGTTCAAGTATCTTGGGGTCTTGTTCACGAGTGAGGGAAGGATGGAACGGGAGATTGACAGGCGGATCGGTGCAGCTTCTGCAGTAATGCGGTCCCTGTACCGGTCTGTCGTGGTAAAGAAGGAGCTGAGCCGCAAGGCGAAGCTCTCGATTTACCAGTCAATCTACGTTCCTACTCTCACCTATGGTCATGAGCTGTGGGTCATGACCGAAAGGACAAGATCCCGGATACAAGCGGCCGAAATGAGCTTTCTCCGCAGGGTGGCTGGGCGATCCCTTAGAGATAGGGTGAGAAGCTCGGTCACTCGGGAGGAGCTCAGAGTAGAGCCGCTGCTCCTCCACATCGAGAGGGGTCAGTTGAGGTGGCTCGGGCATCTTTTCCGGATGCCTCCTGGACGCCTTCCCGGGAAGGTGTTCCGGGCATGTCCCACCGGGAGGAGACCCCGGGGAAGACCTAGGACACGCTGGAGAGACTATGTCTCCCGGCTGGCCTGGGAACGCCTCGGTGTCCCCCCGGAAGAGCTGGAGGAAGTGTCTAGGGAGAGGGAAGTCTGGGCATCCCTGCTTAGACTGCTGCCCCCGCGACCCGGCCCCGGATAAGCGGTAGAAGATGGATGGATGGATGGACTCTGGGCTATTGAATTATTAGAAAAAGAATGCACACCCAAGGTAACAGCCACAGCGTTACCACCTCAGGTGTGCGTTTTTTTCCAATTCAACGGCCCGGAATCAATTATTCCGTACATGTATATTCCATGGCAGAAACAAGGTTTTCCCGCCCTCGCGCCAGTAAACACGTCATTCGAGATGAGAAGAGATATTGCTGCAATTGGGAGGTTATTTTGGCCTACGACATGCACATAAATCTATAAAGATAATGATGTGCACGAATAAATCATTTATAATAAATATAGCCTACTGCAATATTAGCCTACATACAAAAATGTAACTTAAGTTTCAACAGGTTTATATTATTTGTGCGCTATTCTCCAAAGGTGAGTGAATGCACTTTTGAAGGCTTCGAGTTCGACGTGAAAGTGTGATCTCGTTAAAACAGAGAGTCAGAAAACTTCCTTTAGATTCCAGAAAGAATCAGGCAACCTGTCGGAGCTTTACATGTGTGTATCTGGCGTCCCCTCACCGATCCTCCCTCCCCTACACGAGGATTACAAGTGGCGTTCAATGAGCTCGACTGCACAGCGCTCGCAAGCAGACACACGCGCTCTTCACTAGACAAAGACAATGAGCTGTCACACCTTTAAAATGACTCCTATGTGTTCAGATTGAAAGAAATGCTGAAAGGAAACTACAGGGAGCGAAAAATCGGTCTGTTGTGCAGTAGGAAACCGCTGCTAGAACAAGACTACCTGTGGGAACTGTAGTGAGACAACAGCAGCCAGCGGCGATTTCAATCTTCCGGCGGAACACACAACACATATTTATATGGCAAAGTTCCTCGCCGAGCTGCTGGGATGTACACTGCCCGAAAAAGGAGCATCTCCCATCTTCGAGGTGAGATCAAAATGCGTCTTGTAGTAATCTGGTTGTTGAAGCTGTTAAAGTGATGCTCAGGTTAGTGGAGGCAGACTGGTACCTTCACAGCAGTTTGTTAACGCTGCTTCCACACAATGGGTGGCTCACCTGAGCAGTGAAATAATGGTTCAAGCTTAGGCTATATCCTATTTACCTAAACAAACACATAAAAAGCTTTTCATGTATAAAACAGTGTGTTCGGGTGGATATGAAACCTAAATCGTTAAATGGCAATGGAAAGGAGACAGCCTTGATGTCCTTAAGAAGCTCCAGATTGTATTTGGGTCAGTGTGTCAGAGGAAATTGCACCTGTACACAAAACAGCATATCTGGAACCTCAAACACAACATATGAGGAGATGGATATCATGAAATGTAAGATTAGTTATTGAAGTCTGTGTCCAAAAGATCCATTTCATACATTTTGTCAAAACAAAGCCTTCTAACCAATATAACTAAATTTACTATAAATCATGTATAATTCTATTTGGACTATCTTTGTAATATGAAAACTGCATGAATCAGTCTGATTGTTTTCATTTACAGATGTGCTTTGCATTGTGCTGCTGCTTCAACTGTGCAGTCAATGGATTATGAATAAGCACACATATACTTTGTATGCTGGTAAACCCCCACATGTGCGTGCACCTTGTGAGGGCAACACATTCCATGTCTTATGAAAATATGTTTTTTTGGATGGTTTGTTCATCATGTCAGCTGCTGCTTGATTTACATTATAATCCCCCAGATCAAGCCATTTCAAATCAGTGTGTGTGAGCATCAAATTAATCTATGCTTTTCAATTATCTCTTGAAATGTGTTGGTGATGGTCATAATCAGCCCGTAATGGCAGTTTCATTGAGTGAAGAACAACTGCAGTACGGTGGTGTTGAGGGATTAGCGCCCGGGCCGTTATATAAGAGAATATTCTGTTTGTTCTGCACAAAGCCATCAGATCAGCCTTTGCCTCTAATCTCATCATGCCTTTCTTCCCCTTGTGTTGCTGTTTAAATTTTAAACTCTCTGTGTGTCTTGTGTCCTGCTGTTTTGCATTTATCTTAATTGATCTTTTTCTTTGATTAGGGAATGTTGTAAGAAAGAATAACAGGCCTATAGAGTCGTTTAGGATGGGTTTTGATCAAATTTAGGTTTAGGTCTGTTGAGTGCAGTAACTGCAGTTTGTTTTTGTTTGACTTTAGTTTAAAATGGATCAACACTTTCTTTTCATAAAAAAAGTTTTAAAGCAAGTAGTGTTATCATAATTTCAGCAGAAATACTTGAGGAAATATCTTAGCCAATATTGGGGGGATATATTGGCCTTTAGGTCAAAAGAGTTGAGAGCCATTGGGTTAGAGATTAGTGGCTAGATTAGATTTGGGTTTGTTGTTTTAAATTTGACATGGTGTGTGTTTTTGTAGCTTACTTGGGCTCAGGAATTAGCTTTCTAAAAATGTCCATTAAAAGAGTTGAAATAATTGGAGAATGTGGCTGGTCAGATTACCGTGGTGTGGAGGGCGTACAGTAGGTGTTAACATTTACATTTATGAATTTAGCAGATGCTTTTATCCAAAGCGACTTACAAAAGAAGAACAAAGCATTCGTCAACGAGCCAACAATCGTTGTTGTACACAATGCCAGGTTTATTAGACAACTAGATTAGGAAACCAGCTAGAAAAAACAAAAAACAGAAAAACAATGATTTTTTTGTGTGTGTGTGTAAGTGCATTAGAGTGTGAGGTCATTGAATGTTTAGTTGGCTCAGATCTGGTCCTCATTAGTGTCCTGTGGTCACTTGTTTGACACTCAGTATGAGATTGAGTCAGGCAAGGTGAGCACACATGCACACACACAAACATCACACACACCCACGCTTTGCCCCCCACATACACGCATGGCTGCTTGAAATTTGGCTGCTTGAATTATTAATATTATTAATTTTTTTACCTAAAATCAAACCGTTTCAGTTTAATTTGTACTTGAAAGCATCCTAAATACAATTTTGAAACATTTTATAGCAAAGTTTTATCATTTAAAACAAATTGATTAAACCTAACAAAATTATGAATTCATTAATTTATCCATTTTTTACAGCATTTAAGCCTTTTTAGTCCTTTTTAGAGTGTATTTTCAAATAGATATGTCATTTTTAACAGCAATAATACAGTTGGTGTACAATACCATAAAAGGATTTCAAAAGGTAATTGTCCTATATCTGATCTCACCAAGGGCACCATGTACAGTAAGTCAGGACCGCCACTACATCATTCAGTTGTTTGAAAGATATCTAGAGTATAGCACCCAAACAAATGTCATCTTCATAAATGGATTTTGAGATATGGAGGGATGAGAGAGCAAAAGTCCCATCCTGAGAGGAGTTTTCATTTAGAGGGCATATGCTCTCAGCTTCACTCCTAATCAGACCCACGTCAGGATGTCAGTGTTCTCGACAGGTCATTTCATAAATGCTGCCAGCAAAAACTGAACCCATTTCTTCCCTTAAACTAAAAATTGCTGCGTAATTGACTCGATTGGTGTGAGCTTAGAAATGACTAGACCTTATAAGAAGAATTTATGCTGCAATCTATGTCTTTTTATCTGGAATGTTGCAGCTTTCTCTAAAGCTAAAGCTGTTATCAATTAGGTTTAAACACACTTTATGATCGCTACTCTAGTTTGATATGTAAAATTGCAAATGCAACTAGTTCTCTCAAAATGCTTTTTTCCAATTTCATTAATTCAAACAAGGCTAAAACACAACTTTACTATTAGTATAGGTTTTGGTATGGTTTGTTTGGGTGCATAAGCATTGAGCATCCATAGTGTTTATTTAAAGTGTAGTGCAGAGATAAACTCATGTAGAAACTATGTATTTTTTTAATGTTAACTCTTTCTCCTATTGCTTCCACTGTGAGGCAGTATTTAGAGAGGCAATCTCGAAAGTGAGAACCACTGCACTGTTTACCATTCAGTTTCGATGTGTGTGGGTCTTGTGTTGTTTTGACACTGAAATCTGCTTAATATGTTGGTTTCATGCAGAAGTGTCTAGAAGAAAATGTGCTGCTTTATCCTAACTTGTTAAAGGGATAGTTAACCCAAAAATGAAAATTGTAATTAATTACTCATCCTCATGTCGTTCCAAACCCGTAAGGCGTTCGTTATGAATTGAGCGGTTTAGTCCAAATTTTCGGAAGAGACATGATCGCTGATGAACAGATTGAATTTAGGCTTTTATTCACATATAAACATTCATCAACTCAAACATCAGTTGTAGTAAACGGAAGCTCAAGCATGTTCGTCTGACGTGCGAGAACCAATGAGGTTAATTCTCGTGTTACGCAGCACGTTTGAGCTTCTGCAAGAACCAATGAGGTTCATTCTCGTGTTACGCAGCACGTTTGAGCTTCTGCAAGAACCAATGAGGTTCATTCTCGTGTTACGCATTCTGCAAGAGATTTGTTCTTGTACGTCAAGCAGGTTGGGTTGAGCTTCTGTTTATGTTCGCTGATCAATGTTTATATGTGAATAATAGCCTTCAAATCTGTTCATCATATAAATTGATCTTTTCTCTTCAGAAAATTTTGGACTAAACTGCTCAATTCATATGGATTAGTTTTATTATCTATTTCTGAACTTGTTGAAGCGTCAAAGTTTCAGTTGCGTAGCTGTCAATAAAGTGACAGAAAGCTCTCATATTTCATCAAATGGATCTTCATTTGTGTTCCAAAGATGAACGAAAGGCTTAGGGGTTTGGAATGACATGAAAGTGAGTAATTAATGACAGAATGACAAAAATAAAAAAAATTGGGTGAACTATCACTTTAATTTAATGAAAAAGGAGAACAACTGGTTATTACTTCCTTCACAAAACTTCCATATATACAGATGAGTGTGATCAGTGCGGTTATTAGATGCGAGTTCTCAAGGATATGGAGGTGACAGACAGCTCAGCATACAGAAATGTTGCTGCAAAGATGATGCCTTAACCATTCTCAGCCTGATCAGCATATTTTAATATTTAGGAATAACACAAGAGACATTCACTGGAAGATAACGATTTCCAGACAGTGGAAGCAAGTGACCTTTAAGATATCAAACTGTTTACAAAACATCAGTAAGAAATGTCACAGATTCAACAGAATATGCTGCTTATTATTTTTTACAATATCTGTTGAACAAATAACTTAAAGGTTGTGAAAGATTGCACATTTTTCTATACACTCCACGAATGCTTCGATGAAACACTTCTGTGTGTCTGATGTTAGTTTTCTCATCTGTTTGGACAATGGACTGACATTTACATTTACATTTACATTTATGCATTTGGCAGACACTTTTATCCAAAGCGACTTACATCGTATTTCAAGGTACACATTTACATTCTTATCAATTCTTGCAATTCATTTATGCTTGTTCCTCAGTTTTACAAATTTTTCCTTGTCCCTCGGTCATCTTTAGAATGAAATATAAGTTATAGGACAGAAAGAGACATAATTTACATTATGCCAGCAGCCATATCACCATGTAGCCCAAGACTGGTTGCCCACTGAAGCTAAGCAGGGCTGAGCCTGGTTAGTACCTGGATGGGAGACCTCCTGAGAAAAACCAGGTTGCTGCTGGAAGAGGTGTTAGTTAGACCAGCAGGGGGTGCTCACCCTGTGGTCTGTGTGGGTCCTAATGCCCCAGTATAGTGACGGTGAAACTATACTGTCAAAGAGCACAGTCCTTAAGGTGAGACGTTAAACCGAGGTCCTATCTTTCTGTGGTCACAAAAAATCCCAGGATGTCTTTCGAAAGAGTAGGGGTTTAACCCTAGCATCCTGGCCAAATTTGCCCAGTGGCCTCTGTCCATCATGGCCTCCTAATCATCCGTATATATATATATATATATATACTGATTGGCTACATCACTCTGTCTCTCTGTCTGTGTGTGGTGGGCGTTCTAGCACATTATGGTTGCCGTCGCATCATCCAGGTGGATGCTGCACATTGGTGGTGGTTGAAGAGATTCCCCCTTCTATGTAAAATGCTTTGAGTGCAGAGAAAAGTGCTATATAAATGAATTATTTTTTAAAATTATTATTATAAAGCACCTTGTTTTTAATGGATTTTCAGTGCAGCACAACAGGAAAGTGAAGGCCGGACCCTCTGAGTGAAATGTGTCCTATTGTATGTCAGACACATGTGACCTACCCCCTCTTTCACTCAAAAGTCTTTTGGTGGAAGTTAAATTCATAGATGATTCAATGTCCTTCTGCATTGAATGTGCTTTGTTCTACAGCTGAATAGCTGAAACTAGCATGTTTGAGTTTAAACA
Source organism: Leuciscus leuciscus (assembly GCF_965113295.1). NCBI lineage: Eukaryota > Metazoa > Chordata > Actinopteri > Cypriniformes > Leuciscidae > Leuciscus > Leuciscus leuciscus. Next base: position 26,728,624 of record NC_138729.1, read on the forward strand.
TGGTTGACTCAAGAAAATAAAATGCTGTGCAAAATAATGTGCAAAGTAATGGCTTTCGCTACAATCAGTCATGAGGTAACCACAAAACCAGTTCTTTTTTTTTTTCGTAGCGGAAGGGAATATAGTTTATGCTGAGTAGTTCAGACTTGTGTGTGTTTTGTTTTTTTCGTCTTCAACCTGTGTTGGTGGTCTAGTTAAGCATTTTGTCTGTGTTGCTTTACAGCTCTGTCTGTGTCACTGTTGTTCTTTTTTCTATGACTGTGTGAGTGTTGGAGATTAATTTGACCCTATTTCCTTTTCATGCCTTTATGCTGAATTGTTTTTTTTTGGGTCACAAGCTCAGTGTTGATAGTGCTACTTCTATACACTATTGGTATCTTAAGTTCACCTAAAAATGAAATTTCTGCCTTCATTTAGCCTCATTCATTTAATTCTAGTAAGTATGACTTTCTTGCATGGTGCACAAGAGGAGTTATCTAGCAGAAAGTTGTTTCGTTTTTTCAATCGGATGAAAGTGACCTAACCACCCTTTGTATGTATACAACCATTATCAAAGTGTTTCCAGAGGCAATGGTTAAATCAACACAAGATCCATGTAAAACGTTGAAGTATCACCAATCATGAATTTCTCTGACCATGTAAACATACTTTATGTTTTGTTAACAATTTGTGGCTTTAAATTTACATGATTATTAAGTAACTGTTATTTGTTAGAAGTCATGTTTTAATGTAAATTATTCATAGCTGCTTTAAACCATTAACGTTTATAATACCATCATAATTGCAATTTTGAAAAATATGGAAATCTGTTCAGACAGTATACTGGCTGATAATTATAATCTTGATAATTGCTAATATAATGGTTTAAATTACGTTTTAACATGATTATGTGCTTCTCGTGTAGGAATGATTTCATTTTCATAAATGTATTCTCTAAGGTCTGCGTTTGTCATACAGTATGTGCAGTTATTTTCTGCTGAAAGGGCTTTGAAGGCTTTATCTCTTTTTGTGCCTATTAAGAGTTTTTAATTGACCTTCATTGACTCTTATCTGAGGCAATTTCCATTTTAATGAAAGAGTTTTGACTGGAGTAACGTATCCCTCTTTCTCGGGCAGAATTCTGGCTTTTTACTTGAAGACATAAGCATACTGAGAAGAGAGTATAGTTATACTCCTTTATACCCAGACCATTATTGTTTCTTGATTGTTTTCTGTTAAAATAGTTTTTTTGTTGTTGTTGTTTTTTTAGCCGGGCCTTGTATGTTGATTATGGTGATCAATTATGTCCAAAGATACACCGAAATGGTTGTCTTGAGATGCTCTAACACGCATTCAATGCTCTATTTTTTTCTTTATAAATTTCCTCTTTCCTCTCACAGTGAATTAATTTGAAGGATTTATTTTCCCTGGGAAAACAGGGAAAGCCTCAGTTTTGTTTCTACAGCATAATCTCATCAAACAACGCTTCTCTTGGAGACCATCTCCTCCCGATGCCGTGTGTCAATCTTCTTTGTGTCTCGTTAGTCATGAACAAAGGCCCCGCTCAATCCACCTGCTGTTTGGAACTGGGAATCATCAGGCTCAAGGTCTCAAAAGAGAGACATGTCACTCACACATAACAAGCTAATCAGCAAAGATCTTGGCGGCGAATTACGCGAAGGGACTTACAATGGAAAAGGTGCTTGCCAAAAAGATTTTTAATGAACACTTGGTTGCCTGCATATTGTAACTAATGCCTCTTGTGCTTTCATAAGCAGCTGTGTTTCTAAATCATAGGAAGCTCTCTCAACCTAAATAATAAGAGCTAATTTGCACAAACCTTGGTTAATTTGTATAAACAGTCCTTTTTTGTATTTGAGAGGACTGAAAACCCCAGTTTCAGTCCTCTCAAATACGCCACAAGGGGGCTCCTTACATTTCTAAAACTCTGTCCAAAGACCCACTTTGAAAAGTGGAGATAAAACCATCAAGTGATAAATTAAGTAGTGCATTACAACACTGACTTAGTGTTTTAGAAATGTTTTGCCTTTCATGGAAAGGTGAAGTGGGGTCCAAATGTCTGAGACCACTATTCATTTTTTTTTTGTGCATTTGTCTGATTTAATACTTTAATAATTGTGTATATATATATATATATATATATATGGCAAAACATATATATCTCGTACAATACAATTTCAGTTTGAAAATGTAAAAGAACAGCTGATCTTTTGTACAAAGGGCTTTGGTTAATTAACTTATTTGGTTAGTGACCAAGACATTAAATCCTAAAACTAAATCCCAAAACTTTTTTTTTTATGTCCATGTTTTATATAGATTCTGAATGCCAGATTTTCAATGTTATTCTGACCTCTACCATCTTCAGTCATTCAGATCTCCATCTGTTGAATATGCCTTTTAACAGGGCTTTTGTAATTATATGAAAGCTCCAATACTTTAGTGAGCCTTCAAGAGCAAGACTGGGGTAATAAAATATCACATTGGCTTTCTCTCAAGACCTTTCTCAAGATGTCAATGTAATTCATCCTGAACTGTAAAAAAAAAAAAAAAAAAGACCATCTACGTTATTTAGTCCTTTTGTTTTATGAGGCATGTTCTGTGCATTTGCTGCCTGTCACACACTGTGAGAGAGGACTCACAGCTGGGCAGGCCAGAGGTGAGCAGACACTGTCAGGACATCAGATGTTAGTGCACTGATGGGACCTCAGCCTGCCGTATCTCATCCCCATGACAGCCATGCACTCCGTCACCCTGACGCTGATAAAATGGATGCCCGCTGGATGGAGCGGCTGCCTCTGTGCTTTCCACACTTTCACCAGGCTTGACCTGCTGCGTCAGCCAAGGTCAGCTTAATGTAAGTGCTGGTGCTCGTCTGCTTGAAAAGAAGGGAATGAAAAGGGATGGTGTGTGATAATGTGGTAATATACTTCCTGTTTAAATAGTTGAACTGCTTTTAAGAAAATATTTATATTAATTCTGTCAGCGAATTCCGAAAGTCCTCTGAAATACTCTGCATAGCTTTGTTTGACCCTGATGAAGAAACACTTTGGTATTTGATTGTCTAGAAGTGTCTCCAAAGCAGCTGTTGCTATGAAAGCGTTATTATCAACAGTTTTACTCCTCCATATAAACCCTGAAAGTCCCTTAAGGTATATTTATAAATATATATATATATATATATATATATATATATATATATATATATATATATACATTACCACTTAAAGTTTATTTTTTGGTATCCGTATATTTTTTTTTTAAATGAAAGACATTAATCGTTTTAAATTGATCAAATGTGACCATAAAGAAATTTAAAGTGTTACAACAACAACAAAAAAAAAAAAATCTATTTTAAATAAATGCTGTTTCTAATAATCAAAGAATCCTGAACAAAACAGTTCCAAAAAAATATTTCTGTCTGGACAACTGTTTGGCATGGTATTGGGTAGGGAGGGGTGTGCGATATTGACAAAAAATGATATCTCTATGTTTTCTGTGATTTTCTCGATGATAATTAGACGACATTTTGCTGAGTGTGTTAATTGTTGGTACCTTGGTAGGTTTAGGGCTGCCGTGGACAGCTGACTTCTAAAGTTTTTAAAATTCTCCATATTATGTATGGTGGTTAGTTTGCAGCAGTGACAGACATTTCTTTATAGGCATTTTTACCTTTATAATGCAATTTTTTTTTAACCTAATTAAAAGTATGCATCATCTTTTGTGTCATATTCTTACATTTAATCAATAAATTCATTTAGAATAATAAGACACAATAGGGCCGTTACCAATCAAATGAAATCAGTATAAACAAAATTAATCTTTTCAATGCAGAGGAAACACAGAAGCTACAAATGAAGTGGCATTTAGATGTATTTACACAGACTTAACACAGATTTAATGCAACTTTAATTTGTAACCTGCAGTTACAAATGCATGTTTTAAACATAAAACGTTGAAAATTGATATATTGAGATTATTTAAAAAAAATAAAAGATACGTTAAATCTGAAATTAAAACCGCCAGTAGGTGGCAGCAAGTCATTGTTAATGAGTGAGTCATTGGCCCTATCAATGCAGCGCTAGGCGCGACGCAAGTTTTTTTTTGCTTGTTTCAGCCTGACACAGTTATCATTTTCATGTCCTACGCCACGTTGTTTAAATAGCAAATGCATTTGTACCCATCTTTTCGCCCATTGGCGTGATGGTCTGAAAATGAGGTGGGTTCAGGCGCATTGTTGGCGTGTTGCTATTTTATGGTAACTGTAATAGACTGTGCCATTGACCAACTAAATGGTCTAAAGTCAATGGCGCAATATTTTTTTTTGTTATTTAAAGAGCGCGTTAGTAATGTGAGCCTATAGGCAGGTGCCGAGGCAGCAGCACACAAACATGCCAAATATTAAAAATAAAAGGATTACAATCTAAAAGATTATTATTGTGTACATAAAGATATGGTGGAATCCGGCTTGTACCGTAGATGGTCCGCCATGTAAATATCAATACGCCATGGCACGAGCGCAACTGGATTTTAAAGGGAATGGGAGATGGGAATGGTTTATTGTACGTTAAGCCCAAAATACACCCATTAATCATTAAGAGAATAGGGACAACCCTTTTAGACCATGCGCCGGGTGCGCCGACCATTTTCCCCGTTGTTAAACTAGCAAAAGTGAATTGCGTCGTGCACTTTAGACCATGCGCTTAGATCGTTAAAATAGGGCCCATTGAGTTTCAACTGAGTTTTAAATGGCTGATTCATTCAGGAACAATCCTATTGAGTCATTAAATCATTAATTCAAAGTCAAATGATTCGTTCATTCACGCAGTGTGTTGCTCAGAGACGCAAAACAATTCTGTGGCTTTGTTTGGAACAATTTTCGTTTGCGAAATAGAGCAAAAACAGACAATATTGTATCTAAAATGTAAGTCACTAAATATTAACTTCTTTTTTATTGAACTGTTGTATAAAATCAGTATTACTGTTGTATAAAATCAGTATTACATTTGTAATCATTCTGATATTTGGAGAAAAAACGGCACTCCTCATGAGATATTGATAAACTATATTAAATGATATAAATATAAAAGATACAGAGGTATTTTTCCCCCCTTATCTTGAATATTGGGTGCAATGCTTTTTAGTAGACTATAACATGCTGTGGGACTTGCGGGTCTTGCTACTGCCAGTACATACATGACACACTGCTGTGAGCAAGTAAGACATGCTACTGCTGTACAATATAGCATACATGAAAGATCTACAGCAGATCTATAGGTGGATCGGGGGAAGGTGGAGGTTTTCAGAAAGGGCACTGCACTGCTAAGGCAAATTCGGTTGTTAAGTCGTGACGTAACCACTCTCCAATAATACTCTTTCCGGGTCCAAAGTCCAGGTCCTCTCTACCTACCTACCGCTTTCGCTAGTGTTTTGGTTATTATTGAGTGTTTTTACAATGCCGCAGTGCTGTGTCCCGTGTCCCGAGCTAACTCACTTCAACCTCGTAAATCTTCTTTTTCATTGATGCCTGGACTCTACCCTTAATTATGCCACCTGAGTGATGAGCTACACTAACCACTCTGTTGGTGTTAAAGGAATTTAAACCCTTTTTGACCGCCAAGGGTGCCTCACTAAGAAGGACGTGATCGTAAATAAATTTTCAGGTTCCACCATTGTTATTTCTGGACGAGAGGAGCGCTTGGACCCGGAAAAGGCTAAACGTGACGTGTGACGTCAGACTTAACAATCGGATATTAACCAAGTATTTGAAGGTCGAGCACACCTACTGATACAGCAGGACCCAATCAGCTGTGCTCTGTAGAGAATGATGTGATTGCAACCATTTTGAGTTAAGGACCTATAAGCCTGCGCCATCTAGAGTTTCATGACAGAACTTTGTATTAAGCAGCACAACTGTTATCAACATCGATAATTAAAGGAGAACTTGGTAACTTTTTTAACTTAATAAAACTGTCTAGAAATCATTTGGATGGTTAAACAACCTGTTCTGGTGATATTGGTGACTTTCCCCGCTCCCCCCAGCGTTCCCAGGCGGAAAACCAACCTTGCAACTTGCAACACTACCGTCCCGGCAAGTTAGAAATTGGAAGTCTTGTGAGAAGCGAGAACTAGAACGAGAACGAGCGTGAAACACAAATTGCTTTACGGCAATTCGACATAAACACACACGCATGTATGATGTATTACCAGATTACTCACCTCGGTAGACATAGCTCCACGCGATACAGTTGGCTTGCTCCGATCAAAACAAACGCACATGAGCAGCGGTAGAGAGGGGGAGGAGGCCGCCGCAAGTGAGTTTTTTACGACTGTGTTACGACCACAGCTGTAGGGGGAGCTCGTGGGGAAAACATGTGACAACAAAAGGGAAAATCAGCGAAGAAGTGACAAGAGTTCGCTAGAGTTACCGAGTTCTCCTTTAAAAGAAAAATTTCTTGAGCATCAAATCAGCATATTAAAATGATTTCTGAATGATCATGTGACACTGAAGGCTGTATTAATGGCTGCTGAAAACTTAAAATGTAATAATAGGCTATTTAAATAGTATTGTGTTTACTGTATTAAAATAAAGGATCAATGTTCAGCAGGTTAGCATGACCCAGTTAGCCTATTGTAACACAAATTGGATTTAAAGATGACAAATTGCCTATTTCTTGCTGCAAGCTGCCATTGAGATGATTGGAAATGGTAATGGATAACCCTCTCTATTCATTATGGACCTTGTGGCTGTGGCTATGTATTAAAATAATGCAGTGATGTTGTATTATTATCACTGTGCTGCAGGATTGAATGTGTTTACATTTTAAAGGAGCTGCATTTGTTGATCATTTGTGCGCTATAAAAGCAACAGCTATTTGAGATATTTATTGTCTACAAATGCTATGAATTGTACTTAAACATTCATTGTCTTGAGTAACAGCCACTGAACTGAACTATTATCCATGCTGCATTTGAATTTGCTTTTGAGAGAACTTGATTGTATTAATTACAGCACTTTATTGGGTTTCTTTGCCATTTACTGTAATGATATTCTGCTCATATACGCTCATTTGATCCTTGCCGTCCTTGACATTTCTGTCTTGCATATAGATGCTTTTACTTCATTATCTCAGTCTGGGGTTTGGTTTGATTGGCACTTGGCATTAAATGTGTTAACGATGTCAGCACCCCCTCCCAACCACACCTATTTAACAAATATGTTAAAAACATAAGCTGAAGAGTCCTTTCATACAGCCTTATTTGTATTCTAGAGGTGCATCTAATGTGCCGTGTTTTCTATCCATGAAGTATTGGGTAAAAAAACTGAGAAAAATGTTTGTCTTAGTCAAATTTAGCATTTGAATGCAAATGCACCACCACCATTATATCTCCTCTCCTTTGAACAGAAATGTAAGATCAGAGACTAGTTGTCATCCACCATGTCCTTGAGAGGCTGCCGTTCATGGGTTATCAGCTGTTTTGAATGCATAAAGCACAGCTTCTATAAAAATGTGCATGAACATTGCAATACTGAAAAAAAAAAAAGTTTAAAAGTAAAGTTTTATTTTAGAAACTGCTGCTTTATGCTGTTAGTTGATTTTTTTCAGAGCTACTTGTCAGAGTTTTGACTTGCTTTAATCAAAATTAAATCACTGTTACAGTACAAGCGAAGTATTACTTAATAAAAAAAGATTGGTCATCAAGTTGAATCTAAGTGATTTGGATTGGTCAACATGGCCTACACAGAGCATCACACAAACAGAGCTCCTTACGGATTCTTCATTCAACCCAGTTCAGTGCAAACCCTGCCTACATAACACTGAAACAAATACTAAACCCTAACACTAACAGATACACCTTAAAATATAGGCCTAGCATTTAAACCAATTCACACCGCACAGTTGTGGCGTTTGTCTGTGCAGTGTGAATTGGCCTTTACCGTTTGTCGTGACATCGTGATCCAGGATATTTCTGAATTGAATCCATGAAGTCTTAACTTTTTTTTGACAGGTGACTTGGTTAAAAATGAAATGTGGAGCGGGGGCGGGGACTATCTAAGCATTTTGTGCAACTGGCACCTCTGGGCAACTGTAGACCCGGAGAACGCTCTGTGTCTTATGTCATAAACTTACCTCCCACACACACACAAGCACTCAGATGCATTATTTAGACTGGAGGAGGCGTTTAGCCTCTCGGGCAGCAGAGTCACAATAGAGTGTGACAGAGATTCTGTAGTCCAGCCCAAAAACATGCACATAGCAGGCTGCTGTGGTAACTAGGCAACCAGGCTCCCTCATAATGAAGAACTCTTATGTGACGTGGTTTCTGTTTGCAATTGTCTGTCCTCTCTCATGATTTGTGCATGTTTCGCTCTCAGATATTGAGATTACTGAGGAATTTACATGGTTAGCAGTTTTCTGTGCTATTGATTTGAATCAAAATGGTTTCTTTTTCATTTTATATTTGCCTATTAGGTCAAATACATTTTAGCTCTTGTGGAAAGGTCCATCATCTTTAATGGGTTGGAGCAGGTGTTGTTTCCCCAGGCCCCATGTTTTGTCTACATCAGCTGAATAAATTTACTCTACAGTCGCACAATCAACAGTTAATTGCTTTGTCCCATGGAGAGCGGTGGTCTCTGGTTCAGGTCAGTGTTCAAATCTTAGGTTTAGACGCTCATTGAGTGAGGTTGTTAGAGTGGCTTGTGTGGGTGTAAGAGAGAGTATATGAGGTTCATTTTTGATTTTGTGAGGAAGCGTCATGATTTGAGTCGGTTAAGGTATTTTTGTGTGTGTTGATGCAGCTGGTGAAGTACAGGCTCTGAGCAGTAAAGGACTGCAGACTGTTTATGAGCCTTGTCTTTGGAAAGAAAATCCAAGCTTGTTTGCCTTTACACGTCATGTTTGAAATGCGACATACAGGTTTCACCACATACTTACAAAAAAACTTCCACACACTACTAAGGCTGGAATACTCTGCAATATGAATTTTGCCCTGATTTACATTCTGGGCGAGTCTACCAATGTTGATGAAATTCAGAACCTGTCTGATTATTTTAGGCAGTTGGAGATTTTCACAGAAAATCATGTAGTGAGATTCAGACTCTCCATTCGGAGGATATCAAACATGTTTGAACTCCTCAGTGCCGATTATTTCAGAACACACATTGTTTTTATTTGTCGTGCACCTCCTAGCAATGAGGCAAAAGTTTCTGTGTGAGTTTGTGGTGTTTGGAACGACTTGAGACTGGTATTGTGTGATCCTCAGTCGTTTAGTTTATGATGCTCAGATTTTCTCTGTAATTATTTACAAAGTTGACAAATGCCAAGTGTTTGTTCAGATTTGTTGTCAAAGCCAATAATATTTTAAATCATTTATATTTCTAAGGGGGCCATCGGCTTCTGAAATCATGTTTCACGCGGGTGCGTGCAATTCAAGAATTTTTATTCGCTTTCGAATGCGTGCTCGCTCTGCGCTTTCGCTCGCGTTCAGTGGGGAGGGGAGGGAGGGGGCCATGGCCCTCTAATGCCTCCCGAATGCCCCCCATTAGCGCCGGCCCTGTTTGTTGTGTTGTGTATATCCTCTAGGAACATAAAAACACATCATAAAACATAAAAAATATGTTTTTTTACATTAGGTCTCAAATAATAGTCTTCAATAATATGGCATTTAATTTTTCTCTTGTATTTTTAGATGAAAATTATACTGAGAACAGGCGCGCTCAAAATCCAAAACGTTTATGGGTGCGAGTTATAAAGAAGTTATCAAATAAAGATGAAAAACCACACTCTCTAATTATATCTCATATATTTATTTATACCATGTCCACACAGACGCGTTTCAGCCTAAGCCATCATCAGTGTGTATTTATAATTAGAGAGTGCGGTTTTTCATCTTTATTAGATGAAAATTATGAAAGGTTTTTGTTTTTTATACTCACTTGTAATGACAGGGACTCCTTATGAATCCTTATGATACAGAAAGCATTTAGTTAAGGAGTTTAAAAAGCTGCTGACACAAATCATTATTTCCGTGATCCGTATCCTGTTGAATCACATGTCCACTGCACAGAATATTGGAATATTTAAGTTGAATTCTCCTGGAATAAACTGTGCTGTCAAGTTCTATAATGTTTTCTGATCAGATGACCTTTGTGTGGTTGCCATGTTTGATTTGTGTTCACAACTGTCATGCAGTTTATAATACTGCCTTCTACAAATATCAGTTCAGATTATATTCACTGAAGCAGATTATATTCACTAAAGCTCTCTGAAACTTTTAGAGAGTGCGAAAGCAAAAATCAGAGTCTTTTTAAGCTGTAGAAAAATGTGTCTCTGTGTTTGTACTAGAACAATAAATTTGTTCTTTTTTTCCCTCAACAGTGCAGGAGTCAGCCGCACATCGGACTGAGGCATGTCACCAAACAACGGGTATGTTCTCCATCTGTTTGCCTGTGTTATGTCTTGTATGGAACAGGAAGTATTGATTTTGGAGCTTAAGCTGCTGTTACCCTGAGGCAGGAAACATCAATGATATTTTCCCATCACTGCTTTTTGACAGCGAGACCATTAATGTACCAAACATACGGTTATATACACTGTAACGCACACCTGATTACTTGAATAGTATTGTGAACTTATATAGTGTTTAATTTTAGGTGTAATATGTTAATATGGCAATACATCATTTTCATAATAAATAATTTCCAGGCAGTTTTCTCTAACACATATTATTAAAATAAAAAGGTAGTTCTGCCCTCCTGAACAGAGCGATACTGTCATCAACATTAAAATGAGGGTAAGAACAAATTTGTGTATACCTTTTGTAAATCTAAATTAAATTTTGTAGTGCTTTTTTGTGTACAATTATTAACTATGCGCAATCTTCTGAGAAATCAAGCTATGAATGATTGATTTCCAGTCTTTGCATGTAAATTTTTTTTACTTCTGTCATTTACTCACCCTCATGTAGTTCCAAACCCAAAATGATGAGCAGATATAAAAATAAATCTTAATTTGTGTTTTGAAGATGAACAAAAGTGTTATGGGTTTGGAATGACATGAAGGTATGTAAATATGACATATTTTCCATTTTTGGGTGAAACACACTTCAGGCTGAAATAAGAGTATTTTAATATAGAGAAAATGAATTGGTTTTGTATGAAAGGAACATCTAATCTCTTCTCACATCTGTCAGTCTCATGACATCACCTGTCTAATGAAGAAGAAGAAGGTCTTTTTTTTTTACACCTGTATGAACAGCATGACACCAAAGCACTCCATATAGTGAGACTGTAGCCTGATCCACTGTCCCTGCCCTTCAGACAATGCAGCAGTGATGGGGATCAGGCACAAGCTCTCCATCAAAGCCCAGAGCTCTTCCCTGTCCCCATTAACACAGGGACCTCAGCGGCCCCCACACACTCCGCCATCAGCCCGGCACTGGAGGCGAGGCTTTGATCCTCGCGCGCATATAGACAGTCACGGTCCTTCTGAAGAGTGCGTCTAGGAATGCTTAAACATGACTTTCATCTTCCCAAATTCATATTCTCTTTTTGTCAGCATGTGCTCCACTTGTTCTCAAGGCAGCCGTGCCCTGGCTCAGCCGAACCCAAGGTCGACTGGGTTTATCTGACTCTTTGATACTATGCATTTGATGGCAAAATTTTTTTTTTTTTTTAGACAAGCAGCTGAGTTCAGAAAGACAGCTTTGATGGGAATGTGGAGTATGGATCATGTTGCAAAAGCTTTTGATGAGACTCACCTGACTTTTAGACTTGGTTCACAGAGCCAAATTGTAATAAAAGCACTTCATTAAAAAGTGACATGAAGGGGAATTTATGCAGTGAGAACTACAGTTGGAACCAGTGAAATCTGACGTTTAAAGAATTTTTTTTTTTTTTTTTTCACTGAAGGTAAGACTGTGGCCCTGAGATGGGTGTATGAGACCAGCATTATGGGGGTCTCGTGTTTCATTGTGTGGTTTTCTTTGATATCAAAAGGCTCCTTGGACTGTGCTTGTGTTTTTGGTTGCACCCTTTCCTTTATGAGCTCACTCCTTTTTTTTCTCTTCTTTTTTTTAACCAGTGGAGGGTTAGCATGCTTTATACCTGTGTGATCAAAACATATTTTTCACTCATCAAGGAAAAAAGGAGCTTTATTTTAATACCTGCATATTTTATACTTTGACAGGACCATGAAGTTAGATTACAAAAAAAAAAGTAAGATGAAAAGAAAAAGGTTGGAATCTCCCTAGACAAAATGGGGGTTTGGACAAAATCAGCATAAATCTTTACTTTGTGATGACTTCACGTTGGTTACGGGAGAACACAGATGATGAAAACATATTAAATATATAGGGACATACCACTTGGGCATGTCTGACTGCCACATGTACACTACTATAAGTTTGGGGTTAGTATTGTTTTGTAATGTTTTTGAAAGAAGTCTCTTATGCTCACCACTGCTGCATTTATTTGATCCAAAATAAAGTAAAATATTAATATTGTGAAATATTATTACAGATTAAAATGAACTGTTTTCTATTTGAATATATTTTAAAACATAATTTATTCCAGTGATGGTAAAGCTGATTTTCAGCATCATTACTCCAGTCTTCAGTGTCACATGATCCTTCAGAAATCATTTTAATATGTGGATTTGGTGCTTAAGAAACATTATCTTTGTTGAAAACAGTTGTGTTGCTTAATCTGTTTGTGGAAACCATGAATCTTTAATAGGGAAAAATGGGAAAAGATTCATGATTTGCAGTTGAGAGGATGAAAGGATAAAGCAAGCGCTTCAACCTCTGGGATTTGATTGATCAAATCTCTTTTCTTTATATTAATATACAGTAAGTGGATTATCTATAGGTCACGCCAGATGTGTTCCGCTCACATCTAAATGATAATACATTGCACTAAACTGATAAAGAGGTCAGAGGGCACATGAGGGGTTGTTTATAGCAGGGTTGTTTCCTCTGCAGAGGCAGTACAAATATTATGAAACATGACACCAAAAAGTGTATAAATCATTTGTTTTTCTAGTGACACTAGTTGTTTCCATCTACCTATTTTTTATGTGCCTTTTTGGATATCGCATAAAAATAAATACAATTCTAATATAAATATATATCTAATAAAAAATAAATACATTCTAAAAATGCACATAAAAAACGTATGTGCTCAATTGAGGAAGATAAATGTTTTATCTGATTAGAAAACATGTGAATAAAATATGACGGAAACACTGAATAAATTCCTCTATGAGCATAAAAAAATAAATAAAAAAAAACGTGACTTTGTGCATTGGGATGAACTGTGATTCAGTATAATTTCCTGCCAGAATTTTCTTACACGACTGCGTTCCCAAACTGCAGGCATCCGTGCCGTGGGTTTGGTAGAGGGTAACTGAGAATGAATTGGGAAAAGTCATGTGATAGGAGGCAATGAGACTTTTGTGCTGTTCACGTGCTAAAATAAATAATGGTGATAAACTATGACTGCATCCGAAATTGAATACTTCCCTACTATATAGCATGTGAAAAACAGGACACCAGTACTTAGTATGTAGTAGGCGAAAATGATGACCTACTACTTCCAGCAAGATTCTGAAGTTCCCATTCGATGGACACTTTACTATCCCATGAGGCCTCGGGAGAGGATTTAAGAATGGAGGTGAAGTGACGTAACTGACGCTGGTAGGTCACATGATAATGACAACATGGCGAATGTAGTATGTCCGGATTTCATTAATACTACATCACATTCATACTATATAGAACATACTTTATTTAACGGTTGCGAAGTTCAAATTCAAATGTAGTACCTACTCACAGTACGCGATTTGAGATGCACTGAATGTCATGTTGCATTCAAACTTGAAATGACTTGAAAATGTGATCTGTGAGGGGTTTTTATCACATGAAATTAAAGGCACATCTCCGTATCCGGAGTGTAACACCTGCAGTGTTTACCCAGCTTTGATGACTGATGATCCGAAAATATGTTGACTATACAGCTGAATATCAGTTGAAATTTGTTACTATGTTTTTATTGTTATTATCTTGGAATAAATGTAAAAATTATGAGAAATATACATTGTTTTAACAATAAGACAAAAATACAAAGTATAAATGTGTAACTGGAAACATGATTTTACATAAAAAAACTGTGAGGAGTTTGCCTCCTCATTTCAGATCCCCACTGCACGCCAAGGCATTCTACTAGCTATATTAACATCCTTTATACATTAAAATGACAGCACGCACAAAAAGCTATTCATCACTACCAAAGGTTGCTGAACAATGATAACTGCATTGACCCGTCACTGGAACATTGATTAACCTTAAAACAAAAGCATGTCTGCTTGGCCACATAAATCAGGCCTGCGCTCAACACAAACGTACTATGCTGAGATGCTAAAAACAAGAAAGCTATTGATTTTCTCCTTTTTCATGTCACAAGGGCAGGAGGATTTAACAGACCCTCATTATGCCACCACATGCAGTTGTGGTGTTTCTACTCCAGCTGATTAAGAATGGGATGGCCAGCTTGATTAGCTTGCACAGAGCTCCCGCTGCCTTCATCTGATGTCTGCTGCTGTGGCCAGAGCTAAGATTAGCTACAGCAACCTGTGGTACCTGACCCATCTGACCAATACACCTTACTGTACAGTATTTGTGTTTGACTGGAACTAATTATGATCTTAAAATTTTCTTGCAGGAACGCATGTCGAGTGGCATATAAGACTCAGAGTAATCACACAAAATGGTCTCTTTTTTGGGGTTTGTAATTGTGATTACAAGACCACATCAAACGTGTTATTAGTCCATATTGTATTGAACATGACAAATGTTGATTCCAGTCAGTCTTAGTTGTATGTCTTCAACAGTTTAATGACACATTCAACTTAATGAAACATTTTCACTGCAATAAAGTATAATCTACTTTACTAAATTAATCATTAAATCATCAATTATTATTATGCGTTGTGTAATTCTCTACACACATATACACTAAAACACATTACTGGCCCCAAACTTTTGAATGGTAATGTTTTTGAAAGAAATCTCTTATGGTCACCCTGGCTGGATTTTTTTTATTTAAAAAAATATATAGTGTAAGAATGACTTTTATATTTGAACTTTTAAAATGTAATGTAATAGTAATACATGTCTATTATTCCATTATTGTTATGCTTTCTTCTATATATTATGCTTTCTTTAATGTAATGTTTCCCGTCTAACACTGTAATTGTCTGTATGTAATGTCTGTTTACTGTAATACTTGGGAAATATTTGTCATATGTCTGCACAGCAATTTCTTGAATGAACCACATTTCTTTTTCCTCCATTGCTCTGCATTATTTTAACATGACAGTAAAGCTGACTTTGACTTTGAACATGCGTATGTTAATGAGTTAATGAGTTCTGTGTCTCAGATACAGCTGAAATTTTATGCTCATATAAGATATAACTGAGGAGGGACTCCAGAACTACGCTTTATATTTGTGCCTCTATTTCTTTTATTTGTTTATCTTGGATGAGGGCACAAGAGGAAAATACAGACAATCTTTGCTGCTGAAACACACACACACACACACACACACACACACACACACACACACACACACACACACACACACACACACACACACACACACACACACACACACACACACACACACACACACCCCTTTTGTGTTTTCAGTAACATCTGTTTTAAAGTGGGAGTTGGAGTTCACCTGCTTTCACCCAACATAAACACAACTGACCTCACCCTACACTATGTCATACCGAGTTACAGTAAGCAGCTGAACTTATTTACAGTATTTTACTTCAAAAACACAGCTCTCTAGAAGAGAGAGAGCTGTACTTTTTAGCATGTATGGCAGAATCCAGCTATTTATTAGGTGTTATGAATCGGGGCAGGGTCTGAAGGCTAAGGGAACTTTAAACTACTCAAGCTACTCAAGTTTCATAGCCCATATGATGACAAGGCAAAATTGTGGTTTGAATTCCAGAAGAGACTCAACAACACTTCAGGTTGACCTGCCAGACATCCTTCAGCTGTCTGCACTCAGACCGAGATTTATAAGTCAATGCTGAGCATTGATTCAGATCTGTCTGTCTAAACAACTGGAGATCCATTCAGTTGAGAAATCTCTCTTTGACCCTTTTTACTATTAATTCCATTCACATTGTATACAGTCAATTCCACTTCAGCTCACCAAGTTTGCTCAAGGTTCACATTGTTAAAAGCAATCACATCAATCATTTATTTAAAACACACACAAGGGGCCAACAGCTGTTTCATGCATTGGCTCATAGTTTTGCCTTATAAACTCATAATCAACCTGATGAGTTGAATTTATGTTTTGACAGTTTAATTGGCAGTTGAAGGGGGATGATTTCATGATACTTGTCTTGTTTGTCACTACATTTTCAGAGTTAAAAGTCGAATTATAGGGAATGCAATTTCCTGAGATAACATGTAGGTGAGCATCTGTTTTTCACACACAAGCACTGTGACAGAAAAGGCAATCATCTGTGTGATTAGAGCGGTGTGGTGCACCTGTGGCAGCAGCATGGATTCCCCCAGTGTTTCCATTAAAGCAGAAACCTCAGTAGACACGGTTTGGCCCCTTCAGTGCCAGGGACTGATGTTCCAATGAGCAAACTGAGTGTGAAATGTCTGGTTTCTGGCACATGAGGATGCCAGGTTCCTGTTCTGCCCTTCAGACTGTGTTGTTTGCATGGTTGAAGATTATGAAGATTACCGGAAAACTTGAATCTTGCCTTAGAGCGGCCCCGGACATGCTTGGCAGTTGTTGAAGCAAACACAATGTGTCAAAGCCAAGTCCTCTAAGCATTAAGAACCATGTTGGCCTGAAGTTAGTCCCTACATACATTTGTTAACACTTTGCAATAGGACTTTTTTTTTCTAACATTCATACACTAGATATCATGAACTAATGAACCACAAATCTTTACAGCATTTATTCATTTAGATTTATGATAATTTATAAATATATTATTGTAACTGTAATATATTGGTAAAATCAGATCAAAAGCACGCACATCCAAAGCAATATGTTGCTCAAATTGGGTGCTCGACAAGAAAATTAATAAAAAAGGAAAAAAAGTCGGCACACCATGGCTCCAAAAATGGGAAAATTTAATAATAGACTCACACACAGGTGGTAATAATTTATTACCATTGGTAATACCATTATTTATTTCAGGTGGTACCACCTGTGTGTGAGTCTATTATTACATTTTCCCATTTTTGGAGCCATGGTGTGCCAACTGTAATATATTGGTACCATATAACTTATCAGTCAATAATAGAGATTTTTTTATTTATTGATATTTAATTGTTCATGCTCTTTTCCTCCTATTTTTGCAGTTGAATTACCTTTTCTGTTATCTAACTCCAATTCAGATTGAATCTTTAAAAACACAATAGTAAGTTCTGTAAATGTATTGATTATTGTTATTTCATGTTAGATATTGCATTAACCTGGTTTTAAAGTGTTACCATTAATTCTGAGCTCAAAAATGGAGCATTAAAAACAGGATGTGGAACAGAAGACGGATTATAATTAATAGGCCGATGAATGATTCAGCCCTCAGATTATACATGAGATCACATTCTTTCCAGCTGTGCCAAACTCCAAACATCCTTCTGATTAAGTCAACATGGATTACCTTTTTGACCCAGCCAACTACAAAAAATGCAAGACAGGACTTGCAACTCAAGTAGTTTGCTGGGGAAGAAGGATTGTTAGTGTAGCCCATTATGATTCCAGCCATTGTATTAGTGGAATGGTTTTAATTACATGCATGACTTGCTTTGCTGCCTATTCTGTCATTTTCTCATTCTCTGCCGGAGCCAGCGGGTGCTGTAACTCAGCACTGTTGTTTTGTTAATTGCTTTGGATCACTGACCGATGGACTTGCAGGGCGAGATGCATTCTGCCATGTTGTCTCATTTGTTATTTGAAGGTCTAGACTTTAATTAGCCAAACAAGCTTCTTTTTCATCTGTCTATATTACAGTCACACAATTTCCATTTATCTTGACGTAGACACCTGCTCACACAAGTAATGAATTCCACTCTTTTATTAGAGTCATTATCCCCCACAGTCATTAAATATCACTGGGGTTGTTAGATTTGAAGCGTCCTGCGTTCTGGACAACAGCCTCAGGAAACCCTGTACCGTGGAATATTACTCCACTGCAGTAACACCAGGATCAGTCTGATTTATGAATTATTCTCTCAAAGGTTGATGTTGGCCATGGTTGCTTAATTATGAATTCAATAAAGCTCATAAAACAGTCTTTCTTGACAGTTTTATTATTATCTTCAGTATCCCGACACAATGCACTAAGCATGGGAAATTATTTAGATACTAGAATAGGGTCCATGATATTGTTTGGATGCCAGAATTGGCTGTGAAGTAAAAAAAATACTTTAATGATGTGCAAAATCTGATTAATAAATCATTATTCAAAGCTCAGTTAAAGGCGAACAATAATGCAATGGTCAACCATTTTTAAGCTTTAATATAAATTTTGTATAAAAACAGGGAACTGTGTATTTGACTCACTATTTTCTCTCAGATCAGTCAAATCGGTCTTGTTCTTTCAAAGCTTTCCAGCGCTATGGCTAAAGGTGCTGGACGAGCCCTTATATATTGAGTTTTCAGTAACTAACTTTGTCTAATGACTTTGTGTCAGCTTCTAATCTGGCTTTGCTTGTCTGTGAACCATTTGAATCATGTGATGTTTACATCCTAATTTAATGTAAAAGGAAACTTAAACTTGTTGTACTTTGCTCATGACCTGTGTGTCAACTTTTGTGTTCCTATATTGATTGATTGATTTACTTTCTTTTGCAGCCTACCATATTTGGGACACTGATTGAAAAACCACTGGGGGATCACAATGCAGTAAGCAAATCAAATTTTCTTTGTCTGTGTATTAATGTTTGAAGAAAAAACAAGTGACAAATGATGAAATGGATAAAACATGGTTTTGACACATTTAGTCTTCAATCAGTTTCCTCAGTGTGTGTTATTCTTATGTTTTCAGTTCACCAAGCATCTGGGCATTGCAACAAAACTTTTATTTATTTATTTATTTATACGGTCACTGATAATGTAGCTCTTCATTAACAAAGATACTTGTTTCTGTAAATCAAAACAAAAGTTTCCCATTTTGCTTTATTGTCGGTCAGCCAGCACCGGTATTCAATCTTGACTAATTAACCACATCAGACAGAGTTGGTAGAGAATCAGGAGGAGGAATGCAAAGCTTGCCAAGTAGCAAATGTACAGTTACTTACGGAGCCAAGTGCATGAGGTCACAGACAGCTACATTCTTTCTTTATCATAAATAATCAGTTTGTCATAACGGTTTGTCATGTTGCCCCTTGATGGGTTGTGATGTTCTTTACTAATCTGTCATTTGTGTGTAACAATGATGGCCAGGAGTAGTGCAGGATGTAAATCGAGACCCAGAGGTGAACATTTGCACCACTTTTGTGTGTGGTGTTTACAAACAACATGAACATACTAATTTTATTAATTTATAAAAAAATTTGATTTATGATTTCATACTTAATTTAATTTATTACGTTTTGTGCAAACCAGTATTCAATATACAAGTGGTTCATGTTCATTTAGGCTTATGTTCAGGGCTATGCAGCAGACGAACAGTTGCTCTTTGAGGCAACTCTCTATGAGTCCTGAGGATACTCACAGTTGGAGATCATATTGTATTCAGTAAAGTTTTAGGCACCAGGCATGCTTTCTCTGCCTAATGAAACCTGGGAGAATCCAACTTGCCCACAGACACACAGGAGGATCAAGGCCTAATATTATGCTAACGTATGCGTGTCGAACAATGGCTTTCTCCATGGGACTGTGCACCAGAGTCAGTCCACACATGAGATCAGTGCAGAAGGCTTAACTCCAATGAGATGAGCTTTAAGGATTAATGCAATTACAATGTGCCAAAACCAAATTGATTTTTTTTGCAGTGCTTTTGTTCTCTGCAAACTTACGTTTTAAGATCTCTCATCCACCTTCTCTGCTGTAACGCATGGTCTGTTTGCTATAGGGATGAAGGCAGATCATGGGTGATTTGTTTAAGAAAAGAATGTCTTAAGAATGATTGTCTTTGGCCTTGTAGTTCACAGTGACCATATATTCACCTTATGTGAGTGCGGGAATCAAACATTTTGACTTGATATTATAGACAACATGGATTTTAAATGATTTTAGCTGTGACCTTTTACAACAGTTAGTTCTGGTCCTCGAATTTCATTGGCTGTGTGATGCTTTAAGAGTCCAACAGTAAACAATTTAATAATCAATTAAAAAGGAATTTATACCTGTATGTATGATATTACGCTGTAGTCACTGTGGGCACCATCTTCTGGTCAGACGCGGGAATTCATTCGGCACGTGACTCTCACAGTGCATTATGGGTATTCTGTAGCCGCTGAGCGTACATCGGTTGTACACTCGTTATTGCAGTGCACTGTGGGATTGAATGAGTGCACTTTATAATGTCCACTATGGTTTCAGACACGACTACAAATGGCTGTCCCCTTAAATAGTACCCTATTTAAGGGTAGGCTATATAGGGGTTGATTTCGGACACAGCCAGTGGGTCATTGCCCAAAATGATTCATTCAAAAACACAGATTCATTCAGGAACTTTTTGTGCTCAGCGGTTAATTTGGCTAATCCACAAATTATCCTGTGCCCTTCTTCAGAGCTATTTTCATTGGTGGAGCACAAATAGACAAAGTAACAGGCAATATTGTGTCTAAAATGTAAGTTATTAAATATTAGCTTTGTGTTTATTGTACTATTGTATAAAAGCAATGTCAATATCGCAATATGCTGGTGGTCTGTTTTATTAGCACATCTGTGATTATGTGCGATCTCTGGTGACATCATAACAGCAGGATTGCAAGTGTGAAATTGCCTAAATATATTTCGTGTTTTAGAATTGGTAGAGTATGAAAAAATAGCTATGGAATTGGAATATTTTCAGCAGTTTATTGGTTGACTTGCTAAATGCATAACAGACCGGACAATGTCTGTTGCAAATGTTGTTTGTAAAGTAATTAAAAATGGTTTAAAAAAAAAAAGAATCAGGTTGCACTTTTTCTTTTACTCTACGTGCACTTTTAATGTACTTACAGTGCACTTATACAAGGTTTAGTGGGATTACTAATAAGTGGCCTACATAGTATGTTCATGTAAAACAGGACTGTAAAATAAAGTGCTACCAAGAATCGCATGCACAATGGTCATAGCAAGTGCATCAGAAGCGATGGACAATTTGCGTTGCATTAGTGTATCATGAGTATTTGACTGATGATTGACTAGCTGCCAGAGGTTGTTAATTTTGGTTGGTGTCCCATGACAGTGGCAGGGCAGCACGGCTGGAGCTCTGGAATTTTAATCAGTGTTTAGGAGTTTGAGGGGGAGGTGTCTGATTCACTGGACCAGTTAAGGACAAGTTTTATATTTTGAACACATCCGTACACAGTCTGAATAATACAGTAGTGACCACCAGCATAATGAGCTGAGCAAACTCAGCAACACTGTATGACAGGGAAGTTGGAGAGGGTCTTACAAGAAGTACCTTTTCATTTTATTATAAGACGTTAACTTCATTTTGTGTATACAATATTTGGTCCGTTGGACGTTCATCTGTCTATGATAGAAAGTTTAATATACTCTTTGACAAATCTCAAACTGTTTCTTAAAAATAGAATATTCATGTTTGTTTGTTTTTTTGTTCCCCTCAGTTGTGTTTGTTTGAGTGTTTTTCTTCTTCCGTGAGTTATTGGTTTTGATGCCCTGTGGGTCCTCGTATTCAGTAGGTTTTTCTAGGTCACCAGTAGCTAACGTCAAAAGCGTTTATTTGATGTCATACGGCTGACTGCATTGCTATGGCAACAGGAAAAGCTTTTATGCCCACATGCATCCTTTGAAACCGTGTGTCTTCAAAAGAGGAGAAATAATTTTCAGGCAACGTTGCATATGTTGCATTACAGCCATATGTTAGTTTAACTAGTGATGTTTTACTCATTACCTCTCATGTTGAACAGTTCTGTATTTCACATGAATCATTATTGTGCATGTTTGTGAGAATGTGTTTCATATCTATTCATATCTATTTTGACACAAATATGGAAGCTCATTTTTGCCATACAAGAACAAAATAATTATTTTATTACATAAAAAACTCATTAAAGTAGAAATTTAGATACTAATTAGAGATAAAAAGTTGAAATTATGATACAACATACAAAACATATAACAAAACCTAATAGCAGATTTGATCACGTTACCAATGAGCATCAGCAATTTTATAAATGGCAGAATATATATAATGAAAAATACTCAGAAAGCTTTATTTAATGAAGTATCTGTCCATTTCATTTTTGTAGTAGGCAGACATATATGTCATGCATGCTTCAGCTGGTTGAGAGAAATCCAGGAGGATTATCATGGAGTCTGCCAGGCTTTGGTGCGCTGCCAACTGATGCAATGCCGCTCAGTCAATCTAACGTTGAGGCATTATGTAATGAGTCAGAACTTGTTATTAAGCCCTTCATTTGGTCTACGTATATAGCAGTGCTTCTCTCAAATCATGACCTAAAAAGTAGCTCTGTTCCAAAAACAACAAAAACAATGCTGAATGCAAATAATAAGATGCAACTAACCATACAGTAGTACATCATTTGGATAACTTTATCATGTTGTTGTTTTGTTGCAAATTCTGTCACTTGAAGTTAGACAAATAACATGACATACCAACATCCTTTATGATAAATAATAATGTTTTCTTTGGGGTCAATTATATAAATAAACAATTTAAACTACTGTTCAACTTTGGGGTTGGTAAGATTTATGATTTTATTTTATCAAAAATAAAGTAAACAGTAATATTGTGAAATATTACTATTTAAAAAATTCTATTTAAATACATTTTAAAATGTAATTTATTCCTGTGATGGCATAACTGAGTTTTCAGCAGACATAACTCCACTCCATTACTCAACGTGATCCGTCAGAAATCATTCTAATATGATCTGATTTGATGCTCAAGAAACATTTATTATTATTATACATTTTGAAAACAGTTTTTGTGGAAATCATTATGCAATTTTTTTATGATTCTTAGATGAATAGAAAATTCAAAAGAACAGTATTTATTTTAAATAGAATTTGTAACAAATTATACAAATTATATATATAAGTGTGTGTGTGTGTGTGTGTGTGTGTGTGTGTGTATATATATATATATATAAAAAATATATATATATATGTATGTGTGTGTATATTAATAAATATATATAAAATGTATATGTATATGAATAAATATATACATAAAATAAAGAAAGAATATTTTTTTTGTTACTTATGTACGATAAACACATTTGGTGTTGGATTGCCACTTGATTGCCATTGGTTCCTACAGCAAAACCAGTGAGAAGCACTCATCTAGAGCAACTCTCACCTTTACCCTCTTCTTCCTTCAGTTCTGAAGTTCAGTTCAGAACATGTTCCTGTTGCTCTCAGAGTGAACATTCCTGTGGTAAGCTTCATGGAAGTTAAAGAGAGATGATATATTTGTATGAATAACCAATGAGCGTGCTTCAGATTTAATGCAAGCAGAATGAGGTACTTGAATGTCAAATGACCATCTGGTGCTTCAGCGCAATGTGATACACTTTGATCAAGGAAAGCAAACAGTCTTTCTCTTGCTTATAAGGTGTTTGTCTTTTTAGAAGGGAGGTGGAATGTATTCTTAGCTTTTTACTCCCAAGGCCTGTAGTTGAAGTTACCTGAAGTAACATTTCAGTGTTTTCCTATGTTTCCTTAATTCTTCTGCTGAAAGCATGTGCCCTTTTATCACTAACAGTGTTTTTACAGACAAAATGCAGTGCTCATTTTGGCCCACAGCCTTTATACAATAAAGTCAATTTATCTTCTCGTGAAAAAGATTTACGCGTCTGTCTCTGACAGCAAAGCTTTTGTATTAGTAGTGTTGGCACAAACACACTCTGCAGCAGATCACATCAGCACAAAGATGCATAAAAAGAGCGGAGTGTCTACACAGTGATTTGACCAACCCTGTGTCAAAGGAAAATAAATAGGAAGGCTTTAAATTTACACTGCGTTGACACTGTGAAACAAAGTGTTTTGTGTGTGTGTGTGTGGGTGGGGGGGAAGCGCATACATGCAAGCTGCTCTGCTCGTAAACATGCGGCCAAGTGACCTTCCTCTGAGGATGTTTGTTTTCCAAGGAAAGGCTGCTTTGATGACTAACTGACTCAGCGCTTTTGTACAGGCTGCGTTATGCCCGTGTTATGGATGGGCTACCACAGCCCCCAGCTCGCCCTGCGATGAATTTCTCCTGTTTGAACTGTAATAACAAACAACCTTTTGTATATAATGACCTAGAACACTGTGATGCAGTGCATCTTTAATAATTTACATCTTTGTTCAAAATGCGTAAGTGTTTTGAAAACCGAATTGAGGTCAGGGGATGAATACAGTGTTCATGTGTGTTTAATACATTTATTGCCAATGACACGTTCCAATGGAAAACTAGATCTATGTGATCTGTGACTCCAAGTCATTTTGAAGACAAAACACTTATGTTTATACATTTGACTGATGTTTTTATCCAAGCTGTACATATTATCACTGTGTGTGTGTGTTATCTAGGAATTGAACCCATTACCCAAGCGCCACATTAGATGAAGTCTGGAAATTTCCTAACACAGCTTTAGCAGTCCTGAAGCTCAGCAACACTATTGATCTCATGTGAAATGCCCTTCATGCAAGGAATATCTAGGAGTATCTATCAGACAGCTCACTGAATCTGTGAAGTGTGATTCTGTATGACACATGATCTTTCAATCTTTAATGGCTGCTCAAATCGCTCTTTGTTATATTATTTGTATGCCTCCAACCTCTTCCCACATGCATGCAGCAATCCAGAAGGAAATGATTTTGGCTTAGAAACTTATGGTCCTGGCTTAGAAATAACACCGGCCAAGATAGCATTGAACAGTTTAAGAGGATTAACTAAAATCTAAAGGGTTATCTAATTACATTGAACTATGTCATGAACCTGAGGCCCAGACTTTCTAATTACAGTGGCCTCAAAAAGTTGGACACTTAAACCACACTTATAAATACATGAATTTCATTGCATTAGGCAACAAAACTGAGAATCGTCTTAAACCAGGTGGCAAACAATTAATGCTAGAGCCTTTTTTTTCAGAACTAATGTAACTTTTGTCAGTGTTTAGAACAGTGTTTAGCGTTTCTGTTCATGTACATTGCTCTGTAACATTACAGTTCTGAAACCGGTTTAATTAGAAAAAAAACACCTGTAAGGTTTTTTTTTTTTGCAAATACATTATACCAGAGCTTGAATAGAGCTTTATACTAAATAGCTTTATACTAGAGCTTGTGACTAAACCTCGTAACTCCAGCAGATCCTCAAACTTTTGGCAAGACCTCATTCAGTAGCTCCACATGCCTCATTTGAGAATGAAGTGCTGGACACATTTTGGAGGCCGTCTCTCTGCTTGTTTGCAGTGCAAATGTAAATAAATAACTGGTTCTTTGAAGTATAGTGTTTTCCTTATCAAAAAAAACAACAACAACACAATGATTGTAAAGGCTAATGTTTTATGTATTTGAGGAGCAGAGAAGAGTCTTAGTCTGGTATTTGCCCTCTAATCATAGCCAATATAGCCTGTGAATAGCACTTCATCTTTTATAATACAAGATTTTGTCCAAACGTATTAAACTACAGGACAAACAGAGCGCCCACATAGCTACAATAAACGTTGTAACTTGTAAGTTGATGAAAAGTGATTCTGAACTTACTGCCTCAATGCAACTGACTAACAAAACACAAATCTCTGACATTCGCTGGTGAAAAAACTCCATTTGGTCTTGATTTCATTTCATTTCATTTCATTTTTTTTTTTTGACTGATGTTTTTATCCAAGCTGTATCACTGTGTGTGTGTGTTATCTATTTAGCAAAACATTTTATATATAATGACACAGGCAAGTGTCGGATCATACATAAAGCCACAATATTAACTAGTGTTCAATTCAAATTTTTTAAATAAAAAAACCCCTGCATAGTAGCGGTTCTGCACTAACCTGCACTTTTCGCTGGTTTCAAAACAAACACCACACTGGACATTACCTGCCACACATTTTCATAATACTTTAACAGCTGGTGATAAATCCTCAGAAAAAACAAAATCTAATGCCAGTGACTTGACAGCTGAATGCTGGCATTTCACTGACGTTGGATGCGTCACATTTCCATAGGCCATTCTATTTGAATTCATTATTGGTTGACTGTCCGACAGATTGAACTGAGAAAGAAATTATACAAGTTTTAAAAGTTAAATGATGTGGAATTCACTGCCTTTCTTTCTACATCGACTGGTTTCACCTGATGACTGTCACATGTCCATCAGATTCACTAGTAGCACATTATCATTCTACAAGCTCATAGGAAAACCCCTCACTCCCACTAGTTTTCAGGCTCCTAGAACCTGCATTCATTTAATAGCCGTCATGTGTCCGATTACATTGTTTCACAGAGAGAAATAGTAAATGTACCCTTGTGAAATCCCCACGCTCTCTGGTCATTTCCTCTTTCTTTGAATTCTTAGAGAATTAAAGTTGTAGGCAATGAAGTCAACCAAATTTAGCTGTTAACCAGCAGATTGGAAACCTCGGGACATGACATTATTGCATACATTTCTCTGTTGAGGGGAGAAAATAACTTTCCATGACTCAAAATGTATTCTCAATCTGGATGAACTTCTTGTATTGAGGAAAGCACTTTTAACAAGAGAAAATGCAATCTAGAGGGTTTATTCATGAATAATTTGCCTTAGAATTTGCAATATTGTGTATTAGAGTAGATAAACTGAGGTATGGCTTTACCTAACTAAGCAGTGTACGCTTTAGCCGAGACACTAATGGTATGTTTAGCCTGAAGGATTTATTAAAGGTTTCTTTTTTTAGATTCTTTGCCCTTTTCTTTTCAGTAAAAAGAGAAAGATAATGTTTTATTCATGCTGTACTGTAGCCTGTGGCAAGCTAAGAATTTTTCGGTGAGATTAGATATGTTAAGTCATTTGTTAAATTGTTCAACAGGATAATAGGCTTCAAATTTGCATGCGAGCATTGCCTTTGATTGCTTCATGTTTACAAATCTTTCAAAGACAAACTGTAAGTCTGCAGCAGCAGATAATCACTTTCTTCTCCTAAGGGTAAGAAAAGCTGACCTGTATGGAAATGTGCACTTTGCATCCATTATTATTTGGGGAATTTTCTCCTTCTTTAATTTGAAAGGCTTTTTAGGTCCTGTGTGGTGAAAAATGGAACAAATTAACTCTTTATTGTAAACAATTTGCCTCAACTATGTACACCGATGAGCCAAAACTTTATGACCACCAGCCTAATATGCTTTTGGTCTTTCAAAACAGTCCCGAGATGTCCTGTGGTATCTGGCACCAAGACTTTAGCAGCAGATTCTTCAAGTCCTGTAGGTTGTGAGGTGGAGCTGCAGTGGATTGGACTTGTTGGTCCAGCACATCCCACAGATGCTCAATTGAATTGAGATCTGGGGAATTTGGAGGCCAGGGCAACACCTTGAACTCTTCATCATGCTCCTCAAACCATTCTTGAACAATGTGTCATGTGCAGTGTGGCAGGTGCATAATCCTGCTGAAAGAGGCCACTTCCACCAGGGAATATTGTCATGAAGGGGTGTACCTGGCCTGCAACAATGTTTAGGTATGTCAAATTTACGTCCACATGAAAGGCCACTGTTAGTAAATTCTCACGACTGCTGACTTCTTTCAGTCTTTCATCTCTGGTGTAGTTTGAGTGTCATGCTGATATCGTGAATGTGATAAACTACACCCACACAATAAAATTTCCCTTATCTCCTGCTAAAATATTACGTTTGCATGATAGTACTGGGAGATGAAGAGAAGGCCCACATGTGAGATAAAATATGAATTTGAGTGTTTTTAATGTTAATTTTGAAATGCACAAATGAGGCTCTTAACTGGTAATTGGTGTTTAATAACAAGTAAATTGGGTTTGACTTGAATGTGCTGCATGGGGAAAATTTAAAATGATAAACATAAAAAGGTAATTAGAACCTAATCTTATGTTAAGAAGATCAAGCTCTAAATATGGCATGTGAGATTTATGCCATATTTTTATATTTTATGCATGTGTTGGAAGATCAGCTTTTATGTTTTTTACTGAACTAGAGCTGGAGGATTCACAGTTCAGTCAATCTTTAAAACTTCAAAAAAGGTTTGCTCTCATAAATAGATCATTGTATGCCTCATTTGTTGACTCTAAGCAAAATAAATGTGAACCATGACAATTGAAATCAACTCAGAGTCAGACAAAGCATGCTCTCTGATACATCAAAGAAGAGGGTTAGAAGATATTGTCTCATCATCATCATCATCTACTATTGAGTTACAAATCAGATTTGTAGTTATTTTGCAAAAAAAGACTTTGTTTTTTTTTACTGGGCTTAGCCAGTACAGTTTATTTTTGACCTTGTGAGAGACTCAACTGTATGTTCACTTTATATAATGAAGAGGGGAAAAAAAAACACCCCATTTGAATGAAAGGCACACATGTGTCAAAACATTATGGGTAGTCATAAAAGGTGTCCGTTTCAATTACATTAAACTGACTGTGACTTCAGATAAATTGATGTTTGAAGGAGATGAAGGTAATGGAGCACCTGGGTCTCGTGAGGTTGTCATTTTATACATGCTTCAAATCAGAGGACAAAGACCTTTATTCGGTCCATATGTGAATGTCTGATGTCTGAAAAATATTTTTTTTTTCATTGCTCTCGATCCCCCCCCCCCCCCCCCCAAAAAAAATAAAAATGGAACTGATTTTGCATGAGATAGGCGTAGGACAGGCGTAGCAGACCTGACTTTCTCTGTACACGCGTGAGTGTGTCAGTGTGTGATGGAAAGACGAAGAGAGAGCAGTCAAGCAGACGACTCTTCCCAAGGCAATAACAGTTCCCTCGGGTGTGTGAGTGAGAACAGAGAGGACAGGTGCAGGGGCCGACTGCGCTCTCAGCACTGTGACTAATGGAGCTGAGAGGCAGAGAACGACAGAGACAAGAAGGAAATGATGAGAGGAGGATGACTGTGTGGTTGAAGGGGAGTTGAGTGACTTCGACTCGTGGGAGTGTGTCTTTTACTCTACACCATGCATGAAGTGACTCTCACTGTCAAGTGATGGGCAAATTACATTGTTACTGTAAATGAAATCTAGGACAGCATCTGTGGGTATTTCAACATGAAGTACTTCTATACAGAGAACTGATTTTTAGGGATGTTTTTGTGGTGATTCCCAACAGGGGTACCTAAGGTTCCACGAAACTTTAAGGTTAAAACTTTTCTTTAACTGTAAAAATATATTAAAATACATTCAACAGAAGGAAATTAGAAATAATACATTAATATCACGATTGCTTTCAGTTTGTTTTTAAGAAAAGAAAACTAAATATATTTATGCATTAATGTGAAACATTTTAGCAGAATATATGTGCTGCCCTGAGTCACAGTTATGGATACATTTTCTGACTTAATTTTACTGACTTTATTATATTCATAATATTAATCATAATACATATTTAATAGAGTTAAGAATATCTGTAAAAATATATTCTGTTTTCTTTTCTTTTATATATGTGTGATATATATATATATATATAATATATACACACACACATTATATAACAGTATATTTACACACACACACACACACACACACACACACACACACACACACACACACACACACACACACACACACACACACACACACACACACACACACACACACACACACACACACATGTATAAAATATAACATTATTGTTGTTGTCAGATGTCTTAGGAAGGAAGTTTGGAGGAAGTTCTAATGACCAAATCAAATCCACAAACATTTAAAAACCAAATGTTCTCTGCAGAAGACACAAGTAAATTGGTGGTTCTCAGGAGAATATAACAAATAGGGTTGGAATAGTCTGATTTACAGCCAAGCGACAGAGAACATTCTGGAAGTTTACATATTGCACAATTTGTGTGGCATATTATAATAACCCAAACACTGATCAGACAGGGACAAATGAACCATTCATCAAATGAACTAAATGACAGTAATAGGGAGAGAATGCTGTGAATCTCCAGTGTTTTTTTCCCGCTTAGACTTCAGAGAGTATTTCTGGAGGTCTCACTGGGGACACTGGCACAGCTTTTACTGCTGTCTGAATAGCAACAGATGAGAGAAGGGGGAGACTCAAAAATGATTACTGTCAAATGTGTGTGTGTATGTGTGCAAGCACTTTGTCTTCAAGCCTACTGAAGCATATACACACTTCTCTTCTCAATCCTCTCTGTCTGTCTGACTCATAATGAGCTCATATCCAGTTACATCATAGCGAATCGGCCCTTTGAATCCAATAGGTAGCCGCTGGCTGAGAAACTCATTCACCCACCAACTGCTAAATTTGTGAGAGATTTATTGGCTTTTTGATATGTGGAAATAATTCTCACGGGTTCCATGCCACAAAATCGAGCTGGTTACGGTGTGGATGAGAAAACATCCTATCTTTTTTCTCTCCCTCTCTGTTGAGTCTGATTGACGTGCTCGAAACTCTGAGCCAAGTGGCTATTGTCCAACTTTGCTTATGTCTGTCTCTACAGGTTTTGTGTTAGGGTTTAGTGTGCTGATTAAATTTGGGAAAGTTCAGCAGAAGGCCTCAGTTATGGGTAATTGTAGCCGTCAGACAGTTTCAATGAAAAAGTAGCTTCTCTTTGTTACTCTGATTTGCTGAAGACTTGCTCTTTAGTTTTGCTCTTACTCTTTATATCACATTTCTTCCATTTTAGCAACTTTACATTGGCTTCCTGTAAAGTTCAGAATTGATTTTAAAATGGCTAATTTTGTGTACAAGGCTTTATCTGGCATTGCACCAAAATACATTTGTGATCTTCTGATTCCTTACTCTCCCCAAAGAACACTTAGGTCTGGTTATCAGCTTCTCTTAACTGTCCCACGTTTTCGCTGTAAAACTAAGGGTGGTCGAGCCTCTTCTGCAGCACCTAAACTTTGGAACAGTCTGCCCTTAAATGTGAGGTCGGCTCCTTCATTAGCCAGTTTTAAACCGGGTCTTAAATTGTATTTGTTCTCTCTGTCTTTTGATTAGATTAGGTTAGTTATAGGTTTTTATTTTTACTTTTTATTGTATTTTGTTTATATTTTGTATCCTGCATGGTTTCTCTTTATGCTTTCTTTTTTAAATGCTTAATGTTTACAGCACTTTGGTGCAACTATGTTGCTTTGAAATGTGATATATAATTTTTTTTTTTTACTTGACTTGACTATATCAAATCTAGATATGCGAAAATCATGTTATGGATTTACACCATGTCAAACGTTGCCACAACATGAAGCTTAAACATTCTCAGGAAGTGAAAGTACAGTGTCAGTTTTGTGGACAAACATTTCTGTGCTGTGTTCTCAGAACTGCTGAATATTGACAATTATAAAATGAATGTTCAACAAATCTGACTCACTGAGCTATAGTCAGAGAGGCAGATTTACTCAGACTGCTTATTTTTAGATTCACTTTTTTTCTCTCCACGTTTTACGTTTTAAACTAGATTTGAAACATTTGTTCCCTTTGTTTTATGGATACTCTTATATGTTATTGATTCTGAATTATATTAATTATGTGAGCAATGTCTTTAGTTTTTATGCAAGTTGCTTGTGATCTGTCAAAGTCTAATTTGAACCTTCAACTTTTGCCAATTCATATTGTTTCATGTTGTATTGTGGATGAGCATATAAAACAGTGTCTGAGCATTGCTCTGTAAACAACTGTCAGAGAAACGTTACCCAACAGGAAGAGAGAGAGAGAGTGTGGTCACCATTGGAAACCGTTAATAAAACCACAGTTAGTTCCAAAACACAGCCAAATAGACAAAAGGACAGGTCAGTGTAGTCATCAGACAAATATTAAGCTTTCAATTGCCTGGCATTGGAAAAAGTTCTGACCCCATCTTGGAACAAAAAGCTCCTCAGAAGGTCATGATGTCCCAGACAATGATTTTGCATCATCCATACTGCCGGGGACACACTTAATGACTTGCTGAAACATTCTAAGACTAAACTGAACACACTTACAGACCGGCAACGACTGGAGCAGATTTTAAACACAGACTGTGAACACCGACTGAACTGATCGCTGTGTGATCAGTCGTATATATCATAATCTGCCTTACAGTCATTAAGTGTGTCCCCGGCTTTAGTCTTGTTAGCTATTCTTAGCCTCCTTATAACTATACTTAAGTTCTTGCAGAGTCACGTCGGTAAAAAAGCTTTAACTTCATAATTAATTAATTATTTATTGAGAAGCTCTAGAGTTGCAAAAGCACCATCGTGACTGATCATGTACAACCCTGCATGAGTCACTTCCATGACAAGTTTCCTTCAAATGCAATAACTAGGAAGTTGATTAGGCCCAGGTATACTTCATTCTCTACGTTCGCTCTGTCTTGCACACAGTTTAGTGCACTAGCCTTTCAAAGTCTTTTGCCGTGAGCGCCGAAAAACGCACGGCACAGAATTTGTTTTCTAGTGCTCAAGTCACTCACACATGCGCTGTTGGAATGGATTAAAACATTATCATCAGCATTAACATGAAATTTCCATAATAATACCATACATACTGTTACATTTAATGCTTTTAAAGGAATCCATCCCTGGGTGGCGAATGAAGTAGCATTACTGTAATATAAACTTCTTTACTATCATTTGCAACCTAATACAGTGTGATATTCATTTGAAGTCTTGGACAGGAACACTTGTCAGCTTAAAGATGTTTAACATTTAAATCATGAATTTGATCCCTGAACAAGTACATTCTAAATATTTTACATAGAAACAGTGAACAGTTTATAAAAGATATCACCATCAGTCAAAACAGCTGCATGCGATCTCCTGATGCTCATAAACGTGTCGGTTCATTTGAACCCTCCTCAAGCTGCTGTCAACGCCGTCACTCGTCGTTACATTTCACTCCGCATCTGCGTGGCCAATATGCACTCTAATGGTAAAAAAAGTATAATATTTACGCAGAAAGAGCAGATGAGCATTATACAGCACTGACTGACGTTTCAGTGTATCATGTAATGATCATGACAGCTGTGAAAAACATGCTCTACTCCTTTCTTACAATTTATATTACAGCTAGACATATCAGCAAGCTATCTCTCTTGGTTGTTAAAGTGATGTTGAACAGACATGCATGCTGAGAAGAAAGTGAACATGGGCAGGTGCTCTGGTGGAAGTTACTTGACTGACAGCACAAAAGCAGGGGATTGAGTCCCGGCAGAGGTGGGCTTTGAAAGATTTCGGTCAACATTGTGCTCCTCAGCAAGGAGCCCAGTTTTCAGGGGTACAATCCTGAAAGCAGTTTAGTTCTCTATGCACCTGCTAACTGACAGACAAACAAACTGATAAACAGCTGTCATGTTATTGTCGTTATATTATTACATGTAAAATTGTATGTATCGTGAGCACAGGGTCACTCACTGGCTTAAAAATAACTGATATCTTCCAAAGGATCCTAATGCTAGGAATTTGGATATTTATTTTCAACAATGTGAATGTCTCAGTTTAACATTATTTATTCATAATCGGTACATTTCACTGGATTCTTTGGTAAATTAGTCAGCAAACTCGGCACAGGCTTTTACGATATGAACTTGACAGTATTGCCACAACATGTAAGTAACCGTGTTAATTCTAATGCCTGATCTGTTACCAGTCATTTCTGATGTAATGATTCATGTAGCTGCAGTCAGATGTTCTTTGTCCTGTCAGTAAATCAAACCAGTGACTAAATGGTCAACTTCACATTGTTTCTCTTAGTAGGGTGTTAATTATCTGTTATTTAAACTGATTGACTCATATATATATATATATATATATATATATATATATAGAGAGAGATAGCGATGAAAGAATGATCCATTTGCAATAGCTGTAGTCAATCAAACAGCACGCGCTGGAGCTGTCAATCAAACAGCACGTGTTTATCACTGACTGAGTTCTGGATGGTGCCAAAACTCCCTAATCAACAAATCTCTTATTTACATTGTGTTTGCACTGTTAGTTATAATGAAAGCATTCGTTAGTGTGCAGAAATCGAGTTGCAATGACGAGATCGCTGCATACATGTCAGTGATTGGCTATGCTCATCTCTGCAACCTTTCATGCCATGATATAAATATAATGCCATAGATCTAATTGCATTGCTATAATTATCACTTTTCATGAGTAGTTAACATTCAGAGCTGTAATAGTAAAAACGTGCTAAAAGTTAAAGATGAGTTAAAGTCCAACTGAAATAAAAATGTACCCTATTTACTTTGTTAGCGCATATTACTAGTCTTGTGGTGAAAAATGAATCTGTGCAAGTTAATACACAGAAAAAATCTCGTTGTAATCTTTAATCAAAGTCTGAAAAGTTACTTCCGGTCTGTAATGGCGTTCCTTTTCTGATGACGTTGGCTTGACGGCTTGGGTTGGGCAACGCTTAACCACTCCCCTCAAACCGTTAGTCTGCTATGAGCAGAGATGGAGAGGAGGAGCGCTAGAGTAAAACCCTGCCCTCTGTTCAATATTCCTTTTCACTGGGAAATATGTCACAACACTGGAGAAAAGTCGTTTACAACTTCCGGTTCACGCAGACTTTAAACATGTAATACTAGCTAATTCATATGCAAAGCTTTTAACCAATCACAGCAGTGGGCGTTTAAACTGAAGTCTCACAGCAGACACGCCCCTTCAAACAGAGCGTTCAAATCAGAGGCTAAAATCAGGCTAAGAAAAATGCCTTTTATTTCTAAATTATGACCATTTTTGAAGTAAAAATTATACTAACATTATAAGTGCACCCCAGGTGTCACGTATCAGTGTTTGTTTGTATTTTCAGTAGTCACATGTCTTCCTTTGTTCTTTTCTCGCCACTCCTTCATATCCATGGTTACTGTCATTTAGTTCATTTGTATCACCTGTGTTTAGTTAATCATCATCATCATCTGTGTCACCTGTGTTCTGTTAATCAGTGTTCATCAGTGTTTGTATTTAGTTCCTTCCTGTTCAGTCAGTCTTTGTCCAATCTCCGTCCTACTAAGTGTGTGTGTCGTCTGCCTGTCTGTACCTGTTTGTGTTATATTGTTAGTAAAAGTTTGCATTGGAACTTTTGATTCTCCCTTGTCTTCTTCTGCCTGCACCACACCGTGACACCAGGAAACATTATGAAACAATAAAACAATGCAGTTCATGACCCTTTTAACTTTTAAATGCATAATTTTGCAAACACATGAGGAGAGTTCTCTGCATGAAAGACCCACGAATGGCAGACCAACGTGCTATACTACATTCTCTTCGAAACGTTAGGAAATTAAATTAAATTGATTATGATTTTAACTGTGACAAGATGATTGACAGGGCAGTTTAAATGGTGACATGATGCACGTAACTAAGCGACAGAGCCAATTGTGACGAAGTAGTATGTCCCAAAGTTTGCCTGTATACTCTTCTGCTACACACTCAAAAGAATGTACTTTTTCTTTACAAAAACAGTATATACTTTTAGGGCATGTATATGTATATACTTAAGTAGGTCAATTCAGGGCACAGCATGAGACAACAAATGCAAACATACTTAGAATCCATGACAACGAAGGAAACAGAAAAAGAAGAACAGAAAACAACAAGAAATAAACGAGAGGTCCATGAAACACAAAAGAGAAACTACACTCTAAAAATATTGGGTTGTTTCAACCCATGTTTGGGTCAAATATGGACAAACCTAACAGTTGGGTTTAAAAAAATAAATACAAATTTAAGCCAATGGTTGGGTTTGTATTTGACCCAAACATTGGTTGAAACAACCCAGCATTTTTTAGAGTATGGACTACACGTTACAGTTGTTTCGTAAAGGAACGGTGTCGTTTTTTTGTGTGTTTTACATCATGGTATCAATGAGAATCGCTCGATTACGGTTCTACCTGTGAAGATTATCATGATGAAACAGTCATGGTGTGACTGTTTTAAAAAGCAGCCTGAGTGCACAATTGCATCAGAACTTTATTGGAATAGATACAATGCCACATTCATAAATAATGAACAATTCATGTCAGTGTCATACGGTGATCACCTATTTCAAATAAATATTTGATGCGACCTCCACTACATGATGGTGAAGGCTTTAAATTTATTTTAAACAGACAACTGTTTCAAACATGCTCTATTATTGTTGCTTCTAGGCGTTTCACTGAAGCATACAGTAAATATCAATATGCTTTGGGATACTAGTTTTTTGCATGATCTAAACCTGTCTCTGTAAATGCTTTAACTGAAAGATGAGTTGTCATTCTCACTGGTGCCTGCTCTTCCTCTTTTAGAATTGATAAAGATTAGCCAAGATTTTTAAACAGATCTATCCCCTAGTGTTTTTATCTAAAAATATAACCCTTACTACTAGCTTAAAAAAGATATGTCGTTGTACTGTAAAACATTTTTCGGAAAATGAAGTTTGATATCTCATATTTGAGTAATGATGCTCCCAGAATGCATCACAATTATTTCTATTTTATTCTTAAAATATAAGGGTCAGTACATGTGCTTTTTCTAGTTAATTTCTAGCAACCACAGCTAACTTTTTTTAACTGAACCTTTGCATATGTGTGTGCTATATGGTTGTTATGAATGTGTTGTTAAAAGAAATGCTCTCTCTCTCTCTCTCTTTTATATATATATATATATATATATATATAAAGAGAGAGAGAGAGGAATATATATATATATTCCTTTAACAACATGTGTTCAAGTCTATCAACCATACAGTACACTAGATAAATCTAAACTGTTTCACAAAGCAGAGGGATTATGATAGGAGGGTGTGTGTGTGTGTGTGTGTGTGTTGATAGCTCTCTGTGGTTGGGATGGGCTGTGGAGCTTCCGTTTCACTCGTCACCTCACCAGGAAGACGGCATGAGCTCACACAGGCATTTGAACGTGACTGGAATCACCAAATCATCACTTTTCCCACACAAAAACCACAGGGGAATAATCAGGGCATTTCTGTTCTGAAAGGATTCATTATATTCATACGTTTTTTTTTTATCATACTGTAACAATCAATTTTAAACCGCAACATCCACATCAATTCAAACTAAGAAGTGTTTGATTTATAGCAATGTTTAGGTCATACGGTCAAGATACAGCTGAACCGTGCTCAATATTTTCTTAAGAATTGGATTTCAGGAAGAATTTTCATCACTTTACCTCTCTTGAATATACTTTGTATTTTAACTGTAGCATTTTTTTGTTTAATTTGTGATTTCACAGTGTTATGTTTTGTAATTATAATCATTTACAGATGTCAGAGAAGTCTTTCCCAAGATTTGTATGAGGAACAGTAATCTTTTGTTTTTCTGTTACCCCCATCTTTGTTAGGAAAACTTATTTCATATTGTGTATAAAGACCTTATGATTACTTAAATGTCATTCCGAATGTGGGATGCCAACCAGCTGTGTTTACTGATCACTTTGTCTCAATGTCTATTTTAAGAAAGCTACTGTATATTCAAAACATATGTTTACAGTGGCTGTGAAAGCTAAATAGGAAGGAGAAAATTGGCTCATACTCCTATCTGAGAACCCAAAACAGTACCAAAGTGCATAATAGTGGCATTGTCCATCCAGTCTAACTTCCCATCCTTTTCAGGAGATTTGAACATTAGCAGATCAAAAGACAATTTGTCTGGACGAAAGAAGTGAGACGCGATCGGAAGGTCATATGTTCTTACACAGATATTTGGCTATTTTTTGAATCCCCAAAATGTGCAATCTCTCCATACTCTTTTATCAGGCGGATAAATCCTAGGCCGGCTCCATCTGGGACTGCTTTGTGTGGCATTTGGCGTGGCATGCCTGCCATCTGCGCTTGCATTGTTTCAGGCACTGGTGGCATGATGGAAAAGGCTGTGAGCAGGGTCAGAGCAGACAGTCTAGCGGCCCGTTTGAATAGGCAAACACAACCTAGAGAAACTTTTGTGGAGACTGGTTCTAATGAATGACTACATGCTGTTACATAAATGGTCAGAATTACGCCATCTTCACTTTTCAGCTGCCTCAGATCGGCCAGTTGAGCCCCAGGCTGAGAGAAGGGGCAGTGGGGCTCATCTGTTGACTTGGACGGCCATGAAAAGGGACATATCTTATGCAATCTGAACAGATTAGCTTTTATGTGGTGGACTATTTTGTTTTATCTCATTCTGTGCCAGTGACATCATATCTATAATGTGAGATTATTCAGTGGGCAGCTTTGAAAAACAGAAAAGGCAGCTATGCAGCCAGTTGACTGAGCAAGTGTCCTCTGCACTGGTGGAATTAATGAAAGAGTACAAACACACAAGTGGGCCTGTTCAGCTGTTCAGCAGGGATGGTGGAAAGAGGCGGGCCACCCCCAGCCTTTACTGGGAACATCCATTATGACCGTCTGCTGGCAACATCATCTAGCCACCTCGCATTCTCTGAAACCTGTGGCTGGAATCTCATGGTGAAGTTCTGTGGAATCTGCGTGCTGATAAGTGTTGCCTCATTATAATGTGACCATGTTTACATGCACATTTTCTGATTAAAGGAATAGTTCCCCAGAAAAAGAAAATTCTATTCTTTTATGGTCCATATTCTGGTTTAAAAGTTTATATGCAAGAGCAGCACACACAAGCATGAATTACAATGTTACAAAAGTAAATTATGATGTTTCTTTTAATGTTGTTGAAATGTTATTATTATTATTATTTTTTTTGTGTGTATCTAATGCCATTCAAAAGTTTTGGGTCAGTAAGAAAGAAAAAGAAAAAGTCTCTTATCCGCACCAAGGCTGCATTTATTTGATCAAAAATACAGTAAAAACAGTAATATTGTAAAATAATGTAATTTATTCCTTTGATGACAAAGCTATCATTACTCCGGGCAGTCTTCAGTGTCACATGATCCTTCAGAAATCATTCTAAAATATTGATTTGCTGCTCAAGAAACATTTATTATTATAATCAATGTTGAAAAGAGTTGTAAGTTGTAAGAGTTTTCTTAGTGTGGTTTTGTGGAAACCTTGATTGAAAATGTTTGTATCATTATAATGTTTTAACTGTCACTTTTGATCGATTCAATGCATTCTAGATTAATACAATTATTCATTTATTTAAAAAAAATCTTACTGACCCCAAACTTTTGAATGATTGTGTATAACCCACCTTTCACCTTTATTTAGACATGCTGATATAATGAATGTTTTGTAATGGTCAATATTCTAATTAAGGTCATTACATGACCCAATATTCTGATAAATACTGGTATATTATTGTGTGCCAGCTGTCTTATTCATATTTTTAGAAACCAGAATATTGGCTTAATCTTTATTAAGCCAATCTTTTTTTATGTTATTGTTCGTATTGGTTGATGTGTTTGCATGACACTTACCAAATTCTGAACGTTGTTGTTCATATAAATGTGGTGATTGACGTAATTCAACTTCCTACAATGTTTGTGCCATTTGTTCCATGCGTTACGTGACACTGAGGAATCCTTTTCTGAAGTGCAGTCTTCGTAACCCTTGTTGATGAAAGACAACACCCATAAGACAAAAGCAGAACAAAACAACTATGCGTATGCCTCCGTTCAGTGCAATGTGTCGTCATACATAGCTATTAATAGAATATCAAGCATTGATTTCTCAAACATGTATTGTGTACCCAAAGGTCTGACGTGTTAATATGAAGGCATGTAAACAAAGTGGGCCTCTGACTAGTTAAGATTAGACCCTTGAAAATGTGACAAAACAATTCCTTTTCCTCAGGTGGTCTTCTTGTTTGTTTTGACAGAGGGGGGGTGGGGATGGAATGTCAGCTTTCAAGCCTTCTCTACTCAGAAGGTATGGGAAGATGGGGGAGGAAAAGGGAGGGTATGTGGGTCACAGGGAGGTTGTCTGGGTGTTGTCTTCTAGTTTCCTCCATTTCCTAGCCTTCCCCCCATACATTAATGCCACTCCACATGCACACATGCAATGTCTTCCAGCTGCTCTGTCTCATATGCTTTAGGACCCCTCCCAAAGCACATAACTCTTTTCTCAGAGCTCTTTTCCAGGATAATTATGTGACTTTTTGTTGACTTGATTTGAGTCTATTGAGTAATTTGTTGAATTATATTTGAGATAACAAAGTATTTAATTATATATAATTATATCATTTCAATTATGTATTTTATATATAATTAGATTTTTACATTTTCAGAGTTAAATATTCCATAAGTTATCACTTTTTCTATTTTTTCTAAGTAATCAATTTTTTTTATTTTAGTTTGGTTTTTTGTTTTGTCAGTGTCCATTTTCCTCCCTGTCAAAAGCTTTTCTTTTCTTTTTTTTGGTCAAACTTTTTATTGGACATCATGCTTAAACCTACATATGTCATTTCATACGCCTCTCATTTAGACAGTTTTATAACCCATTCTCTTTTGTAGGCAGTTTTTTCCCAGACTGAGGCCTTCCGTCTCTTGCCTCAGTCAAAGATAATTCAAATGTCAGCGCTCCTTCAGACACAGATGGACACAAGACAGTCCTTTGCCCCCTGACTGACTTAACAAACCAGCAGCCCATCCTACTCACCGTAGCATCCAGATGGTAACAGGAGATATATATGTGTCTTTATATGTAGTTCAGGGCTTACATGTCTAAAGGTGGTCAGTGTGGTGATGGCTGAGAGCTAATGATATGTGTCGGAACTGACAGGAAAATGTTGCATAATTCATGGCATGCATCCCAGTAGTCGTGTGAACATTCATCCTGCATAAACAATATAATGTGTGCTGTACATTGTAATCCGGACGTGTTTGCATTATTTATATGCAACTTACAGTAAATTCTGCCCCTACATCATGTGATTCTGTTTACCCCCATGATACATGGGTGGGAGATCATGTACTTTGGCCTTCAGTGTGTGAGAGCCGGGAGAACATGGAGTATTTTCAGGTTTCCTGTTCATTTCGCTGGCAGCCAGTCTCCCACACACCTGCTGGGCGGAGAGTGTTGTGTTTATGCTTGTGTATGCATATTTAAGCATTCAAATATATGTTATGAACTGAAGGCATTAATATTATATTATATTTTCTTAATAATGTCTAATATTATTACTATATATTATTTTTAGAACTATCAATTCATTTTATGACAGTTTCAACATCAGTAATAAAATTGTTTGGCCTTCAGTAATTTGGTGTTAATTCTCTCAGAATACGAGCCAAGTCTCCATTGGCTGTTACACCTGTCCTTTGATCTTATCCAGTCCATCTGTGACATGTTGTATCATGTGGCATCTGTTGTTGTAGAATGGGACGGGAGAGGCGATATCTAGGCGATATCTTTGTGACCTTAAGGGCTGAGTTCAGTGGGTTATTATCTGCCGCGGTATCCTAATGATACGTTTTCAGTGCGGAGGTCACCTCAGAAGAAGCGCACGTCTTTGTGACAGAAGTTTTTTACTGTTGTTGTTGAGCTTTTTTAGGGAAGGGGGGGTTTACTGAACTTCACATCAAGGTTTCTCAAAAGTCACTTCCCGCAGTTAGAGATGCCCTATTTTTTGGTTTCTGGGATGTGAGTGGTTTTGTCAGACAGAGACATAAAGGCGTTCTCCTCAGGCTCACGCCAACATTGAACTAGGCCAACTGTGAAAAAGAATTGTGCTGCAGACATTCCTCTGGAAACGTATATATGGTCCACATTCCTTACAAATTAAATCCAGTCATATTTCCTAAGGTTTTGATCGTCAAGTTGCATTTGACTATAACTGGCTTGTGTAGTTGAGAGTCCACTTGTGTGGTCTGTATCAGATTGCAGAGTGTAATGTTTCTCTTGAATCCATCAAGAGAAATCGACTGGGAAAGTGCCTCACTCATTCTTTACTTGTCAGTTGGGGTTTCCCTGGTATGTTTGTGACCAAGTCTATACATGAGTACAATTGATTGTGTCTATCCCAGCATGTTTTGTAAATGTTTAGAAAAGTGCTGGATTTAAGTGCAACTTAAAGGAAAAGGTAAAACCTAGATGTTTATGGATTAATCTTTCATAGAGAGAAATGTTCACAAAAAAGTTCGGACTGGGATACTATATTAATTATGAATTAAGCAAATTAAGATGGCAGAATTGTTGTTTTTTTAATCAAGAAGTTAAAAATCAAAACAGAATGATGAATAAATACTGTAAGTGAACAAATTTACCCCCAAATTTTTTTTTACAGTGTTAAATTTATGAGAACTATACAGAGTCACATATTTCACAAAAAGTTTTTTTTAACACATTAAATGTCAGGAAGCAACACACACATATCTTGTTCCTCATTTGGAAGCTAATTCTGATCACTGGGTCACATTGGTTTCCATGCTTTGACTTTTCCATACATGTGATGATCTTGTGACATAACGAGATGCTAATGAGGCTCTATGAATGATGACTGAGTAAAGAAGCAGCAGACTGTACTGACCTACTTTTGCCCTTTGTCTGGAATTGGTTGCCACCCATTGTCCCTGATTGGAGGCCAGTTTTATTTTATTTATTTTTTCCTCAATGATTGTGAAGTTAAAAATTGGGATGGGGAAGGCTGGTCTATAGTCAGTACATGATCTGGCACTTGATTTGTTGGACTGATGCTTTTCTTTAGCTGGCTTACATTTAGTATTTGAGTCAGAATTCATGATGCAAGTCAATCTCGAGTTAGAAATTGGTATGTCTGGAAAATGTCCTGTTGGTTTGCTGGGGTACTGAATGTCTCCATTTGACTTGTTATTAAGAGTCAAAAATTACACCCAACGTGGCATAATATTATTTCTTATAATTGGTGAAAAAGGAGCATTATAAATTATTTTAATGAATGGGCTTGTGAAATGAAGTAGCCTAGCTATTAAACAACATGATAACAGAGTGACACCAAAGATCAAAAGACAAAGCCGATTGTGACCTCCTTGCCTTCCAGTAATGGAGATTCAACACACACATGATGTAACCATATGGTATACTAAAGTTTCTGCAGTACATTAGCACTTTGGTTAACTACAGCTAACCCTACTGTGGTTTTTAACACCGTGCCTGATCATCTCTGTCAACTGCTAGTGCATTTGTTTCCACAGAATGGATGTGCCAGAAATGTTTGAATGAGTACCCTGATGACAATTTCCATGTTTAGCATTATTATGTGTAAAAAAATTGACACACTCTACATAGACTTTTGTGTTTTGCGAGACTCTCTTTGTTTAATCAAGTGATCAAATTGATTAGTAAAGATTTGGAATATTAAAATGCTTTATTGGGATAATCAACACATTTAGCTTTTAAGCATTTACATTTTTTAACCTTGTTCTGTTTTAAGGATTTTTTAAGTCAAACATTTACATGTTTGACTTAAAAAATCCTACCAGCCAACAGCCACAGTATTCATCAGGCATTCTTTTTAAGCATTTCAAACATCTAAATAATTCATGTCTCACTTTTCACATTCATAATGCCCCATCTAGGACTACAAAACAGGGGTGTGAATACCTCTGGAGCAGAAGGGGAGCCAAGTCAGACCGTCTGTGCTGACTAAACTTAAATGTGTATTTAACGGGACGAACGACTGTATTTGAATGGACTTGTAGCTGTTTCTCTTCAACATTTTGTTATGTTTGGTTCTTGTCATCAGTATTAACTTTTGCAGATAACTCAACTGTTAGCTCTTCATATCTTTACGAACACCTCCACAATTCAGCACTTCACAATGAACAATGACTTTCAATACACAGAGGTTATATAACTGTGGGCCCATTGTGGAGGTGTTAGCCAAGATGTGAAATCTCTGAATGGTTATTTTCAAGCATAATGCTCCTCATATTCCGATTTTATTCAGGCTGGTTGTCAAAGGCATGAAGAAACATCTTAATTTTCACACCACATTTGAAGAGTCTTTTGTGATGCAGATTTTAGAGATGATTCATACACATCTTTCACATTAAAGCTTTAGAAATTTGTTCTATTCTGCTTTTTTAACAAATGTTTTCACTGTATGTTTATTCATAGGCTCCCTCAATTAAGGTGCTGGTTTGATATCAGCTAATGTCTTCTTAATGTGTATAATACTTTAAACACTTATTGAAAATATATATGTTATGTAGCATATTCCTCATTTTTTAGTTTAACCGTTTAGGTGAGTGAAACGTTTAGCAGATGAATCAATTTGTTCTGTCAATTTTAAAGACAAACTGATATGTGTGTTGTTAAAACATGCTATTGGCGCTCAGTTAGCACACCTCATGAAGGTGAGAGGTGATGACCTCTCGGTCCCTGACCTGCAATGAGAGAAGGAAACCCTCTCTGTGAACTGTTTGAGGTAATCACTGTAGTATCTGATGTGGGGGTCATGCCTAGTTTCAGTGAAAATCTAAGTCCAGGCATCCTGATACATGTCTAAGAAACATGCATGTGTAAATAGCACATTAGCAAAACACAAGAACAATTCTAAGATGAGATAAGGTGGCTAT
Source organism: Leuciscus leuciscus (assembly GCF_965113295.1). Lineage (NCBI taxonomy): Eukaryota > Metazoa > Chordata > Actinopteri > Cypriniformes > Leuciscidae > Leuciscus > Leuciscus leuciscus. The sequence continues at coordinate 26,773,406 of NC_138729.1, forward strand.
GGAAAATAATTAATGTATTGGGTTTTACAGATTTAGTTAAAATTAAGCTAAACTAAAGATAATGCAGGTAAACAGATACAAAAACATGGTAAATAAATAGGCCTATATTATGAGAAAAGATCAATTCAAATTAGTTCATGCCACTAGTTATTTTCAGGGGATTTTCGCTGAGACAGTCATTTAGTTCTTTCAGTTGTCGTTTTCGTGAAATCGGTATGTTTTCGTAATCTAATGGGCGCGCGCTGACATGCACGCGGTCTCTGGTGCTGTCCGCTGATTGGTCACCTCGCATCCCACAGCTCAGCCTACTATCATTTACTATTCGCGCGCTCAGTGGATCCGCACACACTTGCTTGAGATCGTGAGTGCCTAGCGCGTCGCATATACTGCCTCCTGGAGATATTTATAAGGATCATACTCTTGAATGTCAGAGTCGGTATCCGTATGACCTGGGAGTACGCAGCGTGGTTTAAGACTTTTTAGTTTCGTATGTTTTAAGAATCTTTTTCTTTGAAGTGTGTGATTATATGTTCGGAGGTTCTTGCTCAGCCATTCAACGCCAAACTTCTGCAGAGCTGATCTGCGGTGGAGTCTCTGTCCCTTTCGAGGTGAGAAACGCAAGCGATGTTTAATGCGCTTTAATAACAAAAGCGCTCAAATTATGCCTTTAAGACGCCGTTTTGCATGCATGTTGATATTATTTCGATATTATTTCACAGTAGCCTACAACCTTTTCTATATCCGTCAGTCAATAAATCTCATGCAAACAAGGCAGAATCCAGTTTCTTATATTTAAACATACCCAACACATATTTGGTGATGATAATATTCATTGCTGTCTTATTGACATAATTATATTAATAAATAATCTAGCCTGTGGTTGTTGGCGATCCTGAATGTGATCTCTCACAGCTGATATCCTATGCTGAACAAATCCAGTGCCATGATGTACCATAATGGATGATTACAATGTATTATTGGTTATTTATGGTATTGTTAGTGTAATTCAAATTGTTGTCTTGCCTTTTTGACTGGTCTGATAAGTTTGATGGTTTTATTTATTTAATTGATCATTTTGTTTAATGTATGTTTCATGGTATTACCATGATGCTTTGATGTATACTATTATACAGTGATTAGCTATAATGTTTATATACCTCACTAGTTATATAGTTAAAGAGATAAGGATATCTCAGGGAATTTAATAATTGTGATTCCAAGTCTGGAAAACCCATGGGGCTTAGTGAAATCTTAAAGTATCATGAAAGGCCATTATAATTGTGTTTGTGTATATGATATGTTATAAAAGGACAGTAAATTGGCATAGGAATATAGTGTACATAATTTGTACTAAACAGATGGTGTGCACTGCAGAATGAAGATGGCAGCTTTATGGAGTTTTGTGTGTTCAGTGGGGAAATCATTTTCATCTATCCTATGTTAGAGCAGTAGTGGTCTTGTGGTGGGTGGTTTTGGGAACTGGAGGGTTTTTGCTGAATATTCCCCTGTTGATTTCAGATGATCATTAGCCATGTGTTCCTCTCCACTATCAAATAAGTTAGCTATTTTGGGAATTAAGCAGATTGTCATATCTACAGTACTTGATAAATCTGTGTTGTTTATTGTACTTTTTTCACTGAATTTTATTGAAATAAGGAATTCTTGTCAGGTCAAAAATTGTGGTAAGAAGTGTGTCCGAGACACTTGATTTTGTTTAGAAATGCTGATCTGCATCAGGTCGCTGTGATTTGGCTGGACTTTGCCCCTGTGATACAAGTCATGCAGGTATAGCTCAAAGTGCTTTTACAGTGGAAGGACAGTATGCCCTGCCAGACAAGCACTTTATTTACTTAAACACACTTGAGTAGTTTCAATGAAGCTATAGCTCCCTTCCCCCACTGTCTTACACACAAACACACACAGACACACACCTGCTCATTTCCCAAGGCTAACATGTAACCCACTTTGACAGAAACCAAAATTTAAGACTCAATTTGTAAACTGGCAATGTTTCGTCATGCCAGCGTCTATGACAGTGTCTTGAGCAGACGTTTATTTCCTCATTTCACAATATTCGTAACGTCATTTTATATTACATCGAACTCTGAGAGTTGTATGCATGGACCATAACAAACAAAGTAATTTGAATACGGCAGGCATTTGTTTGTTTGGATCTTTTAGAGGAATGTGAGTGGGAATCATGTAGGCTATTCCTGTCAGCACAGCGGTGAACAGTCCTTCCTATTTGTTAGAGCTTAATCCTTGGTTGTTTTTATATTAAGCATGAAGCAACCTTTAAAGATAAGACTTGCCACAACAACTTTACAGCTTCTAAAATCATGCCAATGAGCACAACAAACCCTGTTGTTGAGGATGCAGTTTCAAAACAGCCCAGAATGTTTGGGTTTTGTTGTTTTAACCTCTACATTTGCATTAGATAGGATTCCCACGGCCATGGAAAACCTGTAAATTTATCAAGGAATTGTAAAATTCATGATTTCCATGGAAATGTATCTTAATAACTCGTGGAAATGTCTTGGAAATTTAATTATTGTAAATAAGAATGTTATTTTATTTATTACATTTTCTATTTGATCAACTTTGTGAGCGTAATCTTAATATAAAAATAATCTTTAAAATCCAAATGAGTGGAAAAATCATGGAAATTCATTGGTCAAAAGGTGTGGGGACCCTGAAGATCAGACAGTTTATTTATCTTGCTTAATGTTGCTTTATGCTTGAGGAAGTCCGTTGTGATCTAGAGATGCAGTAATCAACACTACAGTCAACATGTGGGTGGGACTGAATGTTTTCAGCTTTCTGATAGTCATAACTATTTGAAATGCAGCCGTGCATGGATGCCAAATATTTTACATAGTCAAAATAAAAGCTCTGACAAATACAGTGCAGTGATTGTGTGAAAGAAAGGACCTTTTTGTTTGCTTATACGCTATACGGTCCCTGTTGTGAAGGCTGTGCTCAGTGTTTGTTTAAACAGGAGAGGGGAGAGGACATGTGGCTGGTCATACTTGACACCTGCAACCAAAAAGTAAACACATCCAGATTCCCTGCTACTAATCAGCTTCGGCTTTGTTTTATTCACTCGCAGAATTAAATTGGGCTGCAGCTGGTGTGCCTAGTGAATTTAAAAGGGCTTTGGCTTTTTCAGTTGCAGTTTTTAGCAGATTTGCATTGTGGCCTGGGGGCTTCGCTAATAGGTTTCCATCGGCAGATGCGCAGGAGGATCCTGCTTTTTGGCCATATAATGAGTTGAGTGGACTTAAGTCAACACTGGTTGGTCAAAACCAACAAGGTGGTTTATTTCTTTGCATAATATGGCAAATGCTGTCACAGAATGTGAGAAAGAGAGTAAAACTGTATGTGGTTCCCAGAGGCATCATTCATACAGGACTTGACAAATTGTCAATTTCTGGTGATGAGAGCAAAGTCACTCATGACATCAGTTGGCCTTCCTCGCTTTTCAACTCATTGACTTGCTCAGATGGTATAACACATGGTAAAGCAGATGCGCGGGGGGCGTTTGCTGCTTTGACCTATTGGGCCTCCATTTTGATGCTAATGTCTATGGTTTTATGAAGGAGGTCTCTGTGGGGGGCCATATACCTCATCATACGACACCCCCTCCCTTCTGTGCACTCCCGTCCGACTCTGGCACCCAAACGCCTGTGAGCCTGAATAGGCAGGCGGCCATTGGGGCCGCACATTGTTTGGGGTGTCCCTTGACGCCCCGTGCCTTAGCTGTGAATGCCTCCATTGAGGGGCCCATATGCGCAGTGTCCAGGAATCTCACATAAAGTCACGTGCTGAGCTCTGCAATGGCACAGAAGCTCGTGCTGGCATGCTGGAGCCGCCCGCGTGATTAGGTGATGCATTGACATGTGCAAAACTCACTTTCTGCCGTTCCACAAGAGCCTGGAAGATACAGAAGTAGGAGGGAGGCAGTGTGAGTCAGAGCTCTGTGTGTGGGTAAAGAACTGCATTTGTCTGCTTATCACCTCTAGCTAATGCTGACCGACTCACAGGACTCTCATCTGTAAAGGGCCACGTTTTGGTTTTGAGGGGGGAAAAAGAGAATCCTTCTTTTCAGAAGCGCTAGATCTCATAGGTCATCGTGTTTTTTTCGTATCAAAACATAGTTAAAAGAGCCTCTGTTTTGTACATCCACGTGAGGTAAAAGCAGCATGAAGATTCATTTGTTGGTGTTTGTGAGTGGCTGTTCGTTCAACTGCTTTATGGTGGATTAGAGCTAGCGAGTGTGAGTCTGAAATGCGCACTGAATGGAGATTAAATTCAAGTTCTCTTAGGCTCAATCAGGGAAGGTGTTTGCACATTGAGATTAATCGTGACATATTCATCCCCATGAGTCGTCCATCCGAGGAAAAGTAATTTTCCACTCAGCTTCCTATAATGATTCTGGGGACTTTGTGTTTTACACAAAGGAAAACAAACTTTTCAGAGGAGGATGAAGGCTCAGCATTAACAAATTGGTTCATACGTTAATGTCTGTTTTTGAGTGTGTTTGCATTTATCTGAGGCTCATCAGACTATGTTTCATGTCCTTCAACAGGACAAAATGCCTCAAACGCCACCCTTTCCAGTGATGTATGGGCCCAATGGATACAACAAGAATATTTATAAGGCCAAGGAAGAGGACTACGAAGGCCTGTATTACCATGACAACAACCTGGTGTCAGGGTCCTTGGAGGCACTTATTGAGCACTTGGTCCCTACAGTGGCGTACTATCCTGATGTGAGTATATAGAGTATCAAAAGTATTCAGCTTTATTCTGATGTTGGATTTTGAGTATTGAAAACACATGGACGCTCATTTTTATGTCTCAAATAAAAAATTGTAAATGTCAAAAAAACTATCTTAACTGTCTAACAATCACCAACATACACTGCCGTTCAAAAGGTTGGGTTCAGTACGATTTTTTAAATAAAGAAATTAATACTTTTATTCAGCAAGCACCCATTGATCAAAAGTAAGATTTCTACTTAATCTGTTGCTATTTTGAACGTTCCATTCATCAAAGAATCCCAAAAAAATGTTTTTTTAAATGGATCACTGTTTAAAAAAAAAAACTTAAGCTGCACAACTGTTTTCAACATTGATGATAATAAGAAATGTTTCTTGAGCACCAAATCAATTCTTTTTTAAGGATCATCTGACATGGAGGACTGGAGTAATGATGCTGAAATTTCAGCTTAATTCAGTGATTGCCATCACAGGAATAAATTACATTTTAAATGTATATTAAAATAGAAAACAGTTATTTTAAACTAATATTACTGTATTTATGATCAAATAAATGCAGCCTTGCTCGGCAAAACTTCTTTTGAAAAAACAGCAACAACCCCAAACTTTGTTACGGTAATGTAGCTAACTAGTTATATTCTCCAGAAATATAAATGTATGTAGTTAACACTTAGATTTATTTTAGTCCGATACTGGTTTTGTTTAGAGTAATGAAAAACGTATTATTGCACCAACTTTGATCAAATTTTTATTGACTTGCAGAGGACATACATCTTCACGTTCCTGCTCAGTTCCCGTCTCTTTACTCATCCATATGAGCTGATGTCCAAAGTGTGCCATTTGTGTGTGGACCAGCAGAGGCTCAGTGATCCCCAGGCAGACAAGGTAAACTGGCAAAGACATCATGTATCATTACACTGATTGAAGATGTCTTCAGTGGTCATGGTTGCTCTAGCATTAGCAAGGAACTTTAAGAATCTAGGGACAATAATTTGCATTTGCAATTGCAATTACATTGTTTATTTTTACTTTATCTATAGGCAAGAGTCAGGAAAATTGCTCCTAAGGTCCTGCAGTTGCTGACTGAGTGGACGGAGACGTTTCCCTATGACTTCAGGGATGAAAGGATGATGAAGAGTCTGAAGGAACTAACCCATCGTCTGAGTACTGGAGATGAAGTAAGTCTGCCGCTTCCAGGTGTTAGGTGATCATTTCAGCAGAAACAATGAGCTTTTTATTCTTAAGGAAATGTCAGCTAAAGGGCAACGCCATTTTAAAATAATAGTCACCTGAAAGGTGAGAATACTTGCGTCAAAGACATTAGCGTTTCTTTTATACCTTTAGTACCACTATTAGCATAGACAGAATAAAACATCTTTGCATAAGTCTTAGCATGGCTTCTTTAACATTTGGCTGCTTAAGACATAAGATGTAACACGCTGGGTGAGAAGGTGTCAACACCTGGGCACTGGGGAGTGAGATTTCTTTAGACCTAAAGTGCTCTGACAGAAGCGAGAATAAAGCTCTTTTGTTCTGCTGCTTTTGTCTTCACTTGTGCTTTTCCACAGGCTGCTTTTAAATTGTTCCATTAGCGCTGACTCGTATGTTACCATGTTCTGGCTTAGCATTTTTTTCCTCAAAGGGACTTTTTCACCACATTTGGAACCATTTATGCTAAATACTTTTTAAACTTCCAGGACACACACACAAAAAAAACCACTCTTTGGTTGTTACATGATTAGATTTAATTTTTTTACATCAGGTTATCGTCCTTCTGTTGTGCTCACGTACTTTTGCTGTTTATCGGTCGGAGCTGAGCCTGTCACTTCCCTTTAAATTTGAATAAAGTTGGCAGCTCTCATTAAGCTTTGTCCTCGAATGTCCGTTTGTCTCCATAGTCCGCAGTTGAACAGTCCTCCTCTGTCTGCAAATCTTTATTTTGTTAATGTACAGTAAAAGAAAAAGATTTGCCCGAGCAAGCTCTGGTCATCTCACATGGTTGTGAGCATTAGTGTAATGACTAACAGCAGGGAGCTAGTTAGAATAGACAGTTTAAGATGGAGGACGCTGACCCAACAGATCCAAGCGAATGATGTTTCTCTAACCCGAAAAGACAAGCAGGACTCATCCTCCGGTGACTTGTGTAGTAAACCCATGTGTGGCTATTGATCTGCTTCATCCTGACCCTGGAGATCGATGACCTTCTGCGGCCCCACTACGCTCATGGAGGAAATGTGTTCGTGTTGTACCGCCTCTTCAATCTAGTGAAAGGGTGATAAACTAATAAGACTGCATGTACAGTCAAAAGATAACATGGAAAGCTGTAACTGTGTAAGGGTCAATGATGTGGTACCCATTTATTTATTTAAAAATTCATTAAAACCCAATTCATACATACCATAACCTGGAACACACCTCTTATATGATGAATTAAGTTTATTTTTCTATCAAAAATGTTGAAATGAGACAATGGTCTTAATATAATAAGTAAAACAGCCTCATTAAAGGATGAAAGAACCTTTACACAACATAATTTAAATTTAAAACTTTGTTTTACATGTCACCCATAATGAGGAAATGAAATGGTCACACTATTTTGTTTCAAAACTCATCAAAGTCTCTTTGATCTTTATATCTACTATGTAGGCGAGACAAATTTAATCTGTGTAGATATGTATCTGCATGAAAAGAGCATCTCAAAGCTTGAAGAATGCATTTGTTCAGACCATCAATATGCTGTCTGTATTATGTAATTCAGTCCCTGTGTTTTTCCCCTTCATGTGTACGGCATTTACTCGAATGTGAATCGTGGGGTAATGAGTGTGTTACAGTAGAGCACTGACTCTACATTGGGGGATTCACAGCAGTCAGAGCCACACAATAGAAAATAGGTGTATTTATAATAATATATGAGCCCGTGAGACAAAATGTGGTGTATTTTCAAATGTACTCTCCAGTGCTCCCAGCCCATCATAACAGGATCACTATGTAGTGCTTTCCAGTTAGGCTTTTTATGTTTTGACCTCTTCTGGACCTCATCGGTCCTGATGAGTTTGCCAGCAGTTTGTTGACCTGCTGTTTTCCGTCTTTTTACTGGCAATTGCATCGCAGATCTCTTGCTTTCGGTGCGGGAGCTGAGAATAGATGTTGTAACATCTGTGTCCAGACCGCAGTTTGGTCTTCAGGCTTCTGGTCTGCTTAGATCGTCATTATGCATGTGCTCTTCTGTATAGGGAAGGCAGGGCGCAGTTGCACATTTGCAGATCCAAGCGTTTGGTGCACATTTGGACACCTTTTGCGCTCATTCTGTTTATTGGGAAAGTAATGGAGAGCTTTTCCCTTTGACCTGGGTGTGGTGTGTCCATGCCAGAGTGATCTGTACGGCTGTCGCACACTCGTGCCAAGGTTAAAAATGTGGAGGCAGCACACAAGCAGCTTTCTAATTTTTTTCACAACAAGTAAGTTGTCTGATTTGCTGCATTCAAATGTTATTGCCAAGAACTCCTGCTAAAAATAATCTGTTTGTGTCAACATGGTGGACCTTGGAGAGGGAATTATTAAAGACTCTCTGTGATTCTTTAAAGTGCTGCAAGGTCTCGTCTCCTGTCCTCTCTCTCACTCTCTCTCAGATCATCAATATTCTTGCATCTACACAATGTGCTGGAGTGCACAAGAACGCTGGTTGTTCTGAGTCAGATGGATTTATGTGCCACTGACCTCCTGCACAGCAGATTAATCGGCCACTTTTTATTTTCTATGCGTCAGAAAGGAGTACAGAAGCCTGACAGAAACAAAAGATGTTTTGTACATCCTGCACTCAATCAGGAAAACCTTTAAGGACCGTTCACACCAAGAATGATCATTATAACGATAACTACATTAGCGCCCACACCAACGGACAATATCGTTCTGTTTATTATAAGCACACACTTCAGTTATGTTTTCTGCCTTTTTAAATGCTCAAGTGCTGGATTCTAATTGACTGTCAAAGTATTTTATCGTTCATTAGCTGGAAAAAAATCTTAAATTATTGTAAGAAAACGGTGTGTTTTTGACACCTGCTTCTTAAAGCCCACTGGTGATGACTGACTGATGGACAGCCTGACTGATGTTGAGCAACAGGGCATGACCGCTGCTGTCCTCTTCTTATTCAACAGAAGTCCAGAACTGTGTCAGGCTCTTGTTATTAGATAACTCAACCTCATCTTGTTACGAAGGGAAATGGGAGGCATGCAGGGCTCTTGTGAACCTTTGAAGGACATGAATGAAGTGCTGCTGTTTCGTAATCTTCCATTAACTGTTTATGAAACACACTCAAGACCCTATCTTGGAATGATAGACCATATAAGCCGAACCACCGTCATTGCTGACCAATCAAGCGGAAAGGCTTTTTTTCACCATTATACGCTTGAAAATCCATTAGATGTTTGCAGGGTAAATACTCTGTGTATTCCCTCAGCTTTCTTATCAGTGCAGGACACATTTAGCTGTCAATCCTTTCAAATGAATGATTAGGTGGTAATTCTGGTCTATAAAAGCATGGTTGTAATGAAATCCACGACTTCTGTCTCCTGTCTCTCTTCAGCTCTATCGTAAGGCGGTGCAACAGATGACACAAACGCTGATCCGTAAGCTCACCACACTGAGTCAGTATGAGGAGGCCCTGGCCAAGATCAACTCGTCTGTGACCGACAGACTAACTGTGCTGAAGACCAAACCTCAGTCTATCCAGAGAGACATTCTGACCATCTGCAATGACCCCTTTACCCTGGCACAACAGCTCACACACATTGAACTGGTGAGAGGAACTTCCTCTGTTTACATGACCTTACATTCCTCACCTTACTGTGGGTTTGGATGGATTAATTTACAAAATCAATAATCCGTGTAGTTATTTTCAAGGCGACCATTTGGACTTACTGCAAATGTTACATTGACATTATCTTTATTTTTCAGGAAAGACTGAGCTACATCGGACCAGAGGAGTTTGTTCAGGCATTTGTTCAGAAAGACCCTCTTGATAACGACAAGGTAACAGTCCCATCCTGTTTATGGTCAGCAAGGTTAACTAATAATGCATTCAACACATGTTATGTCTTTCGCTCACTACAGGAAATATCCAACTTGGACAAATCAATACGTACAATGTTTACGTTAACTCTCGGGTTCAACGCTGTGCCACCTTTTTCACACAGCGTTCACAGCACATTCCTTGTCTAATCTGTCATTGTCCAAGTTTCCCTCATCACGTTCCTCACAGTGTCCTTTTGTGGCCTAGCAACTGGTTTCTCACAATAACCCGCCAAAAGTTTGCTTAGCCCTGCCTCGTAATGCCCATTGCTGCCTGGCTGCTGGGCAACAGCTCGTGTCAAGGCGTTACTGGTGCGATTTTCTCTTTTGTTTTGGTCGCCGTCTCTCCAGAGGGTCCTTGTGCACTGTCATGGCTCTCTGATGTTATCCATCAAAGGTAGAGTAGGGTAGATTGTGCATTGTGTGACGGACGGCACAGTCAGACTGTAGGAATGTGAGGAATGAAGGGTTAGAGTGACCCGAGCTTTCAGACAGAGCGTCTTCATACATTCCCTTAAACAGACAATAGCTCGAACTCTCTGATTGAATGCATTGTTGGAGATCATCAGTCATCTCAGAGGCCTTTGTTTCTTGGGTTGGGAATGTAGGATTCGCATATCCCAGCATTCAGAGTTCTGTGAGATCACTTCAAGAGCGATATTTCACAAATGATGAACTCTTTAAATGCCTGTCAAAATTCCTGCAGTTCAGAATTTAGGATAAAAACTGTATGCATTGATATTGAAATAAATAAATACACAAGATTATTAAGTCAGTAAATAAAACAAGTCAATAAATACAATAAATATGACACAAAATCAACACATACATTTTGACAAATATTTCCATTGATAGCTAAAATGAGCGCCCCCTTAGCTAAAACAGGAAATGTAAAACAGCAAACCCCACGTAAATGTTATAAAATGCATAGGAATAGTAAGAACACAGTTAAAACAGTGATGGAAGACAACTTCAAGGTCTCTCCATCATAGATATTTTAGATATTTAACTACTTGGTTAAAAAACAAAACATGAAATTGGCTGATACCGATCAATTAAAAACACAGATAATGGCAGATAACCCAAATGGTGTCTTAAAAAACAAAACAAAAAAAACACTAGAAAACATTGTGGCGCGATGTTCTAAATGAAGCACTTGACTAAGCTCAAGCCTCAGTTTAATTATAATAGTGATACTGATCTTTGAAATTTTGATTCTTGCAGAGATGCTTTAGTGATCACAAAAAAGCAAGTAACCTGGAGGCTTATGTGGAGTGGTTCAACAGGCTCAGCTACCTGGTGGCGACGGAGATCTGCATGGTAATTATCTGATCTTATGCTATGACTCACCTAGCAACTTAAATTCCTGTACAGTAGTTAGTTGTGTTGCACAATTAGTGATTCTAATGTGATTTTTAAATATAGGCTTTATAGAAAACATACACTATATTTCAAAAGTTTGGGGGCAGAAAATTCATGTTCTTTCTATTCATAAATAAAAAAACCTGTAAAACTATCAGTTTCCACAAAAATGTTAAGCTGCACAACTGTTTTTAAAATTAATAAATGAGCAGCAAATCAGCATGTTTGAATCATTTCTGAAGGATCATGTTAAACTGAAGACATCAGTGGAATAAATTACATTTAAAGTATATTACAATAGAGAACAGTTATTTCAAATTGTAGTAGTATTTTTTGATCAAATAAATGCAGCCTTGGTTAGCATAAGAGGCTTTCAAAAACATAAAAAAATCTTAACCACCCCAAACTTTAAAATATATCATGAAACGCTCTGAAGTATTTAGTGATCTTTGAAATCAGAAGTTATAAATATCCCTTTTTGATGTTCATAATTTGCTCGTTTTTCTTATGCAGCCTGTAAAGAAGAAACATCGGGCTCGAGTCATTGAGTTCTTCATCGACGTGGCACGAGAATGCTTCAACATTGGCAACTTCAACTCGCTCATGGCCATCATTAGTGAGTATTTTGATGTCCCTTGCAACACTTTGCTACAGAAAGCTCTCTTGTTCCCCACAAATCTTTTTGGATAATACAGTTTGCTCTTTTGGCAGGATTTGGTTTGCTTTTCTAATCCTTGCTCTTGTACGCTTAACACACACGACAAAGTCACTGATAAATTGTTTGTAGAGTCTATAAGAGACCAGTTTATTTGTGTTTGTGGAGTGCTGTAGTGTCTAGCTGTGCGTCAAGGTTTAGATAATACATTTCAATCTTTACTGTATCTCTTATCTGTTCATTGTTTGGAAAATCTTCAGATAATCTTTAGCTGCACTATAATATAGCTATATAAAATATATTCCAAACATTTGTATATTTGTTCGATTTCTAATAAAATATGATGCATGCTTTTATTATCAATAATAATTATATCAAAATAATGATTAGCTGCATGTGCCTGAGGCATTATGGGTAGGGGAGCAGGAGTGGAGAGGGCCATGAGAGGAGGCAGCTGTTCAGCTTGTGTGAGTGAGAGCTGGAACGAGGGAGCGGCATCCTTCAGGCAGATGGTCAGTGCTGACCAATCCAATAGACTGAGAGAGGGACGGACTCATTGAGGAGGGGATTGTGGGAGGGAGGGAGTGGAACCAGCTGTCCTTTCCCTGGTCATTCCCTGGAGACGAGCCTGTGGGCTGGGGCTCTTACACAAGCCTCTCTCCCTAGAGATGGAGGGCCGATATTAAAGTCACTGGAAGAGAACAAACAAGTCATGGGAAAGTTTGATCGCTCCTGCTAGGGTTTTTTGGAGGCAACGTACATTGTGTGATGTGACTGGAGTGTCAGCGCGTGGCTAGGACGGAAAGATCATTCGCACTAGTATCGTGTTAGTGTGACGGAGCAGCTCTGGGTCTGACACCTGTTAGTACAGACAGATTGTTAATGGTACTAAGGTCTCGCATGGCTCTTCTGCTGATGGATAGATAGTGCTGACATTGTTCAGGCTGTTGTATTTGGAGAAGAAAATAACTGAAACAAATGGATTTTCACATGTAGATCACAAAATATTCAGCAAAATGTGAATGTATGATCTACAAATATCTAATATTTATCTATCACTTTTTTTTTTTTTACTGTAATTATCAAATAAATACAGCCTTGGTGAGCAAAGGAGACTTTTTGAAAAAAGTCTTACTGACCCAAAACTTATTTCAGAGTGCAACAGGAATTGTTTATATGAACATTACATATACCAAAATGGACTGAATGCTAAAACAATGGCTAAAGAATGTGCATTAGGAAAGTAAAGTTGAATTTTGATTTCACATTGATTTTAAAGCATCAAAAACGAGTAGATCAACATTTAAGGAAGGCTTAGTAAGAAATGATTCTGTCGTCAGTACAGGCGAATCTGATTGGTTGACCCACTCCTAGTGATTTCCAGTCAACACTCTGACCTCATCTGGTCATTAGTGCTGACTGCACAAGCCCACCGTGACCCTCAGCACTATAAGCTGAACTTATTGTCGGAGGGAAATGATGCTCTGCTAATGCCATTGTTCATGTGGGCTCATGGGCCTAAATGCTCTATTTGCTACAGAGAAACTGCACCTCTGACAGGAAACGAGGTGTTGCAGTGTGCTGACCTGTGTCTGTTTCTGTGTGTCTTTCAGCCGGGATGAACATGAGCCCCGTGTCACGGCTCAAGAAGACCTGGGGCAAAGTCAAAACCGCCAAATTTGATATACTAGAGGTAGGTTTTTCATCTTTTCTGTTTACAGTAGTGGGTGGGTGTGACTCACTGGAGTGAGGGAATATGTAGCGGACAACATGAGTGGGATTGAATCGAGTTGGGATTGAACGCAGTGCTGACATGGCACTAAGCACATTAAGTGTTCAACCCTGGCTCTTGTCCCCTTGACTCATGCATGCATGATGCTCAAACCCATGACAATATGGACGCCACCTCTTGCCAATTTTAGTCTCCAGTGGGCGAGAATTGCTGCTTTTGTATCATCATTTTTCTGAAGCACGGCAATTCTCCCTTTGAGTGGGTGTGCAAATGTTTACAAAGCTTTTTAGGCCACATTTTAGGGGTTGAGACCTTTAAGGCTTTAATTTTGAATCTGCACACTGTGTTTACTGTCTAAAGAGGGTTTGTTTAGCTCTTGCTTTATCTTTATAGAGGCTTTGAACTTGATATATGACTTATGTACGCAACACGCGCACCTACTCATGGTTCAGTCTCGCCTTGTGGGGTGCAGCATTTTGATGTGTAAATAGGGACTGTATGTGTAGTCTTCAGGGAGGTTCAGCCTCTGTATCACAACACCTTTCCTTTTGTTTTACTCTGACAATGGAGGATTGTAGGATAAAAGGCTTAGATGGCCTCTCTTGCCTTCCCTGTAGAATAAAAATTTTGAATGTTAAAGCTGCAGATATTCACCTCTAGTCCCTAATAAAAGTTTGCTTACCATTGAGAATAATACTATTATTCTGCAAGGACGAATTACATTTGTCAAAAGTAACAGTAAATACATTTAAAATGCTAAAAAAAAATATATTTAGAATAAATGCTGTTCTTTTTTTCCCTTTTTTTTTAAAGTATCAGTTTCCACAAAAAAAACAAAAAAAACAACAACACCACATTGATCATAATAATAAATGTTTCTTGAGCAGCAAATCAGCATATTATTATTATTATTATTATTATTTCTGAGGGATCTCCTGACCCTGAATACTGGAGAAATGATTGCCACCACAGGAATAAATAACATTGTCAAATATATTGAAAGTTATATTTAAACTTGTATAACTTAATATTACTTAATATTATTTAACAATTTTACTGTTTTTACTGTATTTTTGATCAACTAAATGAAGCCTTGGTGAGAGTAAGAGATTTCTTTCAAAAACATAAAAAAAAAGCTTTCTGACTCCACTCTTTTGAACCATAGTGGACCTACTAAAACTGCTGGTTTAAGATGACTGAACCTTTGTGAACGTCTCACCTTCAGGCAAAAAGTTTAATGACGTTTGAAAGCACATGAAATGTATCATCTTACTTGGTTCCCATGAAAGAATGTCCCATGCTGAATAGTAACTAGAGTGACTCATGTTGCCTAAATCAGTAGTTCTAACTAAGACATAACCATGCCAAATGGATTTAGGGCTCATTAGAAACTTTAGTTTGTAGATACCACATCTACATTTTTCAGGCCAAGTCCTGAGGTTGGTGCATAAACCAGTTTTTTCCCCCTCTATTCTCAGCACCAGATGGATCCCTCTAGCAATTTCTACAACTACAGAACAGCTCTGCGTGGAGCCACTCAGAGATCCATCACTGCTCACAGTAGCAGAGAGAAGGTAATGCGCTTCATTTCTCCCTCCAGACATATTCTTACAGAAGTCGCAGAAACATTGATTTCATAACCCTGTTTGAGTGTTTTCAAACAGGGTTTGAAGTGTGTGATATGTTGTATTGATAATAACAACAAACGTAATGAGGATAATGATCAAATCTGATTCATTACGTAAAAGATGCAAGTAAAAAAAAGTCGCTTGAAAATGCAGACCCCATTGTTTACAGTAAATTGAGTTTGGCCTCTTTGCCCGAGAGTTATGTAATAATGGTTGGACTGTTTGTGGATGATTTGTTGAGGGCAAGGCGTCAAATGGGACATTCTGTTTCCTCTGCAAAATATGCTCCATTTTTTGTTCTAAAAACATGGCAGTCGGCCAGTTAACAAAATGTTCTGATGCTCTTCAGTGTTTTTTGTGAGCAAACTCACGCAATAAAACCCATCCGGCATGAGTCTGCCAAAAGGATGTGCGCATTGTTAATGTCTTTGTCAAATTGCACAACTTTTTTGTGTGTTCTTTTACATTTTTTGGGGACTTGTTTGTTGTTTGTTTTTGTTAAGCTTTGTAAAGGCTTGTTTTGCTTCTTCGACTGGTTAGGGAGGAGATGTTTGCTGTGTGGGTTTAGGTGGGGAGACAGAATGTTCCCGAGCAACTCTGGAATGCTCAGCGTCTTTGCATCACAGTGGCCCATGTCACTTGTTTTTCCTTAAAATCAGATGTGTTTAGACTTTGGCTAGTGTTGATACCAGGGACAAAATATGTGCATGTTCCAGGGCAGGAATTTCCACTGTAAACAAATTAAATCAGGAATGCATTACTGTTCTATTAATGTCTTTAACTCATCAACTTGTTTGACTGCTTGTATTTTTGACCCATTGTTTTGTTCACTAGTGTTATTACACTTATTTTAAGCTCAATTTGAACTTGAGGTTAATTAGTCACATGGGACTAGACTCAAATAAACAAACAGAAAAAGCTAAATAACAAAATGAGTAAGTGACATTATTAGTTTATTCATTTCTCAGTTTTAGTGTGATGTTTAGGTTTAAGACATAAAAAAAAGCAAAAAAATAAAAGAAACATTTAAAAGAATTTGAGGATGATGATGTCATGGAATAATTTACTGTATTAATATTATTAAATAAGTATTTACTTAAATTTTCTAGTCTTCAGGCTGGTAATTTTCAGGTGTACAATTTTTTTTTTTTTAAACATGGCATTTATTTTTCTTCATATCTTTCCACATCTGATGCATATTTCTGCATCAACGCTTGAATTGCGGATTATTTTATTGTGTTTTGAAGAGAGAGAGAGCTTTGTTTATCATGTTGTAGCTGAGTCTGCTACTATAGAGATTTCGGCCTTGCATACACGCCACTGCTTCCTTGCGTCGTGAAACATTGTTATTGCTCTCTAAAGCTGTAGATCCAGTTGTGCTCTGCCTTGTAGGCTTTTAAAGGCTGTTGTAAAACACTGTTGCCTAATGCAGTCTTACTGTGACGATAACTCTCAGATGGCCTCCAATGAGGCAGCTCGATTTGGTTGCATTTTGTTTTACGTTTTTGGTCCGTTGTAGCTGTTGTGTAATCGTATGTTCCTTTTTTGCCTTCCAGATTGTTATTCCTTTCTTCAGCCTCTTGATCAAAGACATTTACTTCCTCAATGAAGGATGTACCAACAGGCTCCCCAACGGACATGTCAATTTTGAGGTAATTCTTTCTGTTTGGCTTGGCGACACATGCAAGCTAACATGATGCATGGAAACAACTGGCGTCACATCTACTGCATAACAATGGATGGTTGAGAAAACACTGTCACGTAGCAACAGAAGCAGTAGTTCTTTGACGTTTGCATCTGTTGAAATGAAGTTTCAAGGGCATCGATTCAGTGTGACAGTAGCTACACACGAAACGTAGGCGATGATCTCTAACAGAATCAATCTTGACTGTGCTGCAGAAATTCTGGGAGCTGGCCAAACAAGTGATGGAGTTCATGACTTGGAAGAAGGTGGAGTGTCCTTTTGACAGAGACCGCAAGATTCTGCAGTATCTCCTGACCGCACCAGTCTTCAGTGAAGATGGTACTTATTTCATGTGATGTTTTTCAATGCTAGTTTGATTCTTTTTTTGCATGTTTTTGTGGTGTTCTATAGTTTCAGTGGCGATTATCTACTGAAATCCTAGACACTTAATAATATTGAGGGAAGACACTGCTGATTTTACATTATTTCTACATTCTGCCTTGTTCACTGTGAACTTGGACTTCCTGTCTGAACTAGAGCTCTTCTGCTCATTCATTTTCTGCCACTCACGTCATAAACCTGTTCTAATGACAGTTGCGAAATAAGCACACAAGATACCAGACACAAAGACAACTGCGCTTGTCATAATTTACCTCAGGTGTAAAATGCCGTCATGCTAAATAACCCAGTAACATGAGTTCAGAACATTCCTCATGAATGAAAACAGGTGGCTTTGTTTTCTGTTGCTGACACACTCGTCTCATCTCAATGATCTATCAACAGCTTTGTATCTGGCATCATATGAAAGTGAAGGACCGGAGAACAACATGGAGAAAGACAGATGGAAATCTCTCAGGTGTGTATGATATGATTCATCAGGGCTGTTGATTGACACTCCCATGGCAAGTGTGAATGTCAGATGTCGAGATTATTCTTGACCTGTCTGAAGAGCAGTGACTTTTGCTGATAGACATTGTCTATTAGTAATTGAGTTGCTAATCAAAAAATTTAATTAACAGGCTTCCCACTGTCAGAGAAATATCAGGGAATTGAAATTGTGTTGTCCATGTCTTGAAAAAGAATACAATTAAATATGAATAAAATCCTAAAAGTCATGGAAATTTCTGTAATAAATATAATTTAATCTAGCTATGCCATTCATCTAGTCGGTTAAATATTGGTAGTTTGTGTGCAATGTGCTTGCAATCCAAGTAATATCTGATTTATAAGCGGATTGTTCTTTTGAGTCTGTTCTTTTCAGCGAATCAGTCAAAACGGTCACAAATTAATCTGAATGATTCATTGGCAAATTCGGTCAGAATTAAGGATTTAAAAACAAAAATCTCATCCAATAATAACAAATGGTCATGGAAATTAATTAGTGGAAAAAATGTATAAACCTTCAATTAAGCTCATTTTGCATTTACTTTTATATGATTTTTTTTAGGGCATAGTTTGCCTTACTGGAACATTACACTCAAACTAAATGGTGTTTTGGGAATTACATTGTGTAGCCTTAATCTTAAAGTATTCAAGAATATTTTAATATATATCTTTTATAAAGAAGCTTATTATCTGTTTTTGATCCCACGTTCATTTCAATCAATTATTTTCAATATATAAACAATCAACTGACAAAAACATGTTCCATTAACACTTGCCAAAGATCTCGCAGTGATAGATACACACACATATGTGCTTGGAAAGGGTGAGACCTCTTGGCTCTTGCTTAGTCACGTTTCCTGATAGCTTTACTGCTCAAGAGGGATGGAGAGAGAGGGGGAGGAAGAAAGTGATTGCAGAGGCTAACGGTGGGCTGTTTTTTTCTTTTCTTTTCTTTTTTTTTCACTGCGACAGGATCTGTCACAGCACCAGATTCTGTCTGTATCAGCAGTTCGTGCTTCACCACACTCAATGTCTCGGAGTGAGGATAGTAGCCCAACAGGAAACAGGGCAGAGCAGAGAGAAAAGACAATCCAGCTGATGTGTAGACAGAAGAATAATGTCCATAGGGCAAAGTTGCCTTTTATTGCTAGTCTGAAACCAGTTTATACTTGATTTATCAAGTGTAGGGTGCTGGACTTGGATAAGAACACAGGGCAGATATTGTACAGCGTGTCCATTCAGTCGTCTGCTTATACTAAAACGGATATGAGGGGCTCGTAATATAAACTCAAGGTTTTATACAACGTGTCATAGGAATTAAAGTCGGCATGAAATCTAAAATCGGTTTTCGAAATGCATGTTCTTAATCTTATTGTGAATAAGCATACATTTCCTTTTTTACCTTCTAATAATTACAAGGACTTTTTCAGTCCTTTAGTCTGCTTAAATTCCGGCCTACATTTTTTTTTTAATTTTTTTTTTTTATGGGATATACATACAATACAGAAGAAAAGATCTGTCATACTTCTGTTAGTTGTGACTTTAAGTAAAATACATTGAATGTTATGTATTTTTGCTTTTTCATTTTGGAGATGGATCATTTTGAATCATTTTATTTGACTCGTTAAATGAATCTTTTGTTTAATTTCTTGCAGGTCATCTTTGTTGAACAGGACGTAAAGTGAACCCTCTGAACAAGCAAGCTGTGCCCCCCTTTTGCCCCTTCCAAAAGTGAGATGTATCCCTGTTTTTCAAGGGAGATGACAATCCATATTTTGCTGAACGGTGCATTTTTATGTTGGAAAGAGGAGCTTTTTACAAGGCCCTTCTCTTTCTGTCTTTCATACTGGATATTTCAGGCTTTTTCATGTCTTTGTGCAGACTTTTGTACTCCCCCTCTTTAAAACGTGGTTTGAGCTGAAGGAGAAATGTGTTTGGTATGTCCCATGACTACAAACCAATTCCGATCTATGCTGTCGTTCTTGTTGACTCTGAGTATGCTGCTGGTTGGCAAACTCAATTGGAACAGGTTGGGGAAAAGAAAAAAAAAGATGATGATATAAACCAGCATTATGTGTACTGGGTTCCAGTACTGTATATTTTTATTGTACCTGAAGCATTAATTTAAGTATAGATTTATGTTGTCACTATTTTTTGATATTGTGTTTGTCAGGTTTTTTTTAATGCACATGAGATGAGAGTAATGCATTGCTTTAACCTCTGTGAGTGACCATTGATATGTGCGTGACAAACCCGCTGAGGGTTGCCAAATGCACTGGATGTTTCTGTGAATAAAGATGTCAATTCCTTTCTTGTGTAAACTCTTTTGTGATGATTCCGCAGCATAATGCTCCCCAGCCCTTTTTATTGTCGTCATGGTTTACTGTTGCCACATGTTGACTGTTGAAGGAAAAGCAGTGTTTTTGTCAGTGTTACAGGTGTAATGCTGTTTCTTACACAATGAAGATATTTATTGACAGCTCACTGTGTGTAAGAGAATTCTCCCAAGTGCTGTTGACCATAGTCAGTGGTGAATGGTGTTATGTCGTCCTCTGCTGGTGAAGTGGAAAACTACTTCATACAGACTTGGCTAGGGGACAGTGTTGTTCTTATCAGGGAGGAGTTAAATTCATGAAGGTTTATCATACCTGTGGTAGTTGGGATTTGAGTCCATTTGTAGGATGTATTAGTTTTCATTACTGTTATTATATTAATATTTTCTATTTTCCTTTGGTTTTATTTATTGGCCTCAAAAATATCTGTAGTTGTCCTGTTTTTGCCTGCTTCACTGTTTTCAAATATTTTAAAGATTTTTACAGACTTTATTATATTCTTTGTTATTTTGTACTAGGTACATGTTTTTTAGTAATCAGATATTGCCCTATCTAATATTTTATAATGTTTATAAAAGTTTGTATGGAAAAACTAATATTTGACGGTACTAGCACACTATGAATATTACTGTATGTCGGATGATGTCAATTCTACCCTTTTTTTCCCTTATTGGAAACTTTCCACAAATACATCTTTTTTTCTATGTAAATATCATGTCTTTTTCTCCACTCTGTATATTGGTATGTATTTTGATTGTTTGGGCAGATTATAGAACCTCATGAGTATTGGTATGGACTGAACAAGAAAAAAAGAGGAATTAAAGAATGCCTATAAAGCTATTTGAGTCTTTTATGTGTGTCTCATGATTTTGTTTGGAAATGGTATTTGGGAATAATAACAGGAATATTGTCATAAAAAAAGATTTGCTAAGTGAACAAGATTATGAGGGGATGAATGTTCGTTTATTAAAATGAGTCTCTTTATGAAACGGTTCAATAATTTTCGGGGCTGTAAATGTTATTTACTCCTGTGATTTTTACCAACATTTTCAGCATCATTACTTTAGTCTTGTCACATGATCCTTCAGAAATCATTGCAATATGATGCATGATGTGGTGCTCAAGAAACCTTTTGTAACCTATAAGTTGAAAGCCGTTGTGCTGCTTAATACTTTTTTCAAGATTCTTTGATGAATAGAAAGTATTTGAAATCGAAAACTTTTAAAACTAACAATGTAAAAGTCTTTACTGTCACCCTTGATCAATTTGACTAATTTTTTTATTAATTTTTTTTAATTGATCAGAATCCTCTGCAATATTGAGTTGGGACTGGGAGCGTCCAGATCCAGTAATTTCTGTATTGTGCAAGCAAATGTAGTTTGCAATGAATACATGTAAAATATCAGTGTGTGAAGGCTCGAACTTCCTGATGTTGTAGAGCGTAATCTGCATCTGGGTTGCTTTAGGCCTACTATGATATTAGACTACATAGCCTATAAAAATAATGATTTTCAAACCTGAACCAAACATATTTTTATTCAAAGATCAACAGTCTGTCTTTAGTCTGCCACACACAAAAAAACATTAAAATCATGAACTCAAATGTCATTGTGAAAAAAACAAAAAACAGTGACTGTTGTAGTCTAAATCAGACCTTTCAGGCTATAGCCTAACGCTAATAAGCCTTTTGCCAAAAATTAATATTACGACTAAATTGTCGGTCATTAAATAAGAAAACTAAATAATTGTGTAGATGATTTGCTTTGTGTAACCCGACATTAGGCCGAAGTATAGCCTATTTTTTGCACACAGTGCCGCGACTAATCAATCACTCCTTTACGACTGGCTGCCCGCACATTCCCTGTCCTCGCGGCTCCTGCAACTTGCGCTGGTTTATCAATGCATAAAATCGCGCCTACGGTATCATTGTAGAACAAAAAAAAAACAAAAAAAAGGATGCTGCAGCCAATGAGCAGCCGGTGGGGGCTGGCTGCAGGACGACTCAACCTCGACGGACAGTTTTTAATGTTTGTCAGACATATAACTAGGCTACTCAAGATTTTGCTTTAGTGTAATTTTCGGGATAATTAGGGCCGGATTCGGGATTCGGGACAACAGCTTAGATTTCGGGACGTCTGGTCACCCTACTCCAAGTAATGTACAGGTGAAACTCGAAAAATTAGAATATCTTGCAAAAGTTCATTTATTTCAGTAGGCTAATTCAACTTAAAAGGTGAAACTAATAGACTCATTACATTTTCATGCAAAGTGAGATATTTCAAGCCTTTATTTGTTATAATTTTGATGATTATGGTTTACAGCTTATGAAAACCCCAAATTAGAATATTACATGAAATAAAATAAAAAAATAAAAAAATAAAAAATAAAAAAAGGATTTTAAATACAGAAATGTCGGCTCTCTGAAAAGTATAATTATGCATAAGTTCTCAGTACTTGGTTTGGGGCCCTTTTGCATGAATTACTGCCTCAATGCGGAGTGGCATGGATGCTATCAGCCTGTGGCACTACTGAGGTGTTATGGAAGACCAGGATGCTTGTCTGCATTCAGCTTCAGCTCTTCCGCAATGTTCTGTCTCATGTCTCTCATCTTTCTCTTGGCAATGCCCCATACATTCTCATAATATATTAGTTTCACCTTTTAAGTTGAATTACTGAAATAAATTAACTATATTGATGAGAGGAGGGTGCAGTGGTGCACTGCAAAAAAATATATTCAATATATTCATAGAACTTCTAATTAATGTTCTGACAATTTTTTTTAAATGTGTAAAAAGCCATGATGTATTATATTGTTTTGAGGATGGTCCAAATTCAAACGTTAATATAGGAGAATAATGGGCCTCTGTCTCCATCTACTGGTCAATTATCACACCGTCAGATTTCTAAGACGACTCAATATTTATTTCATTAGAGTTGGTATAGTTATGGCCAAGTGCAGATATGATAGGTTGGAAAAACAATAGAATTTTGTATATTCTATTTTATTAAATGTATTATGTAATATTTGCTGAAAGTATGTGATGCACAGTTCATATGAATCACAGCTTTGAATGATATATTGGTCATTTCCATTGCCAGAGGCTTCAGCCACTCTGATGCAAGTCTGGTTCTGATGCGATTAAATCAATTCAACTGCCTCTGGGATTGCTGTAATAGCACTAGCCTATATGGGCAAAATCTCTCTCAGTGTAAATCTGGATACATTATTGTAAATAGAAACGTTATAGGCATATAGCTCAGGCTCTGTAAAGTCGAGAGGATTTTGAGACCAATACAGTCTAGTTCTAAACAGTTTAGGGAAGATCAGGGCCAGGTTTCACACCTTTTTTCCCTCCAGTAATTATTTATTGAAATTGTTTATGTTTTAAATTTTGTATATTTAATTTTCTTATTCATATGCATTTGTGCATGCATTATCTGAGCATATGCATTTAATTGATGTTGTCCCTCTAAACGGGGTAAGTTGTCACAATAGAAACTGCTGTTAAACGTCACATGCTTTTCAGCAGTAGTAGCCTACATAATGAAACAATTATCAAACAAAAAACAATAGATGAAACAGCAAAAATTGACAAAAATATTAAACTATTGTTTTGCCCAATATATCTTGTCAGTAATAAACACGTTTAAAACTTGATATTTAATACAACAGCATTTCTTTAATCCATTAACACTTCAGCAGACGCTTCGGTAAACAAACCAAAAAAATAAATGAATAATTGAGTAATGCCATGAGAGAGAGAGAGAGAGAGAGAGAGAGAGAGAGAGAGAGAGAGAGAGAAATTAAATATCCTGCTGTCATGAAGCCATCATCACGCTAGTGTAGTTATCGTGGAGAAATGACACATGCTGCCCAGTGTGTGCGCGTGAACAGAACGGAGCTGCTGACCGGTGCTGCTGCCTCAAACACACAACACTCTCTATCAACCGTCTTCTTTTAAGAGTACAAGAGTTCCTGTACACGAAAACGGTAGGGGTTTCCTTGTCATTTAAAACTAAACTTCAAGCCTCTCAGAAGCGTTTAGTTAGATGGTAAAATGGAAGAACAGGTGTAACGTATGCATGGCTTATGCAAAAGCGCGAAGTTACATACAAGTAGCCTATATCATTTTAAAATTAGTAATTTAGTAATTTATGTATCGTTAGAAAAAAAAACACGTTTCTTTATTTTAATCTTAGCTCCAATTTATTTTATTGTATTTTTGTTTAGCTTAGCATGAGGGTTACGTTGAATATCGTATGTATTTTTCTACTGTAAAACATCCTGTCTTAATAAATAACATACTCCTTTCATGGATGTAAGGAAATAAAGCTAATCAAATATCCTGTGAATTCAACAACAGATTGGATGCAAAGAAAATAACTCTTATTAAGTTGCATATAGGTTACTTTGTGTTGTGTAGCCTACTTTGTATTTTAAGTTTATGTATGGAGATGTAGGCATCTGTATGAGGTCTTGTGCTGTAAATACTGTGATTGTGCTCAGACATTCTTCTTTGTGGTGGGAGTGTCCAGTGTCCATTGTATGTTTGTAACCCAAAGTGAATTACAAAACATCCTCCTTCATTTTTTTTCCATCAATGAAAGTCAGCAAAGAATGACATCACCAGATAGTCCAGGAAAGAGCATACTGCACACTCACGGGGTGCTGGTGCCATCCGGTATTACTGTGCCTCTAAATTATTGATTAGGTCTAAATCACTGGGGCCAACAGATCTCTGGTAAAATGCTCTCTCTCACTCTTCATCTGAGATATGAAAATGTGGATGATCATTCTGTCTGTGCCCCTCATAATGAGATATACATGACAGGTAGATGAAAGGCATGGGAGGATCCCCTAACCTTTACCATCAAAGTTGTGTTCTGTAGGGCACAAATGCCAGCGTTAAATCTGACAACAAAAGATCAGCACACACCCAGAAGGACCAGCAGCATTATTTATATTATTTATCAACAAATCTGTGCTGGGACAGGGACTAAATGGCAATTTCAGATTCATTATTAAAATGAATACGCCATGCGCAATCACACATATTTAATCCTCAAGCTCTGGTTGTCCCTGAGACCTTCCTGATGTACACATAAAAAATTTAATTAAAAAGTTACTTTACTAAATTCAATTGACCTACTGTGCAAATATTATTAGATCTGTATAGTTATCTAAAATTAACACCAAAACCATAAAACATTTATTACTTATAAAGATTATTTATTATTATTTATTTCAGCTTGCTGCCAAGCAGCATTTCTCATTGGTTTAAGTTGAAGTACTAAAATTAACAAACTAAAACAAAAAAACAAACTTAAATTTAAACTAAAATTAAACTTAATAAAATCTATATAAACAAATTTAAAACTATAGACATATTTCTAAAACTTAAACTTAAAATTAAAATCAAATTTTTTTTTTAAATTCAAAATATTATCAAAAACTATAATAGTATCTCAGTGATATTAAAATAACACTTTTATATTCATATGTTTTATCACAAAGTAGAACTCCACTTTTCAGAAATTATTGCATTGTTTTATAGATACTGTATGCGGCATCTGAGATGCCATGCACAATTAAAGTAAAAAAAAAAAAGTTTTCAATTTGAAATTTTGTTTATAATCACCTAAATGTTAAATAAGTTTTTTCAAACCATTAAATTGACTGACAGAAAAGGGTTAAGACTAAAATATTATATTTGATAATTTTTTTATAATATTATCCTTTAATTATTTTAATAATGTTGTTTGATGTCATCCCACAGCAAACTGAAATTGAACTTTATCATCTTTTATTGTAGAATAAAAGTGCCAAAATGGGAAATGGTTCTATGAAGCTGAATCCTCTCAAGCAGGTCAGTGGCTCGGCCAAATCCAAAAACAATGGGGAAACAAGCTCAGTTCCTCAAGTCCTCAGAGTTAGAGTGGAAGAGTTAGAGAGTCAACTGAAGAAGAAGGATGAAGACTTGAATGCCAAGGAGCTTCAGATCAGACATCTAGAGGACCAGTTGGCTCAGCAGAGACAGGCCATTTCAGAGATATCTGATGCTTTGAGGAACAAGTGTCTCCAACTCAACAAGCTCCAGGATGCACTGAAGAATCAAGGGGAGTTGGGTCTCCTGCCATCACCTATCAAGGAAAAGGTCAGTCAGTGTCTCACAGGCCTGCTCAGAGATACCCTCAACAGGAGGAAAGGAGCAAAAGCTGGAGTTTCTGCAGAGCCTTCATCCAGAACGTATGATGCCAGCGGTATACCAAAGTTCTACTTTGAGAGTGCACGAGTCTGGAAAGAGCAAAGGTGAGAGATGTAATTAATTTTTTGCTTTTGGGTTCAATTTCCTTCCAGAATTTGATTGTCATTAGTGGTAATGTTAGTATTTGGGACTAGGTATATTTAAGAAATATGCTTATAAATTAATACAGTAAACTTTTTAGACAAAATATTGCCGTTACTTAATATTTTTGCTCCTCCAACGAAAATAGTTCCAAGCGAAGTCAAAGAGGAATTTGTTGCATGTCTGAGCAACAGTAGCAACAGTAATCTCATGATTCACTCATAAATATGTCCCTTGTCGCCACCCACTGGTGTCATGATGATGCACCAACACGGACAGTTTGATGAACTATTACCTGTTGAACTCCCCCTCCCTTCTGTGCTTCCTGAAACAGGCTTTTCCGATGTAAATTCGGGACTTTGCACGTTGCTTCTCCTTTTCCCTATTCTTTGCTATTTGTTCATCGGAACGTCGTCTCTTTGGTCGTGTGTTGGCCATATAAAAATTCAAGAGAATATAATTCTAATGTTAGTCGTTGTCTAGGACATCTCTCCTCTAGCTAACTTCCCTCTTCATGCTTCTCTCTCCTCCACTCCCCATACCCCCCTTCATGTGCACACGCACTAACCCCCCGACCCCCACCCCCAATCATTCTTGTCGGTTATTGGCTGGAACACTGTTTGTTATGTTTCTTGGTCCAGGTTGGCCCAGTATGTTTTTGTTGGCGTTTGTGGAGCCTGGCCTGTCTACAGACACCGTGTTTTTTTACAGTGTGTTCAGGGACAGCTAGCGGATAGTGAGGAGATGTTTGCTGTAGGCCTATGTGACAAAAAAAAGTTCAGCCTAAAAAACGTGTGACATCGCTTAGAGCACCTTTAAAGCTGTATGTTTGTGAACGTAAGGTTACCTTAGTAGGTCATGTTATGTTTTTTTTGTGTGCATATGTGTGTGGGTTTGAACAAGAATATTCATTATTGTATCAAGCATCCTCAAAGAGCTAAAATAGATGTGCCATTTGTTCATGTTGGTAATTAGTCTGTGTTTTTCATATGCTAAGCTCATTATGTTGGGAGGCTTAAATTGGTCTCATCTGCCTGCAAAATACAATGCTGATATTCATTATCCTGTCTCTATTCTAACACTGAAAATTAAACAACTGGTGCCTTTCAATAGCGAGAACTGTCCAATTAGTCCATCTTGAATAATTTGTTCTCAGTCAACCCATAATTAGTCCAAGGCCCGGTTTCACAGACAGAGTTTAGATTAAGCCAGGATTAGGCCTTACGGTAGTTCAATTAGGACATTTAAATAGCTTTCATAAATGTGCCTTAGAAAAAAAAACATTACTAGTGTGCATCTTGAGACAAAACAATGACACTGACATATTTTAAGATACGTCATCGCAAGTTGTTTTCAGTTAAAACAGCTCAAACATGCATTTTAGTCTGGGACTAAGCTTAAACCTTGTCTGTGGGGTATGAGTAACAATGTCACAGCTATCACAGTTACAAGCAAAATAGTATTCCAAATCTTTCATAATCTTTTTTTGGATCTAAAATTAGACATCTTCAGCACAGTTTTTTTTTTTACCAATATCTTTAACAGTGTAAAGAAGCTCCTCACCGATGCTTTGAATAAGAACCAGTATCTGAGGAGACTGGAAGTGCAACAGGTCAAAGACATGGTGGAATGCATGTATGAGCGGACGTACCAGCAAGGAGAATACGTCATAAAACAAGGAGAGCCGGGAAACCACTTGTTTGTGCTTGCAGGTATGAATGAAGTAATTGAACTATTCCATTATAATCACACTGGTTATACTGTTAGAAAACATGTGAAAATTGTTACCTTTATGGGGCAACAATTTTGTCCACAATTTTTCCGAGAGTGTAGACATTAGTATAAAGATACTGTAATATGAGGAATTCTATGCATATGTCACTAGTTACTGCTACTCATTTTTGCCAGTTTTTCATCAATGTTTATCTCTACACTGTAAATAATAATAAACCCACTTTTTGAATTAAATGCAAATTTGATCAAAATGCAACAATTTGTTGCAAAAAAGAAACAATTTGTGTTTAAGTACCGTTTACTCTTACAGATGGCAAGCTGGATGTCTATCAGCACAACAAACTGCTCACATCAATAGCAGTCTGGACCACATTTGGTGAATTAGCCATCTTGTACAATTGCACCAGGACTGCATCGGTCAAAGGTGAAGTATTTCCTTTGTGCTTCATTCTATCTCACTTAGATGTGTATGAGTAGTATAGTTCTGTTTCTGACAAATATGTTATATACTGTAACTTATTTACACCGAATTCAAATTGTCCCTGCACGACAGCACTTTGTGTGTTTAGTTCATGCTGTGACCATGGATTGGCCTCATGTAGCCACAGGCTATCAAATAAACACCAGTGAGAACTAAAACACTATTGTTTTGTCTTGTAGCGTTAATCTCATTGGCTTGTCAGTAATTTTGTTTGCTTGTTTGTGTGGCCAGATATACCGTCTCAAATGCCTTCTCTCATATTATCTTTTATTCCCACTCTTAAAAAAGAACTGGTGTGCAGTAAAACATGGTTACCCATAATGTTAAATTATAAATCAGTGTGGTGCATTCTTTCAGTGGTTAATTTTTTATGTGATCACTAAGAGTCTTAATATTAAAAATGTTTTATTTCTTTACACTTGCTCTGTTGGTGCACTGTTGGATACTTAAATATGTTCTCTACCGAGTCACCATGATAAAATTTAATCACTTCCTAATGGTCCTATTGGAAGCAGCTGTTGTTTCCTGGTTACTGAGTCACTGAAGTTTAAATGGACACCACTCAGGGAGGAATGAGGGAGCTCCAGGTATTTCCCTTACCTGTAGTTTTGTTATGATCACAGCGGCCAGCAATGTGAAAACATGGGCCCTCGATCGAGAAGTCTTTCACAACATCATGCGGATGACTGCCGAGGCTCGACACGAGCAATACCGCCACTTCCTGAGGAGGTAATCCAAACTGTTCATCCCTCCCGCTGTTTACTGTGTTGTGTAGTCATACTGGTGATAGCTGGACCTGAAAACATCAAAGTGCGGCTTTTGCATGAAACGTTGTAGAGATCAAACAAACAAATAAAGCATAGCTAGGAATTAGGCATTAGCCATGCTATTGATGATGTTAATGTCAGTTCACGGTCTGGTTGAAGTGACCTCTGTGACCTTGCTTATATAACTATCAGTTTAAATGGCAAACATGAAAGGAGGAAAATGCTATAATTCAATTTGAGGGCTCTTAAAGACAGTCTAATAAGAAAGGATTGAGAGATATTATCTTATATTAGATGAAATAGAACTGAACTGAAACAGAACTGTTCTCCATAACCATCAGTTCAATCCGAGTCAAAGGGGCAATCTTAAATTGTTTGTATCAGTTTAGTCATATAAGAGTCAAAGATCAAAATTTAAACCAGTATGTTTTGAATAAGACAAATAAACATTGAATGTTGATTAAATGCATAAAAGGCAAAAATGCCCAAAATATATATTTTAGAAAATGATGCTTGATTGCAAATGTCCTAACCTATTTTATTTTATTTTATTTTATTTTATTTTATTTTATTTTATTTTATTTTATTTTATTTTATTTTATTTTATTTTATTTTATTTTATTTTATTTTATTTTATTTTATTTTATTTTATTTTATTTTATTTTATTTTATTTTATTTTATTTTATTTTATTTTATTTTATTTTATTTTAGTGTTTCACTTCTTGCTAGTCTACCTGGGGACAAACTAACTAAGATTGTGGACTGCTTAGAGGTGGTAAGTAAAACCTTTTAACATTATAAAAATTTGGTGATTCAAAAAAGCTAACCAGCCCCATCTGATCCAAAATATCTATCTGTAGTAAAGTTTTCAGATGTCTAAATCCAAACCGACAATTTTGGACAAGCAGTGTTGATATTGCATCTTTCATCACTTGGCCCTGTATATTGTTACCATAGTTATTTGACTAAGGCTGCGTGAAGTGTTCGCTCCAATCGAGGGGACGAGTGATTTGTTAAAGATGTTTGTATCAGCCAGTGTAGGCTGCTGACTGATTTATTCCATTTCTTCATGAGGGGCCAAGTGAGTTTTTCTAAAAGAGTGTGGGCTTTGTCAACTCAACGTCAAATAAGCATCCTCATGTTCTTCCATGCTGAAAAAACATCAAGGACATTCTTCTCGATTGTCGGCCCCTGGGGTCGAATAGGAGAATGTCGTTATTCAATCACTCCAATGGAGTTGATTATATTCCCCTCTCTAGAGGTAAAGAAGCAATGTAACCCAATAGGGGCCCAGATGTTTTGGACTGAAACATGCAGATAATGTGGAACTCTATCATTAAACAGTGGGGAATGGAATGCAGATGGGATGCTAGAAGAAGACAAATGTTTTGAGACCCTCAGAGGAGTGTGGCATACCTAGAGAGCTTCTCTAATGACAAATCAGAGCTCTGTCAGAAAGACAGTTGGGGATGGAGATCAGTGGAGTTCATGCACCAGAGAAATTAAAACTCAAAGAATGTCTTGGAATGCTTCTGATGGACCGCTACAATGTAGAATGGTTTAATGATTCAGTTTGGCAAAACTCAGATTTGAAAAATTCTAAACAAGATTTAATCTTAAATTTCAGGTGAATAATTCCATTCCACTGTAAATAGAACGTTATTTTAGCAAATCACTGTTGCAAAAAAATATTCTTGTTCTTCCATTGAATTGGAGGGATATCAGTTCAAGCACAGTGTTCTCAAGCTCCAGGCAAGTAACAAAACCCCCCACAAATTTTTGTCCCAAAATGCTGTTTTGTTGTTGTTATTTATTATAAAAAGCTGAACTGTTTTAATGGTAAGTGAAGTGCTACCTTAAGGTCAACTGTACAATTTAAAGGGCTAGTTCACCCTAAAAGGAAAATTCTGTCATCATGTACCTTCAAGTTGTTCCAAACCTGTATGAATTTCTTTCTTCTGCTGAACAAAAATATCTTGTGTTTAGCAGAAGAAAGAAATTCATACTGGTTTGAAACTACTTGAAAGTGAGTAAATGACAGAATAAAATTTTTTGGGTGATCTAGCCCTTTAACTTCTTCTATTGAGGAAACACATTTTATGAAATTTGACAAGTATGTAAATAAGCAATAAGTGTAGGAGACATATCTTCTTATATCATTGTGAAAGCAGACATGGCGGCCTTCCTGTTGTCTCCCTCAGGGAACCTCTCCGGGAAAATGACAGCAGTGGGTTGATGGTAAAATCAATAGCTAAATGAGTTTTGTCTTGCGTTTGCTGACCAGGAGTATTATAATAAAGGAGACTACATCATCCGGGAGGGAGAAGAAGGAAACACTTTTTACATAATCGCCAATGGAAAGGTAATTTGCAATCTATTATCATCAATTTGTTTTGTCAAAGCTTGGTTTTGTGTATTTACTGTATTTAGCGTACTATGCTTAACATTCAATCATGTCTCATTCCACGAGGTTACATATACTTAAAATTAATTGCTACTATAATTTAAAATGTAAAAACTGATATGCTTTTGCTGTATGATTATTATTGATTTACATCTTTTCAGGAACTTTTATTAATTATAATATATAGCCCTTCATCATGCCTACTGAAGACGAGAGTGTATACATAATTTTAGGTACATTAGGAACATACACTACCCAGGTTATGCTATGTACTCACACCATTCAATGCTAAAGCTAAACCATCAAAAAAATAAAAGTGATTTATCCCATTTGAGGCACAATTTTTCCACTCCACTAATCCTCATGGACTTCACTGCAGACACCGATCTGGGTTTTTGGGAGGTTGAGCGCATTCAGATAAATCAGTAATTCGACACCGAAGGGGTTAAGAGACAGGACTCTCCACTGGGAAGCAACAGGAACTGTTTAGCATGAGCTAGTCAGGCTCAGATCCCCTGTTAATTTCTGCTCTACTGTCGCTCAAGACGGGGGGAAGGAAGATGTTTTACTGAGGGGGAGAGAATTTAATTACCGGAAATGATGGTTCTCGTCAGCCTGTCGCCACCATGTCCGAGAGTGTGTTGGGAATAAGACCATTAGTGCTGGCCACCAAAAACTGCCTATCAGAAAGGTCAAGAGGGTCATCGTGTTTTAGTGGATCATTCTATAGAGAATTGGGAATGAACGAACAAACTAACTCCATTTCTTCAATATCATTATTATTGAATACTTGTTGCATACAGTTGAAGGATTTTAATCTGTGAATGTGGTTCTCTCAAAAACTAATATGGTTGGTTCATTTTGAAATGCAACCTCTGTCTTTCTCTGTTGCTCAGATTAAAGTCACACAGAGCACACAGGATCATGAAGAGCCACAGATCATCAACACCTTGGGGAAAGGGGATTATTTCGGAGAGAAGGCCCTCATCAGGTGCTGTCTTTCTTCAATCCCCAGCTCAATTCTCATGTCCCCACTTTAATCCTATTTCAATAACCTTTTGGTATACAGTATGGGGACTTTTAGCATCACTGCAGTAGCAGAGAGCATCATCTTTGTCTCGTCAACATGTATATTAGTTAATAGAATATTACAAACAAATTCATTGAACTGTCATTTTAGGGGCCATTTATTCTCAGTTTATGTCTAATGCACTTTATGTGTTCCTACTTTATCAAACTACAGTGATGATGTCAGATCTGCAAATATAATAGCAGATGAGGATGGGGTGGAATGCCTTGTCATTGATCGAGAGTGAGTTCACACTTGAAGATCATCGTCATTCAATTGATTATGTTTCTTGTTGTCTGTGACAATAACAAAGGTTTTCTCTTAGAACCTTCAGTCAAACTGTTGGAACTTTTGATGAGCTTAAGAAGTACCTCCAGAGCTACGTCGAGAATTTAGCACGAGACGATAAGAAAAGACATGCTAAGTAAGTTTATATGTATATATATATATATATATATATATATATATATATATATAATTAAAATATTGATAGTCTTTATGACTCCTTGACTTCTTACCACTCCATTGTGCTGTAAAATAGCACTTCATTTTGTACTACAGGCACCGTTCTTCAAAAACAAAAGCAAAAAAAAGTGTTTTCACATAAAGGTGACATGTTCACATGAAGTTCACATGAAGCTATTTGGAAAATGCCAGATTTTACTTTCTGGATTTAAGCATTTGAATCTCCAATCCACCGATTTATCAATATATACAGTGGGGTCCAAAAGTCTGAGAGCACTCATATAAATGCTTCTCTTTTGTAATTGTATTACTTAAAGTTACTTTATTAGAAGAACAATGGTCACATTTTCTAATTTGTTTAGTGGCCAAGAAATAATGCAGATGTTTTAAAAAGTTTAAATAGAAACGAAACCCCCATAATTTCTTAAACTTTCAGACCAACTGTATCCCCCCCCAATTAGACAAATTTGCCACTCTGTCATTATTTTGGTCATTCTGTTTTAGACAATAATACAATCACTTATCTCTGACAATCCCTACTTTTTCTTTTAGAAGGTCAGGAAGCTGCACCCCACCAACCACACCAGTGTCACATGATATGATAGAGCTGAAAGAGACAGAGAGCAGCTTTGCATCCACTATACCCTTCAGCTGCCTCGAGGTTATTGCCACGCTGGGAGTTGGGGGCTTTGGCAGAGTTGAATTGGTTAGAAGCTTGTTCACAATAATCACACTTCTTCTTTATGATATAAAACATTCAAAGAGAAATCATTCCCACAAAGTGAGGGAGTGAGATGAGCAATAATGATGCCTGTTTTGCTCTAGGTGAAAGTGAAGCATGAGAATGTGACATTTGCTCTGAAATGCATCAAGAAACGGCACATCGTGGATAACAGACAGGAAGAGCACATCTACTCAGAGAGGAGGATCTTGCTTGAAACAAACTCTCCTTTTATTGTAAAGTATGTTCATCTAGTATGATCAGGCTGTTTTAGTAAAGCCTGTTTAGTCTTGTGAGTTTTAGGAAATATCGGAAGATCTTAAAGATAATCTGATCATTGAATTTCCCTCTTCATTGCTTTTGAAGAGATATTCATGATGAATCCCCTTAGTGTTCAAATGATTAAATTAAGAGAGAAGGTCCGTACCTAAAATGCTTAATTTAACCAAAAGTCAGTGGCAGTGAATGTTACTGCAAGCTGTGAATTTCAAAACTTATTTATGTTTTGATCTGAGCTTTACATTTTTGCTCTTAGAATGTACTGCACTTTCAAAGACAACAAGTATGTATACATGCTGTTGGAGGCATGTCTGGGTGGAGAAATCTGGAGTCTTCTGAGAGACAGGTGAGCTCCATTTCATGCTAGGGTGACCAAAAGCTGGACAGTCCCGGAATTTGTAGCTTTGTTACTCTTCCTGCGTCCCGCAAGACATGAGCTGTGTCCCGCATTTCAACGTTTTTTTTTCTTCCTTGAAATTTACAATACCACAAATAGAAATATAAAACTAAATATGCGATTGCCGTTTAAAAAAATATATTTGCACAACCGTCATGTTCTAGCTTGAGCGGGAAAATTACCAACCAATGCACTCGTAAAGTGGGATTTTTCCTGATGAAACTGGACGGAGCCAAGGAATCAGTGTGGACCTCATCAAAACTCGTTAAAAACAGCTACACCAGCCAGCACTTCCTCTAGACACATACTGGATAAGAACATTCTGATCAAACCTAGTTTGAACAAAGTTCAGGATGCATTAAATCCGGTAAAATGCATTTAATGTTTGCATAGTCTACCCAGAAAACAGAATGTTCCCCCATCTTTAGTATTTGGTTCCTGTTTGTTTATTTTTTTGAGAACCAAATAACAATGTTTTAGGAACATTCTTTTTAGGTTTTATTTTTTGCAACCATAAAATAACATTTTCAGAACGTTGCAGTGAGGTTATTTTTAAATAACCTAAAAATAACTTACACAAAGTGTTCCCTAATGGTTATTTTTAGGTTATTATTTAATAACCATGTAAAATAACCTTCCAATTAAAATGTGGCTGATGTTTTTGTATAATGACCTATACAGAGCTCTGAAATTATTTTAATAGAGCATTTATGTTGAAATGAGATCAATCAAAACACGTTTATAATGATCAGTTTATAATGATCAGATAAATCCAACTTTATAGTTAAAATATTAAGTCAGGGTTAAGAATAGTGTGAAAAGCACAGAAATCATAAATTACAGTAGTACGTTTGTTTCTATCTTCATTGACTACACGCCTCTGATCTCTGATCTGATCTGATCTGTGCTGCATGCTTACTGACGTACAGCAGGGTTATTAGGGGACGTATTCTTGAAACGTTTCAATAACGTTAGAATAAAAGTTGGAGCAACGTTAAAATAATGTTAAAGTAACATTAGAATAAAGTTAGGTGAACGTTAAAGTAACGTTGGAATGTTATTCTAACATTACTTTAACGTTATACTAATGTTTCCAAATCGTTATTTTAACGTTGCTCTAACGTTAGATTAACGCTTAAGTAATGGTAGAATATTTAGGGGACGTTAAAGTAACATAACGTTAGAATGTTGTTCTAACATTACTTTAACGCTATACTAATGTTTCCCTAACGTTATTTTAACGTTGCTCAAAAATTGTCAGCTAGTAGTGAGTAATAAAGGAAAATAAACTAGGCACTACTTAAGGAAATTTATTTTTATATAAAATGTGATTTTTACCTGTTAACCTGTTAATCAGTTCATTATATTTAGCAGACTGAATAAGTTCTGTAATGTAAATTACTTTGCATCACTCGAACCAGGGCAAATTGAGTGCCAGTCACAGACCCGGTCACAATTTATTAAAGGGGTGGTATAATGCCCTTTTCACAAGATGTACAATAAGTCTTTGATGTCCCCAGAGTGTGTATGTGAAGTTTTAGCTCAAAATACCCCACAGATATTTTTATATAGCATGTTAAAGTTGTCACTTTTTGAGAGTGAGCAAAAACACACAATTTTTGTGTCTGTTCCTTTCAATGCAAATGAGCTGCTACTCCCAGCACAGAGGGTGGTGCTTCAAGATCTTGTGTCCTTTTACCTCACACAGACATGCACTGGAAATTTCAAATACTTTTAGCCTTTTATGTTCAAACCGAAGTCAGAAAGTTGGAGAGACTCAAGAAGAAGTGACAACATGTAGACAACATTTCTGAATGGTTAGTTGGTGAACTTATGTAGCTTATGTGTAGTTATTTTCTAGTCATTGATTAGCATATTCTGTCTTGATAATCTATAAATCGTGTTCAGGGGCGGGGTTTATGTAAATTCTAGGGTTGGTGATGTCACTAACCCTGGAGGAATGTCGTGTAGTCCCTACCAGGTGTTTGTTGTAGTCCTTAAAAAACGATTTCTTTAAAAGCAAATATCTCCCTTTGTTTTGAACTTTGAGCATTGTAACTTTGCAGATGTTGTTTATGCTCAAACAGCAACATTACACACTAACTAAAGTTAGAAAAGTGAAATCATATTCAACCACCCCTTTAACAAAGCTTATTGGCAATTTAACATTATCATCCAACGTGATGGCACATATGATGGCTTTCCAACTAATGTAAATCAATATTTACATAGTATAGTAAATCTATCTCTCCCACACGTGTCCCGCATTGTCCAGCACAATCACATCTACCTATTTCATGCAACCGGAACAGCTACAGTTTTACTGGTTTGATGCATATGCTAAAAGTTTCTATTTTGATCCAGGGGGAGTTTTGATGAGTACACTGCCAAGTTCTGTGTGGGCTGTGTAACAGAAGCCTTTGACTACCTACACAACAATGGCATCATATACAGAGACCTGAAGCCTGAGAACCTGATGCTGGATACAGATGGATACGTCAAATTGGTGAGCAAAAGTCATTAAACTTTACTTAGAATTCACTTATTAAACTCAGTGCAGCGATACTGATTCCAAGCATGTTTTCTCAGGTGGATTTTGGCTTTGCTAAGAAGCTCAAGTGTGGCCAGAAGACCTGGACGTTCTGTGGGACTCCAGAGTATGTTGCACCTGAGATCATTCTCAATAAAGGTCACGGTCTCAGTGTGGACTTCTGGTCTCTTGGAATCCTGATCTTTGAACTTCTTACTGGAAGGTTTGCATCAGCTCAAATTTTAGTGGAAAACATTTAATAATACAAATGTATGAAAGACCTACTCTAACGTATTTTATCTGATTGTTCCTTAAGCCCCCCCTTTACTGGCTCAGATCAGATGATTATATACACATTCATTCTGAAAGGAATTGAGAAGATGGACTTCCCTAAAAAGATCACCAAGAGGCCAGGTGACCTTATCCGAAAGCTGTGCAGGTATGATCATGCATCCTTCTTAAATTATTCTTATGTCTTTTACCTGTTTTCTGAAACTATTCAGGTCCCTCTGCAATATATCATAAAATGATTTTGCTGTTCTCTTTTTTATAAAGACAAAACCCTTCAGAGCGACTGGGCAATCTAAAGAATGGAATAACTGATATTAAAAAACACAGGTAAGTGTACAACAGTCAAAATCTGGTGCTGTTTGACAAAAAAATATCCCCAATTTCATAAATTTGACTGTCTTATGCCATATTTATTAACACAAAATTAACAAAATATTTAACTGTATTGTCTCAAATGTTTTAACAAAATATTGGTCAGAACCCTCGGACTTCGTACACTCAAAGACATTCACTATTAAGTAGTTGCTTAGTTAGTTACCCCCACAATATACTGAACTGCGGA
Source organism: Leuciscus leuciscus (assembly GCF_965113295.1). NCBI lineage: Eukaryota > Metazoa > Chordata > Actinopteri > Cypriniformes > Leuciscidae > Leuciscus > Leuciscus leuciscus. The sequence goes on from NC_138729.1 coordinate 26,811,583, forward strand.
TATAGTGTGGTTGCTTTTTTCTTTCATTTTCAGATTTCTCATGTTTGAAAAAACACTTATGCTTGGTTTTTCATAATGGTGCTGACTAAATTAGATGGCACCCTAAATAACCCAAGATCTCTGGAATCTGTTCCATCAGTAACACGTGTCTCTCTTAATCAAATCAATCAGTAAATCTGAGGAGATTCTAATCTTGACCTTTATGGATCTTCTGGCTTTTTCTGGGCCTCCTCTTGATTGAACTTATACAGCCTTTGGACTAAATTGATGCTTTGCTCTTTTTCCTTTGCCCATAAACAGGTTTCTATCATGTTAGCAAACATTACATTTGCATTCAGTGGGCATCCATAAACACTAACTTTGAAATTGGTATAATTGTCACCTACAAACATTTTACAACAGTTATTTAATTGATGATGTTGTTCGTTGGTGTTTAGATGGTTTACAGGATTTAGCTGGAGTGGTATGAAATCCAGAAGTCTGATATCACCACTTAAAAGAGAGGTAAGACACATATCATCTAGAGATTTTTATGGGATCATGTATCATAAAATTACACGTACACTACCATTCAAAAGTTTGGGGTCAGTCTTTTATGTTCACCAAGGTCGCATTTATTTGAACAAAAATATAGTAAAAACAGTAATATTGTGAAATGTACAATTATAAACAACTTCTTTCTATGTTAATATATTGTAACATAATTTATTCCTGTGATGCCAAAGCTGTATATTCAGCATAATTAATTCAGTCTTCAGTGTCACATGATCCTTCAGAAATCAGTCTAATATGAAGAATTGATTCTCGAGAAACATTCTTCTCATTATCAATGTTGAAAACATTTTGCTGCTTAACATTTTTGTGGAAACGAGATTTTTTTCAAGTATTGATTGATGAATCGAACATTCAGAAGAACAGCATTTCCCTTTCGTGGTCACTACGAGTTACGTCGTGACGACGAATGGGGTTTCGCTTAGAAAGCCTCTCATCATCGAGAAATAAAACGAGCCTATGGCAAAGAAATGCCATGGGTCTGCGGAATTTGCATGTAGCGAGATCACATTGCCTGCTGCTGATCTGTGCAGTGATCTGCCGACAGTGTGTGTGTTTCTCCCTGGGCGCTTCAGCACATTTGCCATTGTATTTTCTGGATGTGGGTGCGTGATCCATCTGCCTAATGGTCACGTGTGCTGTTTCGCGTGTTGGGCTTAATCACGCTTGGCAGCGCTCGTGGATGAGTCATGTTTTCATTGCGGGAACATGACCATCGCGATGTTTATAGATCGAGACTCAATGATCTCCGTGTGGGTAGAGTCCACTCTGCCACACCCCAATTTATCTCTTCCTCGAGAGGGGATACTTTGGTTGGTGGCCAGGGTGATCTGAGGGTTATGGTGTGGCATATAACCGACGAGTCATTCCTCGGGCCACGCCCCCCTCCACATCGCAAACCGTGGGGCTTCCGTGCGTGGCTGGTTCCTCTCTGGGACCCAGTTTTTCATTCAGGACTCTGGCAGATGATGTCATGTCACTCACAGCATCACAAGGCGGGCTTGATTCCTTTGGAAATGAGGATTCGACTGCGTTGCCTCCCTCGGGAGTGCCAGCGTTAGTCGAGTTAGATCCAGAGCTGACAGCCATGCTTTCCCGGGCAGCTGAAAGTGTCGGTTGGAGTGGCGCCGCCCTCCCCTGAGCGCTGTAGGCTGGACGATTGGTTCCTGGGCACGGCGCGTGCTGCACTACCAGCACTCGGGGCGGGTGCTGGTAGTGCAGCACATGCCGTGCCCAGGAACCAATCGTCCAGCCTACAGCGCTCAGGGGAGGGCGGCGCCACTCCAACCGACACTTTCAGTAGACAAGTATCAATAGAAATGTACTGTGAAAATAAAATAAAAAAGACCCAGAAGCAAAGCACATTAAAGCACATTTGAAAAAACAGTGCCTTTCTTCCCGGACGTGCATAAGGGCGACTCCGGGTTGTGAAAGTTCCCGTGACTTATCAAGGGCCCGCGGGCGTCCTCCACCTTCACTGCACTCGTTGTCGTGGCGATCATGGTGTGTATGTTCGCTACCACTATTGTGGCACAGGCATGCAGTGCTGTGTGTCGTCTTCGCCTTTGAGGCAGTGCTGATCCGGGAGTACTGTCAAACCTGGCCGCCGTGGAACGCTGGTCCTTCCCTGGCCAACACTGACAGAACACGGAAACTCGACCACGCCCCCACGCAGGGACGCTATGCCTCCCATGTCCGGGATGGTCGATCCGCCACGCACACTACTGACCTCGGTCTACAGGCGACATCGGTACCTGCGTGACCTCTGGGCCAGGTGATGTCCAACAAGTGTGGTCCAGGAATGGGCTTCAGCCAGGTTGATGTGAGGGTGTCTGGGAACTCGTTTTCTCAGCTCCCCCATATCCCAGGCTGGGCTCTTCGGCGGTGTGGTTGAGAACGGCGCCCAACAGTTTTCAACCGCCCAGAAGTAGACTGAGGCCCTTCTGCTCCGACGGCCATCCGTCCATGCGGTCTCCTTAGTCTGCTTCCCACCGAGGCCGGCCCCCTGGGGCTCGCTACCTTACTGGCGAAAGGTGCGGTCGAGATTGTCCCTCCAGCCAAAATGAAGTCCGGGTTCTAGAGCCCCTACTTCATTGTACCGAAGAAATCCGGTGGGTTACGGCCAATCCTGGACCTGCGCGTCTTGAACCGATCCCTCCACAAGCTTCCGTTCAAGATGCTCACGGCCAAATGCATTCTCGAATGTGTGCGGCCACAGGATTGGTTTGCAGCGATCGACCTGAAGGACGCCTACTTTCATGTCTCCTTTCTCCTTGACACAGACCGTTCCTACGGTTTGCTTTCGAGGGGCGGGCCTGCAAGCGCTGCCCTTGGCGGAGGTAGACTCAGCCTTGGCACTGCTCTGTCCAGTACGCGCCCTCCGTGCTTACGTAGACAGAATGCAGTGTTTCAGGACCTCAGACCAGCTTTTTGTCTGTTATGGTGGGAAGCTGAGGGGAAAGGCTCTCTCCAAGCAAAGGTTGTCTCACTGGATAGTGGACGCCATTGCTTTGGCATACCAGCAGCAAGGTCGACCGTGCCCCCTTGGGGTGAAGGCCCACTCCACCCGGAGTGTGGCCTCCTCTTGGGCTCTAGCGCAGGGCGCCTCGCTAACAGACATCTACAGAGCTGCAGGCTGGGCGACACCTAACACATTCACCAGGTTCTATAACCTCCGAGTGGAGCCAGTGTCCTCTCACGCACTTGCTTCAACCAGCCGGTACTAGGACCCGCTTAGGTGTCTTCGCTTGCTTGCCATTCCACTCCACGGACTGGATACGTGCGATTATTCTCCTCAGGTGAGCCTCCCCAAGAGGCCCTGAGTTCCTCCAGCACTGTTGACGTCAACGCCAGAGTTATGCCACCGGCAGCTTTCGCGATTGGCTAGGTGCCGCCATGTGCATGGTTCCCCCTCTGGGCGACCCCCACATGTGTATTTCCACTGTAAGCCTCTCTGAGCATGTGTCTTTCCCTTGGCAAGCCACCTTGCCACCTCTGGGTTGAAATATTCCACCTGCGGCTGGACACCCCAGTGATTCTCCAGTAGTGACCACGAAAGGGAACATCTTGGTTACGTATGTAACCCTCGTTCCCTGAGTAGGGAACGGAAACGTTACGTCTCCCTGCCACTTCCGCTGTACCGCTGGAACGCCGGAGTTCAATCTCGGCTCCTCAGCGAAGAAACATATCTGCATGTTGCCAGCGTACTTCCTTATATACCCACGAGGTAAGGCGGAGTTACGCAATGCAAATTCCGCAGACCCATGGCATTTCTTTGCCATTGGCTCGTTTTATTTCTCGAAGACGAGAAGCTTTCTAAGTGAAACCCCATTCGTCGTCATGACGTAACGTCTCCGTTCCCTACTCAGGGAATGAGGGTTACATACGTAACCGAGACGTTATTTGAGATATAAATCTTTTGTGACATTATAAAGGTTTTTACTGTCACTTTTGACCAATTGAATGCATCCCTGCTAAATAAAAGTAGAAAACATCTTACTGACCTCAAACTTTTGCACAGTATTATATCAGTACATCATCTTGTTTTTTCCTTTTCTTTCTGATTCTCTCACTATTAATTTCTCTTTGATTTTTCTCCAGGTGAAGGGACCCACTGACCACAGTTACTTTGACAGTTATCCTCCTGAAGAAGAAATCCCTCCAGATGAAATGTCGGGTTGGGACACCGACTTCTAACTGACCCCTCGATGCACCCATGTGCTCAAACATTTTGAGTTAAACAAAACTCTTCTGCCATTTGTCATCTCCAACATGCCAGCCTTTACCCCAAGGAACCTTAGACCATGAAGCCAACAGAACCCGTGTATGTGTTGCAACAATGGACTCCTTGACCGCAGGCTGCTGTTAGTGCAGTGGGAGGCACAGCAGAGGAGGAGAGACATAAGAAAGGAATTGTTTCATGATGTTCAGATGTACTCATTCATTGCGATTATAAACATTGTTGAATTTGACTGAAACTGTACCACTGAGATGTCAGAGCAGGATCAGTCTGTGAGAATGATGTTGCTGGGGCATCATAGGAGGATGGTGTGAAACCATTGGTAATATTTACCTTTAGACATGCGGAACGGTTTGTGGTTTTGGCTGGAGGGTGAGATGTTCCCTGTTTTAGAAGCGTTGGTGATGTCACGTATTTGAGCTCCTGGAGGTAATAACCACCTGTGACTGTGAATGCCACTGATGAGGTTTCAAAGGTTAACCTCAGCGGGTGACTGGCACTGCAGTTTGTGCAACTCCAGCAGAGTTATGTGAAAAGTAATATTTTTAGCATACTTCAGGTGACTCGAACCCCTGCATCTGAGCCAGATAGGTTTGTGCTGATGTAATGTTTGCCGCTTGCTTATTTTATCCTTGTGAATAGGAAAAATCACTTTCTTTTTTGTGTGAGAATTTAGATTTTTTTTTTTTTGTCATCCTGAAAGATTATACAAAGATATTTTACATTAATTGTATATTAAAATGTTATCTAAAATGTAAAACATGAGCATTTCTTCATTTTTTGTTCCCAGCACATTTCAAGTTCAGCGCTTATTGCACATTAGCGATTTGCTAGTATCTATTAAATAATGGACTTTGATGTTTGTGTGGTAACTTTCCAGACCTTATTGACCCCATTAAGCAATTTACATCATGGATGTTCCATGATGCAACAATCTCAGTATAATTTTTGATTGCATAACAATGCAATCAATATTCAGTAAAGTTCTGCTTTGTTGCCAGAGGGCTGAGTCCTTTAACACATGATAAATAAACACATGGCTACATAATTCTTAAAACTTTATTGTTTTCCTCGAACAATCTCCCGAAAGGGATTCTTTCAACTAGGGAGATGTTACAAAAATAAGCATTCTCGCTCATTTGGCATGAGTCATGTGATTGCTTCCTTTTGCACCCCGTCTAACCTTTGTGCAGCAAAGCTCAATGAATATTTAATGAACCCCTCTGTGCTTCACAAAATTAAGATACAGAAGGCATCATACAGACAATAAATAAATGCTTTTAAAGGTCATTTCCATATACAAATATAATTTCTTATGAAGCTTATCATACAAAGCACATCCATTCACCTACAGCATAACATTTACAAAACACAGTTTGGCGGAAGCCTTCCAAAAAATATATTACAAAAATGCTAAAGGAGTGCTTTACATAGTGTGTTTTGACGTATGTATTATATATTAAGATAATAGCCCACTTTTACATATATGTGTTCATTTCTCTGTTGTCAAAAAAACACCCCATTTATGAACATGCAGCTTGTGATATGTCTTTGCTTTAGTTCTATGCTAAAAACAGTACAAGATGTATACAGAAAACATTATTGGAACAAAATATCACATTTTATCCAAATAAACTGATAGACTTAAAATATTCTTCCAAAATAAGACATTACATGTTACACTCATCTTTGTGAAATATAATTATTCTAGTAGAATATTAATTTTATTTAATGTTTGATTAACCTTTTAATGTTAAGGCACTTTATATAGGCATTGTTGTGTTAAAGAGACAAAGGCTAAATAATCTACATACAATTTTCATAATCACCTTCCTGAATATATTGTTTGAAAAATTGCTCATAAAATAACATCTGGTTTCTTGACACTAGCAGTTTTCAGAGGAATGACAGAAAAATTTCCAAATGAACATCACTAAAATAGAATGCGTGCATATACATATTGAATTCAGCTAAATGTGAGGATGCAACCTTGTATTAGTAGGTCAGACGGAAACATCATATTTACAAAAGGCAAGTATCTAAAAAAAGACAGATAAAAGAAATTGTTTACAAAATGCGATGTAACACTATTACATGTAGGTTTGTAACAATTAAGGGAAAAAAAATATATGTATTTTACGCAGATTGAAGACATTCAAAACAGTCACCCAGATATTAAACACTGTTTTAAGCTTAATGTGGAAAACTGAATATGAACTGTAAGTAACTTATATAGGTAATCATTTTAATATAATAAAAAAAATTTGACAAATGTAACAAAAAAAGATATCTTTACTTTTCTTTTTTCCCCAGAAGTCCACTTTATAGCAGCCATAGAATATGAACATTGAGAGTCAATCAATGCCTCTGTAGCAAAAATATAGCTATAATAATGACAGATTATACAAACTGTACAGAAACATGATGAATGACAGCAAATGTTTGTCCCCTGTAAGCTTAACTGCTGAGGTTATAGAAACATGACAACATCCTGGTCAAACACAGACAGAGAGTCTCTTCATATGTTCATATCTCAACTGATGCATGAAGCCTCCTGCTAACAGGAAGGAATTCCTTCTGGAAAAGCACTTAGCTCTTCACAATCCTTAAAGCTGTAGATAGTTATTCAAGGGTTATGAAATGAACATCTTCAGTCTTTCTTCCAGTGCAAAAATTGGGAATCAGTTTAGGGGAGGGAGGCTGGTGGAAAAGACAAAGGCATTTACCGACAGGCACAGGAGTCCACTGTCATATTGGGGTAGACCTTAAGGACCACGTTCTTGTCTTCATCAAAGAAGAGGATGCTGAGGGAAGACATCTTCTCCGGCACACAGCAGGGCTCTGGGATGCCAGGGACCACCCCGACCGCCCGAACGATGCTCTGGATGGTCGCATGGTTTGAAGGTTTCAAAGACTGTAAGAGGTAAAAAGCTCAAGAGGTCAGAACCTATTACAGGGTTTAGGACAGCTACAGTTTGTTTTGCGATAAACCAGTGAAAGCACTAAAGGGTGTACAAATAGGTCAAAGGTTTGACAGACAAGGTTTAAGCCTAGTCCCAGACTAAAATGCATGTTTGAGCTGTTTTAACTGAAAACAACTTGCACTGACGTATCTTAAAATATGTCAGTGCCATTGTTTTGTCTCAAGATGCACAAAGTAATGTTGTTTTCTAAGGTATGTTTATAAAAGCTACTTAAATGTCCTAATTGAACTAAGGCCTAATCCTGGCTTAATATAAGCCCTGTCTGTGAAACCAGGCCATTATGGATGGTTTCATGCTAATCCATCTGCATTCCAACGTCTGTGAAAGGGAAATTACTCAGGTTCTCACTTTTCACAATCATTCGAAGAGCAAAGAAAAGCCTGACATGGGACGGCTATTTGCTGTAGTGATGCACAGTGTTTCTGTTGTTAACTAAAACTGAACTATTAAAAATCTATTCGCTAATGGAAATAAAGCTGAGATAGAATATTTGATGAAAAACTTAAATAATTTTGTAATAAAAAAAAACTAATAAAAATGCCATAAGCACATTACAAAATAACTAAAACCAAACAATGAAAACTGCAAATATAAATAAAAACTCATTAAAAATATTAATAAATACTATAATAGTATATAAACACTGGCGATGTACCAATATTAAAATTCTGGCCTATTACTGATAAATTGTAGATATAAAAATGCTAAAGTATCTGAATAACACTAAAAACTATGTAAAAATGTAATCATTTTAAGTGCTACAAGTGAATTTAGGAATTACAACACTATAACATTTAGTATGAAAATGGATATTAATTTTGAGATCTGCAAAAGATGACATTTAACAGTCTTATTAAATGATTTATGTTTTTAAAGATTAACTTTAAATGACTGGTAATCTATATGTAAAAATATACAGATAAATGATATGTGATATAACAGATTTTTTAATCTAGAAGGAATTTAGCCACATGCATTTTAGAATATGAAACAATTGGGTCTTGGTTTTCTATGATCAACTTTACTACGGAAACATAAAACTGTAGTAAAACTGAAGTAAATTAGACCTTATGTTTCTTAAACAAAGGGAAAACCATTGGTGGCAATATCTAAATGGAAATAGGCAAGTTTTATGATCAAGGATGACATGAATGGTATAATAATGGAAGATGAATATACTGCTGTGCTGACTATGATGATTTACAGCTTTTTCTTCCACTAGGTGGTGCTTATATTTCACTTCTCTAAATGCATGTATCAGTCCCTTTTCCCACTGCTCTGGTTATTTGCTCCTGGAGTTGATTGTATCACAACAGATCAGAGTGCACAACCTTTCGAAACTCATCTTGACTTTTTGCTCAATAATAATAACAAAAAAGTGTGAAATTTGAGATTTTTGTAATCATACATACCTTTGGCATGGGGAACTGACATGACCCCGAACAGTAGTATGCATCAAAAGACTTGGGGGAGATAATCCACTCGCTCCAGCCGATATCTGCAAAATCAACCTTTAAATATCTGCGAGCACAGTTCCTTGGCTCGTTCCATTGCTTCTTACGAGCTTTCTTAATGGTCTGCTCATCAAACTGCAGGAGAGGGTTCTTGTGCCGTGGGTTCTTGCGAGGCTTCTTGCGAGGGCGCTTGACTGGTTTGCCCTCCATTGGATCGTAAGGGCTGGTCTCATCCCATGTAGGTATCTCATAAGGGTACTCGGGGCCTGGAAGCTCATTGTTTTGTAGCGGCAGCAGGATGTTGGTGGACCGTCTGGTCCGATGTTGCGAGGAGGCACTGCGATTATGTATTTCGAGCAGATGAAGATTAGGCACCAGTCTGCTTCTGTGTCTCTGCAAGGTGGACACGACACTCTCGGGTTCGGAGATAGCCGAGTCGTTGGCGTAGACCAGAATGTAAGGAGACCTATCTGACAAGAGTTTCTTCCAAGGTTGCCGTCCTTTTGAGTCAATGTCAATGCCTATGAGAAGCTGGTCGTGATGCTTGGCTTGGTTGACTACACGAGTAATGTCTTTCCACTGCCATGATATGAAGTCCCGGTACACTGTGGAGATGTTAGTGGAAAAATGGCCGATTGTTCTGGTGGTGTTATCCACAAAGCTGAAACTCCAGACATCAAGGTGAATATGACCTTGTCTTCTGAGGTTATTATGGTGAGCACAGCTCTTGTGCCTTGGGCATCTGTGGCTGATGTTCTGAAGGTCACCAATGTAGTAGTGCAGCGTTGCTGAGAGAACATCCTCAGACTTGGTGAGGGAAGTGAGGTTGAAGATTTGTAACTGCTTATCATTGATGGTCCCTAACAGGAAAAAACACACATTCAAAAAAAGCATGGTGTTATCATCACTCTTTAACCAAAACATTTATCAGAAGGCAAATGACAAGCAAATGACTCTAGAGGGCGGTATGTTCACTCATTATAAGTAACTCGGTGTGGGCTTGTTTTTTTTCTTCTTCAGTCGTTTATAAATGTAGGTTGCATTTTTAGGGGGATTTTGTTCCAACTGCGTACAAACAACCACTAAAAGCCAAGTTGCACGAAACAATGTCATTATTAATCGCCGCAGTGTTTCCCTTTCTTTCCGTGTTTCTCAGCGTCTTCACCATTAGTGATGCGTAAATGTGCACAAAAGAGATTTATTCTGTTATTTAGATAACTAGTTTATTTTTGCGAAGTTATAACAATTGAAAAGACATTACTATTTTGGTCTGGCAAGTCGCTTAATTTGAGCTTGTTTTGATGAGAATTCTGGCAACACTGGCGCAATATGACTATCATCCGAGCGTCATCGTGAGCGAAGCGCAACTTCTCAACACCAGCGAGTTATGGTCATACCAGCGATTAAAGTGTATTAAATGATAATTTTTCAGACATAAAATTAATTCAGTTAAATACATCAGTATCGAAATCGTTTAATTCACTTGCAAATAGCCTACTGAGGCGAACGCTCGTGTTGCTCCTAATTTAATAACACGTAAAAGTCTGAACACTAATATCTAAAATGATTTATGAAACGCCACAGGACGAGGTGTTTCTTCACCTCGATCTGCTGTCTCTCAAATCTAAATCAACAGGTGTAATAGAACCAACTGCAAAACAAGCGGTCTTAAAGAGACAGTTCACTCTAAAATGAAAACTTAACAGAAGTTGGGGACTGACAGCCTCAGTCACCGTTACCATATAGGCTATGGAAAAAGATCCACTTAAAATTAATTTAATTAAACATCTTTTTTGTGTTTGAAAGAAAAAAGTCAGGTAGGACTGCAGGTTTACACACACACACACACACACACACACACACACACACACACACACACACACACACACACACACACACACACACACACACATATACTTCATATTTGGGTGAACTATCCCTTTAGGATATGAAGCGCAAAACTGATGAACACTTAAACTCACTTAAGAGTAGTGAGGCGATATTAACGAGTACATTGCTACATTTCGTCAGCTACAACGAAATACATAAATCACCTACCCAAATGTCCTTTGAAGCCGCGGACAGTGTTGCCATCTTTGAGAGGGAATCCCGCGCTGGTGTATTTGGCGTAGAGCATCTGCATGTGTTCTGACAGCGTGTCCTGCTCGCTTTTCTTCACATGTTGCTCAACTTGCGCTTCCACTTTTTGTTCAAACTGCACGTCTTTCGAGAAACTCATAAAGGGTGTTTTAAGCACAGCACAGTATCCACAGCACAGATAACCCCATCCCAACAGGAGGATAAACAGTCGCTGACAGCGATCCATGCTGGATGTACGAGACTGCTGAAGCTGATTTAGGTGTAGTATATCAGTGCTGAATGCGTTTCCAAACTCTTGTCTCTTGAGAAGGAGAGCATCACATGGACCACAAAAAATAAGGCAAAGAGAGCGAGAAAAATAAAGTGGAAATTTAAAAAAGATGTCAATTTGGTGTGCTCAAAAAGAATAGTCCAAATGCACGTTTCCAAAGATGCAGGAGATATCACAGTCCTTGTGCAAAATGTACGAGGATGTCCGTGTGAGCTTGATCTGCTGTTGTCCTGATGGTCAGGCTTGATTCTCAGTTTTGTGTCTGAGCGATGCTGTTCTCAGCCAATCGCGCCTCTTCCCTGCGTTCATTGAAGGTAAAGCTTGTCGCGCTAGTAATATATAGGGCTTATGAGAGCAGTCGGACAGTGTTGGGAAGTCCAAATTATTTCAGAGAATCGGTTCTTTTGAACGGTTCGTTTAAAAGAACCGATTCAATAAACAGATTCTTCTGGTCTTTACGTCACCACGTGTTCCCTAATATCTCGGCGAGGCATTCATTATATTGTTGGCTACACATTTTAAGATAATTTATTGTAAGCACTGCTCCATTTGTTGAAGCATTGATCCAGCTAAGAAAAACATTTTTTTTTAGAAACTATATATTTGCATTTACACTAAACAATAGAAACCAAAATTCATTCACATCACTTGGTTGAAACACTTTTTGCATTTTTAAATAGAAGCTAATTTATTAAAACCAACTCCTATTTCAAATGCGTATTAATAAAAATCTAAAGCTACAAAGCTATTAGTAATTGTATCCAGAATCTTTAATTACATTTTTGCCATAGCCTACAGCTAATGAAGTAGCCTAATAGTAGACTATTTTCTGCACCAGTGGTCAAATCAAGGTTTGGTTCCTCAGGCGGTTCTCGATTAACTGATTCAGTGGTTAACCCGTATAATTGCGAGTCGGACATGTCCAAAAGATTCACTTCGACCGATTCGGTTAGAAAATTACTAATTATTAATTCAGTCTGACTCAAGAACGAATAGTTTAGACCGGTTTTGTGAACCTTATCAACTGATTTATTGTTTATAAGTCCCGATACAGTCGGATATTATTATTCACAAATATAATATTTATTTGAATATAATAATATTTGAGAGAGAACGAAAGAAGAAGCGATGAACTCTCTAGCCTCTAAAAAATACAACACGTGAAAAATGCATTCTTTATGGTCTCGAATGCACGTTTAGGGCATCAAAACAAACCCTACACAGACTTTTACGTCTTCATCGTACACTATTCACACCCCCAGCTGTCTCTGAGCGACTGGGTGAGTCATGTGGATGTGTTGTAGGCTAATGCTCGATAGTGAGGTCCGTGAAACGTCTCTCAGCAAAGCTGTGTGTCTGGGTTGATGCGCTGAATGACATGGCTTATGGAGAGCATTAAAGGCTCTCTGTCCCATTTAGTTGAGCTCAATGGCGATGAGCAGACACATCCTGCACAGCAGAGTCTGGTCCGGATGCTGCACCGCGTCCCCTGCGCACACCAGACCCGCGAGCACGGCTTCAATGTCCTCTGTCACGGTCTCTCTTTCAGGATCACTGAGGAGGAAGTGATTGACTCTCACCCCAGACATCTGATGCCAGTGGACTTATTTTCAAGATATGATTTTGTCAGATCTGCCCGAGGTGTAATTGCTGTATAGTGAGAAAATATGTGGTCTGCTGTCAATAACCTATATTTATCATGTTTTATAATGTCCCACTAAACTCCCTTAGTCCACTTTAGGATAAGAACCCAGATTTTCACAAGCACATCTGCTATGCTGATTTGAAGGTGTATGAACGAGCTGTGCCGTTGTGAGGGTCTGAAGTGGGCAGTTTCATCACACTGCCACTCCACCACATGAATAAGGACTGTTAAGTTAAACAGTTATTAATGTGGGTGAATCACCACCCACTTCTTGAGCCCTCATCCTGGTGATTAAACAGAATATATATATATATATATATATATTAATTCTAGCATGGGTTAAGTTTTGTTTAACTTAGTAGTGTGGCATTCCTTTTTTTGTTAATTGGCATTTTGTAAACTTTTGGTCAACAACTAGTGTAGAGTAAACTAACTATTGAAGTACCACAATGGCACCAACAAGTATCATGAGCCACCACACTAGCAATAGCTTGTTGTCTCCTTTTTGTAAATTCTCAAAGACAGAATTATTGACTGATGGATATCTAATGCCGGAACTCTCTGCAGTATCTTAGGATCTGAAATCATGTCAAATGGGTGTCCTTGTCTATTTCATGGAGTGTTTGGCAGGTTTTAGTCAAAATGAAGCTACAAGCAGTCGAGGGGACATGAAAGAACCCCCATGTTTCTAAAGGGCTTTATCTTTGATTTGTTCAGACAAACAGAGGAGTTGTTTTAGATAAGAATACAATACAAAGCTCAGGTTTCCAAGTAAGTGACTGCAGCCTCAGACATTCTCTGAAAGCTATGTGACTAAGTGCCTCAAACGTGTGATTGTAGACGATAATGGCAACAGTGGTTAATAGAAATAAAAATAGCATAAAAAAAAGAAGAAATTTTTTATTCAAATGTCTTTAAATTACTTTAAATATTTAATATACTGAACAAGTCAGTGTATCAATATAGCAAGGCCTTAAAGATCAAAACGTACAGCTCTACCATTCAACACATCATTATTATGAAATACTTACAGATTAAAACTGTTTATATGTAGATGAAATTAGTGGCTCCAAGTTTGTATTTTTATTTTTATTATACATTTAATTGGAGAGTGGTGCACAGGAACTGGCCACGGGTTTTCTGGTGTCGTGGTCATAAATTACAACATGCACATATAGGTCAGATCGGACAGGAGTTCGGATGAAGCTATCACCAGGAATTGCCTGTTGGGTTAAAGAAATAGTAATTAGGATTAAACTGATTATTTTTAAGATAGAAATTTTAACCATTTTATTTACTGAAGTATTCTTGCTACATCAGTTCAAATCTAATTCAGTAGAAGACCACAACTGGATCTTCTATAGTAAGTTTAAATGGTGGCCAACCTACTTAGAGCAATAAATCTCACAAATTATACTCGAGAAAACATTATTCACTGCACTAATTAGTATTTTCACACTGATCTTTAACAGACATGGTGTTACCCATTTAATTATATTCAATTAATATATACAGTATATACATTTTCAAAAGAACCCACAACACAGAATTTCTATATTAAATGCCATCTAAATGCCTATTTATATTACTGAAGTTGAGAAAAAAAACATATCTTGCAGTATAAGTGTGATTTGATGTTTAAACTTGAGTCTGGGTGTGACTTTAATATATGGACTCCATAGGGTGCCTCCACCAAGAATAAATATGATCTTAAGCCAGCTGGGATCCATTATTAAAGAGTAACTGTTTTAGAAGATTTAGGTTTACATTCATTCTATGTATTTACTGTTCATCAAACTTGTCTAGGCTAACATACCAATTTTGTTTAGAGCCAGGATAAATGCAAACATATGCTGAACATTCCCCCCAAAAATGAAATAAAGCAAATGAAAAGCATTAGCTGTTGATTTATAAGGATTGGTTATCAAACTAAACCACCAACAGCTACTTTGGAGGGATGACAATTTCCATCAAAAGCAAACAAAACCCAAAGAATAATAATTTGGGTTTAAAATTTTGAAATGTTCACAACACCGGCTGTATCTAATAAGGGCAATAAAACAAACAAACAAACAAACAAACAAACAAACAAATCAAATCTAGGCTTTAAAATGCCATGGTTTCGCCAGTTTGTATGAAGGAATGCATCCACATGGGCAATGAGGTCATGCCTGGTGGGGGCCTGAGGTTGGATTCTGGGTGCACAGGCGGTTTCAGTGTCTGGGTTCCTTAGCCTCCCCTCGTTTTTAATAGCCGGCCTGGTCGGGGTGTGCTCGACCACAGGCAATACTCGCCTCTGCCATCTCGCCCTCAACGAGGCAGCCTGGGCGAGTTTGTATTCAAAGAGGTCGGTCTGCAGCGTTGCCTCTTTTCTAAAATAGCATGCACTCATAGCTCCTGGGCACAAAGGCAAAAAAAATTGTGGCACAGGTTCCAGGATTGAATTTCGCGGTTCGTTCTAACCCTCTCTGACGGATATTTCGAGAGATTGGAACAAAAATGCTACCCAGGTGCAACAATACACTCCACTTCACAGGGAGGCTATTTGATATCACGAAAGAACGGTTTCACAAAATTTTTAACATGGGATGACTCTTGATCATTGCTGTTATGCTTTTTTATGTGTGCAAGATAATACATTTGTCTTAATGAACCTCATTAACTGATTAGACACTACATCTAATAGTAGTATAGAGACAATTCAATGTTCCTGTTTAAATCTTAAGTTATTCATTGAACCAATACTCAATTTAACGTAGTTCAGGTGTTTATTTACTCGTGGATATTAAATGAGAGCTAACACATGACTGAGAGAGGTCAGCACTCTCTGTTTAGTGTATCACAAGTTCTGCTCATATCAAACATGCTCACCTCTGGGTCAACATTCAAGATTTTCTTGTCTTTCCTGTACTGGAAGAGCAGACCGCTTGGATTCTCTGCGATTACCTCATAGTTTGAGCTGGCATTATGTTCGGCCACCTGTGTTCTCCAGTTGTAGAAGCTGAAAAAAGTTAGGGTTAATATGTTTACAATAGTTTAGAGATATTAAATTGCATGACTTAAAAGTTTTGACAGAAAAACACTGCAGTATAGATGAAAGGCTTTGCTGAATATAGTGAAAAATATGAACTATAAAGTAAAAAAAGTTCACCTGACAAAATGTCAGGATGTGTCTTGTGTGCTATTCCAGTTTGATAAAACATGCACTTAGAACGCCATGTGTTAAGTTGTATATAAGGAATTATAAGAACAATCATGTTCTTGACATTCAGAATTACATTAATAGTAACATGTACCTCTTTGCATTTAATTCAGAAGATCTTTTTACACGTTTCTAAAAATGTCTAATGACTGAAAGCAAACTATGGATGCAGAACAAAAAAAATGGAAATAATACACTATTAGTTTTCTATATGCCTTCTAAGTCTAACTCTAATGGCAAAGTTTAACTGACAGCTATTAAAAGTGTACAGCACAAATCGCAAGACATAAGGACTTTTTGGTGTAGTGAACAGTCAGAAAAGCAGGAGCATGCATGTAGACAATTATAAGATATATATATTTTTTTTTACAGTTTTGTCAGTTTCATTGCATAGGCAAATGTACACTATAAGAAAAGTCTGTAAAATAGGGCACAGTGTACTACGTTAATATGAAGGAATTTGTAATTTTCCAAATAGATTTTTAGGTGTTTTGCCCATATTTTGAATTACACATCACATTGCTTTCTATGGATAAAGGAAATGTCCGTAAACTTAACAGACAATGTCCTGGGAGAAAATTACCAGTACCTTTTTTCGTTTGTCTACAAAAAAATTCTCCAATTTTCCATTTGAATTTCTTAAAGGAAAGGCTTGTTACTTTGAAAGTTAGCCATTTGACTATTTTAGCCTTTGGCATGCTTGTTGGGCAGACGTTTCACTGACATATCAGTTTCCCTCTAACTGAATACAGAGACTCTGGGACATTTATTTGAATAAGTTCAATATTAGATGTCCAACTTAAAAAATCTGCATTCACACTTGAGCTTCTACTAAACTTTCGAGACATTCCAGGGCTAAAGAAAAACTTTCTCAAAGCTACAACCAAAAATTCCTCTGTCCACACTGATCAATGTAAAGATTGAGAACCAGCAGGCCACTCAAAATGGCAGTGAGAATAGATCTAAATGTAATTAATGCAGCCAATGAGAAATAGTGAAAAAAGAGACTGTCTGGCCTGTGTTAGTGGTTCTCATAATAAGCTCAACTGCTGGAAGACAGCTGCTTTGCAGAAAAAGAAATCTAAATGTCACACTCTGAGGCAGTGAGGGTTGCTCCAATGGACCTCAGCTTTTCCCAAGCAGTAGTTTGTGGTCCAAGAACAAAGCTGGACTTTGGGGAGAGGCACTTTATGAATCCGAGGGAGAGGCACATGGATGCAAGAGCATTTTATTCTCCGTTGTGATAACACTGTGGACGTAAGCCAGCGCTCTATACGTTTAGTATTGCTGCAATGCTACTTAACAGCATCTGTAAAATGTTTATGACCTTAACCTCAAGGATATAAATCATTAAAAATCCTTTTCATTAAAAAAAACCTTTGAGATATGATCCTCATTTGGTTGATGTCAAGCTAGGGACGACTTGGTTCAGCAATCCCTGGTTCAGTATAAAGTCTGTATAAGGATTATCGAATAAATCCATAATAAGTCTAGATTAATGTCATTGTGGTGTTAAGTATTTAAAGAACTGAAAATACATTATTAATCCTTAAAAACACAGGAAGACAGTTGCCGGTCTCCCTGCAAGGCTTGCCCTGGATCAGCTCTTCTTTACACACCCAAAAAAGGACATGATTAAAGTCAATTTTTTCCAGTGCTCAGTAGGCCCATTCTATGGCTGTACCATCTTGAAATATCTCCAGTTTATTATAATTTATTACATATGGCTCTGTGTGTAAGAGAGAGAACGCATGATGGAAAGACAGCTCAAACTTCCCTGTCCGCCATTTCCTCTCAAGGCGACCAGAAACCATGGTGCTAGTCACCAAAGCAAACAAAATTGTGCTTGAAATGAAAAGACTGGCTAATAAGATGTAAATAAAATGTAATGGTCTGAATCAAACATCCTCGCAGGGTCTCCGCTTAGCATTTTGCATCACAGGAAAGACTTCCTTCGGTTGCCATCGGCGTGACTACCGTCACGGTAAACATGGCAGACCCACACAAAGACAAAGATTCTGTGGAGAAATACAGTGATGCATGAAATGACAAGTTTAGCCCTTATTCTGTTTGCCTTTTGGATCAAACTTTTTCTTCACACACACAAAAAAAGGAAAGTCTTCACTTTTCTTCTCTCCATATGGTTTGTGACATATACAAAATGTAAAACTTTGTGAGGGACTTAGAAGCAAGGATGCATATTCACTTCCTCCTTTTTAAAATAAGGTTTGACAGCATTTTCTGTGTCTATTTATACTGAAATGCCATATAGCAATTAGCATTTTTGGGTTGACCACTTTTATGCAATGGTAAACCACTTAGTTTTGGTCTAAGAAACAGGACAGATGTGAGATATTTTAACAGAGAACATGAAAAGATGGGCAGAAAAATGCTCTAGAGCCTTTCAATTTTCGAGTCACAGGAAGTGGGAAGACCGACTTGGGCTCTCTGAGTATTTAGTCTATCTGAGCATTTGGTCTATTTGTTTTGTGATTGAAAAAAGCATGAGTTCAGCAACTTGCCTCATTTGGACATTTTCTTTGGCAATTATGGTCCCATATTGTCCTTACAGACATCATCACCAGCTGATGAAATGCTTAATATTCATAGTGCAGCTGTCCCTCCACCCACACTAACTTACCAACGTGTGAAAATCCAGGGTTTTGTGGAAACAATTATCGTTCTGTTAATGATAGGTCTGCATCTTTACCATTACACTATAAAACACACAGAGAGAAAAGGATGTTTATGTACGGCAGTGCTCCATGGTTACCAAACTAAAGCCCGATGGAGTGTTTTAAAAATCCATCAGCTGTAACTCTATGGATCAATGAGAAAGCGAATAGTCCAGTTTGTAAACTAGAATTAGTGAGAAATCTGTAAATGTGCCATTCAATATAACCAAAGAAAGCACCAAGTCTTTTCTATTCAAAGGATCTATCTATCTATCTATCTATCTATCTATCTATCTATCTATCTATCTATCTATCTATCTATCTATCTATCTATCTATCTATCTATCTATCTATCTATCTATCTATCTATCTATCTATCTATCTATCTATCTATCTATCTATCTATCTAATTACTTTCTTTTTTAGTTAATTTCACTTTTGTCAGCCCGTTTTAAAATTCTCTACATTGACAAGAATGTGATTGTCCTCAGCTGGTGGCCATGACTTTTGTACTCTATATTTTTGTGGTGAGGCAGTCAAAGTCTGTCAGCTGTAGTGTGGATTCATGCATCTGTACGGGAAGAACACAGCATCTGCTCCATCTTAGTGGCAACCACAAGCACTGCCTTTTATTGTTCCCGTGAGAAGGATGGTGGAGGAAAGAGAGAACACAGAAAGAGAGAAAAAAGCGACTAAAAGAGAAATAGGGAGTGAAAGAGAGATGGGGCTGAGAGTACACAGGAAATGAGAATGCTTATGCTGTAGTGTACTTCCTTTACTTCCTTTGATTAGATAATGTGCTGTGGTAGTTAGGATGTGGATATACAAACACAAACATGCCTGTATGTATTAAACATAGACTGCAGACTGCAGTCTTTCATCACATTATTTTATTAATATTTATTTGGGGTTCACAGTTTTATATGTCCTGTTTTGGCAGAGTGGGCAAGGCATTCATGGGAGTGCACACCTTATGGAGAA
Source organism: Leuciscus leuciscus (assembly GCF_965113295.1). Classification (NCBI taxonomy): domain Eukaryota; kingdom Metazoa; phylum Chordata; class Actinopteri; order Cypriniformes; family Leuciscidae; genus Leuciscus; species Leuciscus leuciscus. The sequence continues at coordinate 26,831,186 of NC_138729.1, forward strand.
CACTCATTTTTGTTATATATGAAAATGTGTATGTTCAAGTTTTATCCGACCTGGGGTGCGTTTCCCAAAAGCATCGTTAGCCAACTATGTTCGCAAGTTCCGTCGTTATTAGCGTAGTTCAACGAGTCTGTTTCGAAACCCGAAACCATCGTTTAACGAACATTCGCAAACAGCATTGCAGAGTTGTGTAGCTGGAACGACAGCTCTCGACCTGTGGTTACAAGCATGTTTCTAGTTTGCATGACATGTGGACTTAATAAATGCTTATCTTGAGCAAAATAAGCAAGCTGACATTCAGTACAACCTGTGTCTTTTATTTAGAATACATACAGATGTAATTTACGTCTAGTTTGTCAAGAGATGTAAAGCACCGTTTTTGAAGAGTGCGCATGTGCGAACGTGCTCTACTACTATGTAAGAACGAGTCTATGATTGAATCTGGAAATAAAGCAAAATAACTGAGAAAAATGAGAAATAGTCCTCAGATGTCATGTCTGTAATTTATAGCAAAACATCTAGCGTTAATTCGATCTCAAACAGATTAATTAAAAGTAGTTATCACTCCACCACGTGCGTGACGTCATAAACCAAAATGACGAGTTACGTCGTTGTTCGGGAAACGCACCCCTGGTCCATGTAACGATTCACAATTCAGTTTTCAGACCATGCAGTGGAAAAATTCAAAGAAATGAAACCAAATGTTAATTTTTATTTATTTCCTTGTTACTTCATCAATGGATAATTTCCATTATTTGTCCTCTTTTAAACATTTTCTGAAGTCACAATTTAGAAAAAGTAAAATTGAAAATGGCAATTATCCGCTAAGTAACCGGAAAGAATGAAAAGATCAACATTTGGTTACATTTTTATTTTAATTTTTGCATTTGCAATGTATATGGTCTGAAAACTGAATTGTGAAGCGTTGCACGAACGGACCCGTCCTATTTATTGTATTAATTGACATTTGTTTTTTACTCTTGTTCTTAACAGTCAAGTTTATGCAGTCAAGTCTGCAGGTTCACAAAAATTATTTTAATATGCTGATTTGATGCTCAAGAAACATTTCTTATTATCAGTGTTTATCTTATTACCACAATATAGTGTTTTCTCCCTTTAATGAACAGAGAGTTTGAATATTTATTTGAAATAATTTTTCACATTTTTAATATAACATTTCAAAAAGAACTTTATTCTATTTTTTTTTAAATCATTTTAATGCATCCTTCTAACGTAAAGACCCCAAACTAAAATATATTTCCTGTTTTTAATCATCTTAAATGGATCTTAAGCGCTCTTAAAGGAAACCTCTATGAAGACTCTTTTTGGATGGTTATGACTTCAAAACTTGGTTTAAAGAGGATCACCATTTAACTAATATTAATATTAGAGCCTTTATTCATAATGGCTGCCTGCTCTTCCTCCATTTTGAAGAGGAAGTCTTTTTTGTTTCCATGATATTTCATGCACAGACTTTTTTTGGAGTGGATATCCTTTTCACAAAAGACAAATGGTTCAGGGATCAGATGGATACTGCTTTCTTGCACATTAATCTGAGAAAATCTAACCTTTGAGATGTTCAGTAGCACATCTATTAAAACAATAGTCACCGGAAATCATCATAGATGGGTCATAATATAAGTAGGCTTACCTTAAGTCAGTTGTTTTTGGCAAAAACCTTTTCTTTCCACTGAAATATGGTTCAAAGTCTTCAGATTTTAGTCGGTGGGAGTAGTCTATATACCCAGATATTTCCTGTCCGCGAGAATTTCGGTCCCTTATGAAAATGATGGACTGCAAGAAAAACAGGAGGACATACTGTATAAATAATCTGGAGTGCAATATGCTATCCTGAGAAACTAGACAAAGGAGAGATATAAATCATTGCAATAGGGAAGATTATGTTACAAATACAACCTTAAGAAAATTGTGTAACAGTCCATAACATGAATTAAAAATAATAATATTGCTGGTGTGCATTTCAGAATGGAGGACAGAAACACTGCACAGTTCAGTCAGCCGTTGTTTTGTCTGGATGGTAATGATGAAAGAATAACTTCCAACCCCATCTCCTGTGAAGAGGGTCTTTGTTTTGGCTTATCTGTTTACCTCTAAGAGACAGCGAGAGACAGAGTCACTCTTCTTTTGTGAAATCATCCTTTTTTGATAGCATAGTCAATGATATCACATGTGTATTTCTATCAGAACCCTGGCCATCTGTGGATTTCCCTTACATGTGCAGGATAAAAGTGAGATAACTAGCAGTGCAGACTTGAAAAGGAACGGTCCTCCTTTAGATGATTTAAACAGATGCTATCGGGTTCACAGCTGGCCAGGGGCTGATCCAGCTACCTTATCTGTGGCTTTTGCGCTCCCCCGTCAGTCTTGAAAAGAAATCATCAGGCAAAGGCGAGGAATTACAGTGGGCAGAACAAGGATTGGAGATCATCTTTCGATTGCAGAAGAGGGATCAAAACCATCTAGCCCACAGTAATACAATGGCAGAAAGGTTTCCTCTCGCCCTCATAAGTCCAAAGGCCAAGTGATAAAACAGATCTGACTGTTCCATCAGTTTCCCGTAGTTTAACAGAACAGGTGTTGTACCTTCAACAAGTTTCCTCTGTTACTGTATCTGATATAGAAGAAACAGCGACTTATAAGCAAACATAACTATGTCAGTTATGAATGAACTAAAAAGGGCTGAAAGTATCTGTGCATTTTCCCAATATTCTCCCAACATTAGGGATACACAATATATTGATACCATATTAGTAATTGATATTACAGTTTTTCTCAGTCGCTTTGGTGCATTTCTCACATCACTCACAAAAAATACACCCTTATTTACAACAAACATAAACTCCCTTTGGGTAGAGCTGTGCACAACTGTAAACAATATTGCAGTACATATTGGAACTGAACATACAACATATATAGTACTGTAATCATTCATGCACATCCAGACGTTCCTCTCTGTCTGGCCACATAATTTCATCTACATCACAGAGAATATTATCTCTTGCAATGCAGCGATGAAAGTATCTCCTCAAGTGGCGATTAAAAAAGATTTTTAAAAATGTGTAAAATTTGCTTGACAGATTTTGACAACTAGTTCAACATTTTTGTATGTAATGACTCAAGCAATGAAATGAGGACTATTAGTTTTATATGGAATGACTATTCAGCATTCACAAGTATAGTTAATTTTGACTGACATGACATAAGCAAATGATAATGTTATAAAACAGCAGAGAGTTGTATGAAAGCAATTGATGCATGTCCAAAAGCATTTGCAATTTGTTGGAAGGAATGAGAAACTGCTACACTGTAAAAAAATCCAACTTACGGTTTGTATGACAAATTCAAGTGTTTAAAGTTTATTCAACTATTTAACGTGAAAAAAGTTGAGAAAAGTTGAGATAACTCAAACACGTAAGTTGAGAAACTCAAAAATGTCCTGCAGCTGGTTGCCTTAAACTTTTAAGTTTTCTCAACTTTTTTTTTTTTACAGTGTACTATGATGTGCACAAATGACTAAATGTTGTGGAGGTTGAACTAACTGTTGTGCAAATGTAAATAGTGATGTTCAGTTCAGTTGACAATGTTAAAAAGAGAAGTGCTACTTAATTATTTCTGGATTTAATTATTTTTCAGGATTCTTTTATGAACAGAAAGTTCAACAGAAAAGCAAAATAAATATTTTGTAACATTATAAACATCTTTACTGTCCCTTTTGATCAATTTAATGTATCCCTACTGAATAAAACTTAATTTCTCCAAAAAAAACCAAAAAAAAACCCTCACTTTATATAAACTCTTGAACGGTAGTGTAAATGGTACACATTTTTATGAAAATATTTAGCATCTTATCATATCAGGCATAACTTTCTGTAATGTTCCTGCATCTCTAAATATATATTTTTTTGTATGGGGCAGATTTACTAAACAGGGCAAATTAGCGTGAGAGCGCAATTCCAAAACAGCGCCGATGGGAGTGGAAAGTTCTGTGCGTGATCTACAGTACTGATGACGCGCAAATTAAAGAACACAGACGCTGTCAGATCATTTCCATAATGACCAATGCAATCTACCAGGTAGCGTCTGGTTTAAGACGTGCTTTTTTTGGGCGGAAAATAATGACGCAAACACCAGTTGATGAGCGCAAATTTGCGTGATTCATTTAAATTCTCTCCTCCCATAAATTTGGCGCCTGAAAGGGAAACTCCTACAAATGCATATGCAATAAGGTCAGCCGCAAAAATAACCATGTCCGTGCCATTTCACAATTTTTTTTTACTGCATGTCTTTAGTAAATCCTGACAGTAGTTTTTAACGGCAAAAGAGGGTTTGCGCTGGCGTAAACTGTTAGTAAATCTGGCCCCAAGTCAAAATCTGCAATTTTTCAAAACATCTGAAAAATATCCATAAAGTGTGCTGCATCTTCTGAAAAGTTCTGGTTTGACAGTGTCAAAGGTTTGAAGACACAAAAAAAAGCTTTCTGAACAGCACATTTGATAAGATACTCTCACATGCCCACTCTTGAGCAGTGTGGCTTTAAATGAGGAGAAAAAACTGAGCGGCTATATCACCAGTCTGGCTGGTTCATGAGGGTGTTTTCTCTGGTAGGATTTACCAATGACGCATTTATTTCAGGGCTCAGACGTGTGTGTGTCAGGGTGGTATGGTGGCATCCTCTCGAATGGATGACACTTTGAGTGGAAAGCAGGGCCTCTTGGTGCTCTCCGGCCTGGGAACAATCCTGTACTGTCAGGGAGGCTTGCAGGTGTCGGAGGGTGTCAGCTGGCCTCTGTTTATTATTGGTGGGTTGTGCTTTAGGAGGAATCCCAGGCCATCACTAACAACTGTGTAAATTTGTCGGGGTAATGAAAACATGACCTGGATGAGAGGAATGCTTGAGGTCGGAGTCCTTTTTTTTGGCAGGCTTACCCTTGTCCCTCTTTAGGTGTTCCTTGAGGGGGTGGGGGGGGGGGTGGGGGGGTGGGGGGGGGGTGCTTATTTGACTTGGACGTGACTTCACATAGTGGAGTTGTGTAATAGATGCAGCGGTGAGTCCAGATGTGCTGAGGTGTTCTGCTTCTGTTGGGATCAGCCAGAATTGCATTTGGCCTCTAGAAAACTAAGAGGGCCTGGAAGTACTCTACAGGACTTCACAGGGCTTCAAACAAAAATCCTCTACACTGGTAACACGATTGCAAATTTTTTTCCTTTCAACATAGATATTCCTCACCTCTGTATGCACATAACTATCCACCTGCCACTATCCTAGGGCCAAAATGCACACATACATTTTTTTTTTTTAATCACATATTAGGCCTATATGAACACCTATATATATATATATATATATATATATATATATATATATAATTACTTTCCCTAAAAGTTCTAAATGCAGACACATGTCTTAAATGATTTCAAAATACTTTCATGTTTAATGGGCTATTTCAGTTATTTCTGATAAAGTATGTTTGGTAACTTTTTAATTAATACAATTTATTTAAAATTAAAAGACAATTAATTAAAACTATCCATAAAATTATCCCATGTTGGGAACCCCTAAAATGTTTAAATATGAAGTGCCTGTCAGAACCTTTTAAGGTTATATATAGAACATTTTCTTCTAAGAGTGTACGTCATAAACACACAAGTTTCCTGAGAAATTTTTCGAACCTGCATGGAGTGAAGCCTGTAAATGTTAAATGTTAAATTTGCATGAGACTTTGGACTGTAGAGGACAAGTTAATGAAGTAAAAATGTATAATGTGTTTGCTTTTTTAGTGTTTAGAGGTGTTTAATGGTTCTCTTACGAGAGTCCTCTCGTACTGCGTTTTGTAAAAACGCTACGGGAAAAGTCTCTTTTCACGAAATACTGAAGCAAAAAAATTATCCTTAATTTTCATACATGTAAAGCGCGTTGCGGCAGTGCTTAGCTATGGCGAGACGGCTCGCTCGCTCATTGGCTGCTCTGCAGCAACTGCATAAGCCTATCGAGCGAGGCCTGAGGTGACGTCAGGCCAATGAGGACGCTTCGCGCCCTCCTAGCCATTTCCCGCCGAGATGGGTGTGGCTAGCCTCTATATAAGGAGCTCGAGAAGGCTGATTCACTTGATTTTCATCTCTTCAGCGAAGCTCACGCATCGCTGGATCACGAGGAAGCAAGCGTCGTTTGAGGCAAGCATTTCAGCGGGACGAGCCACTCGAAGCTGCTGGCAACGCCGCCTTCTACAGCCGTACCTGCTGCGCTTTCCGGCGCTATATATCCTTTACCACTCTGTTTGTGTGTGTGTGTGTGTGTTCGCCGCCGCGACACTCACCCCCTAAAAGAGCTGCGTCTTTTTAAAGATGCCTTCATGTGGCTCGTGCCGAGCCCCACTCGCCCAGGGAGACCAACACGTCATCTGCGTTTCCTGTTTGGGTGAGAACCATGCAGCACTCGCGCTCGCTGACGGCGGCTGCCCTCACTGCGACCTTTTGCCGATGGTGACTCTGCGGACTCGCCTGGCATCCTTCTCAGAGTCTGCACTCCCCGCCGCGCTGCCGCGCCGTAAGAAGCGCCGCTCGCAGCGGGCCCCGGAACCCGCTCCAGCTCGACCAAGCTCGCCGGTTTGCCCGCCTGCTTCACCGGCTTCTCCTGTTTCACTTCCTGATGCTCAGCGCCCGCAGTCTGCCGCCGCTTCATCAGAGGAAGTCATTTCTGAGGCCGCGTCGAGAGAGAAGGATTCCTGCTCTCTGCTAGCTTCAGGCAGCGAGGACTGGGCGAGCTCTGAGGACCTCGCGCCTCCTGCCCGCAAGCCCACTACGAGAGCCAACATAGAGAAGGAGCTCATGCGAGTACTCGCGCTGGCCGCGGCGAGCCTCGGCCTCGAGTGGTCTGCACCGGAACTCCCTTCTCGTACCCGGCTGGATGGTAGCTTCCTCCCTGGTGAGCGCACTTCTCCGGAATCTAAGCCCGCCCCCTTTCTTCCTGAGCTTCACGAAGAAGTGGCGAAGGCTTGGAATGCGCCCTACTCTGCGCGAACGCGCTCGTCTGTGTCGCCAGCATTTTCCTCCCTGGATAATGCGAAAGACCGAGGCTACCTTTCACTTCCGCCGGTGGAACAGGCGATAGCGACCCACCTTTGCCCGCCCTCTGCTGGACGGCGGACTAAACCGGTGTTGCCTTCTAAAGCCTGCCGCATGACGTCGACGCTGCTCGCGCGAATCTTCTCCGCCGCTGGGCAGGCTGCGTCAGCGCTACACACCATGGCTACACTGCAGATTTTCCAAGGTGATCTCCTCCGTAAGCTGGACGAGATGGGACCGGAGGCTATCTGCATCGCGGATCTGAGGAGCGCTTCGGATCTAACACTCCGCGCTACCAAGTCTGCTGCACAGGCCATGGGAAGATGTATGGCTTCCGCCACTGTTGCTGAGAGGCACCTATGGCTTACGCTCACGGAAATGGCTGATTCCGAGCGCAACGCGTTTCTCGACGCCCCGCTGTCTTCCGCTGGCCTTTTCGGTTCTTCTCTCTCCGAGTTCGTGGAGAGATTTACCGAGGCCCAGAAAGCGTCCCAAGCCTTTAAGCACTTCCTGCCGAAGCGCTCCGGTTCTGCAGCGAATCGCGATAAACAGAATCCGCGAAGCTCTCAGCATCAGCCCCCGCCTTCCGCCACACCTTCTCAGCAGCGACAGCAGCGACAGCAGCACAGCTCTAGGTCCCGCTCTCGCTCTACCAGCCGACGCCCTGCTCAGCGCGGGCCTCGGCCGAGGGTTGTGGTGAAGCCGGAAGCCCCGAAGAAGTCCTAGCACTCCTAGGGAAGCGCAGGTGTGTGAGCCCCGCTGCGGCCGGTCTCTCACCCAAGCGCACCGCTGTTTCAGTCCCAAGACTTGCGACTGTTCCAGCGTTTTCTGCAAGACGCAAGCCTGCACAGTTGCCCGCTCGCCTGCACACAAAAGCCGTTTTCACGGCTACCCAGATATATCCCGAAAAGAGTGTATTTTCTGGTGTCCCGGCCACGGCCGTTGGTGCTATAAATGTAGTGTCGATGCCCACTCCTCAGTGCCCATCCCTACACACAAGCACAGCCCTACACTTAGGGCTCGCGCACATAAAATCGACTCAGGTCGATTGCGCTTCCAATATAGTGAAAGTGCCCACTCCCCAGTGCCCACACACACTATGTCTCACAGACCACAGGCTCTCTGTAAAAACGAAACCTGTGCGCGCTCGCTCTGCTCAGACAGGCAGCGCAGCCAAAGCAGTAAATGTGCCCGCTTCCCGCCCACGTTTACTCGCAGACATGAGTCCCGCGGGGCTCGCTCAGACCTCCCTCACTCAGTTAAGCACTGTAGTAAGGTTGAGGACGAGCGCTCTGCCCGCTGTATTAAGCGCGCCCCCCGCCTCGAATGCCACAGGCATAACGCCTATGTTATCGCACCTCGAAGCACCTCTGTCGCACGGCGAACAGAGCGCGCTTCGCATCCAGCCCTTAGCCAGCCATGCAGAAGCATGGGCAGCGCTTCCAGGGGTTTCGGACTGGGTGCTAGGCATTATAAAGAGAGGCTTCTCGCTACAGTTTTGTCGACGCCCTCCCCGCTTCACAGCGCGCGTCGAGACTACGGTGAATTTAGAAGTAGCACACCTACTTCGCGCCGAAATATCAAAACTGATATGCAAAGGGGCGATAGAGCATGTACCCCTGGCTCAAAGCGAAGGGGGGCTATACAGCAGATACTTTCTAGTCCCCAAAAAGGACGGTGGTATCAGACCCATACTGGATCTAAGACGGCTGAACAAAGCATTAGTGAAACGCAGTTTCAAAATGCTCACGACCAGGAAAATTCTCGCGCAGGTTCGCCGAGGAGACTGGTTCATGTCAATAGATCTGAAGGACGCGTATTTTCAAATACAGATAGCGTCACGTCACAGGCGATACTTGAGATTCGCCTTCGAGGGTCAGATATACCAGTATACAGTCCTTCCGTTCGGCTTGTCCCTGGCACCTCGTACATTTACGAAATGCATGGACGCGGCGCTCGCTCCTCTCAGACTCAGAGGCATGCGAGTGCTGAACTATTTGGACGACTGGCTGATCCTAGCTCAATCACGATCACAGCTCGTGGAGCACAAAACCATTTTACTCGACCACCTCGAGAATCTTGGTATCACGGTCAATTGGACGAAGAGTTCACTGAACCCCAGTCAAACGATTTCGTTTCTGGGTACCATTCTGGACTCACAGTCTATGACAGCGCGGCTGTCGCCACAGCGCGTGCTGCACATTCAGCGCGTGGCGAGATCTTTCCGCTGCGGCGCGTCTACCCCGCTCAAAACGTTTCAAAGGATGCTAGGTCTCATGGCCTCAGCATCAACGGTTCTCCAGCTGGGCTTGCTCCGCATGCGCCCTCTGCAGTTCTGGTTGAAAGCGCGAGTACCGCGCGGAGCGTGGGTGTCCGGCCGGTTGCGTCTCAAGGTCGATCAGAGCTGTGTCACAGCCCTGACACCTTGGTTGGCAGACGACTGGTACCGATCAGGTGTAAGCCTGGGGACTTCCTCGAGAGTGAGGATGGTGTCGACCGACGCATCCACCTCGGGATGGGGAGCGCTGCTCGAGGGCAGACCGTTCTTCGGCCTGTGGTCGAAACGAGAAAAGCTCCAACACATCAACTGCCTGGAAATGCTGGCAGTGCACAACGTGCTAACGCGCTTTTATCCCCACATCAAGGACCAACACGTCGTAGTCCGTTCGGACAACACGGCCGTGGTGTCCTATATAAATCGCCAGGGCGGTCTGAGATCCACATCCCTGTACAGGCTGGCGAAACGCCTCCTAATATGGGCTCAGCACAGTTTGCGCTCGCTGAGAGCAGTGCATGTGCCTGGGCTCCAGAATGTGGGCCCAGACAGACTGTCCAGGAACAACATTCCCCTGGGCGAATGGTCTCTACACCCACAAACAGCCCGGCTGTTGTGGGAGAGATTCGGCAGAGCGGAGGTGGACCTATTCGCGTCCCGCGAAAACGCTCATTGCCCCGTGTTCTTTTCCAAGAACGACAGCGCGCTGTCCCACGTGTGGCCGCGCTGCCCGCTTTATGCTTTTCCCCCCGTCTCCCTCCTGCCTCAGGTGTTAGAGCGGGTCAAGGAAACGAAATGCTCAATACTGCTTGTAGCACCGTTCTGGAAGAACCAAGCATGGTTCCCAGTCCTGATGCAGCTAGCAGACATCGCTCCATGGCCAGTGCCATTGAGGAGAGATCTCCTCTCGCAGGCCGGGGGCTCGATTTGGCACCCGCACCCGGAGCTGTGGTCGCTTCACGTGTGGGCGCTCAACGGTTATCCGTTAACCTCGCAGAGGGAGTGAGAAACACCATCACTCAGGCCAGAGCGCCGTCGACTCGGCGGCTTTATGCCTCGAAGTGGTCGGTTTTCTCCGGCTGGTGTACAGCTCGGAGCATATCACCTCTCAATTGTGAGGTGACGGAGGTTCTCTCCTTCCTACAGGAGCTGTTGGATAAGGGCAGATCCCCTTCCACGCTCAAAGTTTATGTGGCGGCTATTACAGCGTTTTCCAGAACAACGCTGGGGCAGTCTCTAGGAAGGAACGATTTAGTCATCCGCTTCCTCAGGGGAGCTAGGAGGCTAAATCCTCCCAGACCTCCTTCAGTTCCTATGTGGGACCTTTCTACGGTTTTGGCGGCCATGAAAGGTGCCCCTTTCGAGCCTATCCAATCTATTAGCCTCAAGCATTTGTCTTTCAAAACAGTGTTTTTGATGGCTCTCGCTTCAGTGAAGCGCATAGGCGACCTGCACGCGCTCTCTGTGAGCCCAACGTGCTTAGAGTTTGGACCTAATGACTCTAAAGTCAGACTCAAACCTAAGCATGGATATGTGCCAAAATCCCTCAACACACCATTTCGGGCTCAGGTCATCTCCCTGTCTGCCCTGCCGGGATCAAGTGAGGAAGGGGACTCAAGTTTTCTCTGCCCCATTAGGGCTTTAAGAGCTTACGTGTCCCGCTCTGCTGTCTTCAGACAGACTGAGCAGCTCTTTGTCTCGTTCAGTGGACGTTCCAAGGGAATGGCTGTTTCGAAACAGAGCCTATCCAGATGGATAGTTGACGCCATAGCGCTGGCTTATACTGCCAAGGGCCTCCAGTGCCCGTTGGGAGTTAGAGCGCACTCCACGAGGGGTGTTGCCTCCTCGTGGGCTTGGTCCAGCGGGATTTCCTTACAGGATATATGTACGGCGGCGGGCTGGGCCTCGCCGTCTACATTTATTAGGTTTTACAACCTAGAGGTTCCCGCCTTGCAGGCTAAGCTACTATCGGTGTAGCCGATTCAGCTGTCTAACTAGAACACTGAAATCGCATGCGCAATGCGCTGCCGACTGTCTTATGGGCAGAATTGTGTAAGACCCACATTTCCCGCATTTAGCTCAGGTTTCCCCACCCTGTCTATGCTATGTCATATTCGCGTCTGCTGACGCAACCTTATAAGGACAGAGGAACCCCCTCTTGTCTCTAGACTCTCTCTGTGAGGTCATGTTTTACGTCCGTGGACGTTGCAATATGGGGAATTATGTAGTCAGACTCTTGTGAGTCTATCTGGTGATTATGCACTGTACACCTGGTTTGCTCCAGTGATTGGTGTCTTTATCCCAGCACGCACGGCGCTTTACAAGGGGTTCCCGTAGCGTTTTTACAAAACGCAGTACGAGAGGACTCTCGTAAGAGAACGTACTCGGTTACTAACGTAACCTCGGTTCTCTCTAGAAGAGGGAACGAGTACTGCGTTCTCTGCCGTGCGTACGGTTCACTCTGGTTCGCTTCGGCGATGAAAATCAAGTGAATCAGCCTTCTCGAGCTCCTTATATAGAGGCTAGCCACACCCATCTCGGCGGGAAATGGCTAGGAGGGCGCGAAGCGTCCTCATTGGCCTGACGTCACCTCAGGCCTCGCTCGATAGGCTTATGCAGTTGCTGCAGAGCAGCCAATGAGCGAGCGAGCCGTCTCGCCATAGCTAAGCACTGCCGCAACGCGCTTTACATGTATGAAAATTAAGGATAATTTTTTGCTTCAGTATTTCGTGAAAAGAGACTTTTCCCGTAGCGTTTTTACAAAACGCAGTACTCGTTCCCTCTTCTAGAGAGAACCGAGGTTACGTTAGTAACCGAGTACGTTTTCTGACCATTTTTAACCTCTAAAAATCAGTTTTTAAAATTATTTAAAAAATCTCAATACAGGACAACACAGTGTGGCTACAACAAATGAATTGAACTTTGTGGTCATGATGTTTAACATCTTTTTTAATGTCTTTGACAGACTTACTGAGTTTCTGTTCAAATGTATGCAATACGAATGAAAATAATCAAAAGATGCTGCTTCCTTTTTCTTTTAATGACAGGGTGTGTCAGAAGACAGATGTCCTGGCACGGGGAACAAAAATGTACAACTTAACCATACCGAAAGACGGGTTGCTCATTTTGGCAGCTGGACATTCAAATCTGGATTTACTTTGAGAATTTTAAAATAGTTTGATATATATTCAAAAGAAGAAACTGAAAGAAAGAAAAGAAAGTAATCAAGACTTGTTACTGTGGGGCAGCAAATTCAAAGCAGGTGGTGGAACTATGACACGACTTTTTGGGAAATACAGAAATAGGATTGTGTCGAGTTATGTGGTCGTGAGAAGAAAAGAACGTGTAAAAAAGGAGGAAAGGACAAAATAAGGTTGTTTATACAGAGGTTGAAGGGGAGAAGGGATTTAAGCAAATGTTTACTCATGTGCTTGGCTTTTCCAATCATAAACACATTGCTTGGGTGTTTGTGCAAGAAAATAAACAGAGTCTGCACAGGTGTCCTCTGGCCATCTACAAAACACCATAGAAGAGCTGGTGTTCCACTCTGAGGACTGAGATGGAGCTCGCCAACTGTGGACACTGCCAAGGGTGGAGGAAGTGAAGTGGGCAATCAGTTGGGCAGGAAGCTGAGCAAAAAGATTGTGTTGGACCAGAATTTGATCAAGTAGAGACCAAACCACAAAACATGTCTTTAAACAAGGGTTCAAGGATTTGGCTGGTTATGCATGGTTAAGATATAGCCCCTGCTGGTAAATGCCGTAACTACACTACATTATGGTGGCAAAAATAAACGTTCTCAATTGCGGCCTTTGGAAATTAACCAGATTATTTCCAAGCAACATATAAATTGCAAACATTTTATTTAATGAAGTTGAATGTTTTGCCAGTGACCATTATTGGGGGGCTCTTAAAAGTTTGATATGGACTTTTAAGCTGTATGGTAAAACATATATATATATTTTACTTTGATTCAATGCTTAATCTGAAAACATAATAACATGTTAGCTCATGCGTTGTTTAAAGAAGCATTGTAAATAAATTGCAAGAGCCACATCTTTTAAAAACCAAATGACCGTGCAACAGGTGGCAAATGTTTCAGATTGAGTAAAATCCATCAGAAGTTTACATTGATGAGGAAAGTCATTGTATCTACTGTCAAGGAAAACGTGTCTTAAATTAAGAGCACAGCTAAGTTTCGTCGTGAATTACAGCTTCAAAAACTAGCACATGGGGTCAACAAAAGTGGCAGCACACAAATCAGTTGAGTTTAGGTCTCTTTTGAGATTTCCTACACCAAAGTGACTCCACGCAGACAGCTTTCCCCAGCAGTGCTACTACTACAACTATTTTCCACATTCTTTTGGCTTCCATGTTACTTTTGGGAAAATTGAAGTTTATCTGAAACATGTGCAAAGCAGCACTGCCCTCTGGGACATAGACGTCCATATATGTGAACCTGTGAGAAACCTTTCCAAAGACTGACATTTATTGATTAAGTGCTCATCAATTTAATCAGACACTTTCCTTTTCCTAAATCATAACATTTTATGTTTCTTACACATTGTGGGATAGTACAAAACAAAGACAGGAAATATAAATCATGCTCTACTTACATTTTCACAGTGTTCGGCACCTTGCATTTGAATAACTTACTATTTATTCGGTATAATCTTCGATGGGCTTACAAAAGCTTCCTCAATCACAGTGTTTAACTTAACACACCCTATTTGAGCAGACATTGAAAATGGCCAGAATCAGGCCGGCTTGCTTGTGTGAACCTGGATCCCTTTTGCAAACTAATGAAGAATTCTCTTTTGGCTACAGAGGAAAACAATATTGTGTGTAGAGCCTGTCTTTATTACTGAAGGACACCACCTGCAAAAACGCATGAAGTGAAGCAAAGCAGAGGTGAACCAGAGGTGACCGAACACATGCAAACATACTAAACCTTGACCAACTTTAAGTTCATATGCATGAAAAAAAAACACATACTTTTCATTGGGGGTCTCATTGACAAAATGTATTTCACAATTTGCATAGGCAAATAAACATAATCTGCATATTCCTCATTCAAAAACTGCAGGGCTTGACATTTGAGGCATCTGAGTGAACAACACGCCCACAAATGCACTTTACAGTTCATTTACAAGAGAATAAAAAAAAAAAAATTCCCTGCATTAAAAGTGCACATGACCAGCTACTTATAGGATTTATCATGATGGGAAAGCTTATGAATCAGATCATATGCCTGACACATGTTTGTTTTCTTTATGACCTCCCCCTTGATTTTTCAGAGGATGATGCTACATACTGGGCTCTGTATTTCAGTGGATTGCAGCTAGGTAACCGGACCTTTGTTGAACATTTACTTAACAAATCACTTTTGTTAAACAAGGGCATGCAAACAGTAGCTATGTTTAACAATGAGTTAAAATCTAATCTTTTTGTCCTGGACATCTGCAGGGCCGTTGCTATGATTTCAACTTGGTACAATATTACAAGGTTTCTACTAGTGTGGAATCAAAGAACTGGGAGGAAAGTCTGATGCAATCGACCTCAAGATTTCTATGAATGGAGTAGAATGATAAATGAGTCACGTTACTAAAACTTAATGTTCAAGGGTTGAAACCAAACTCACAGCTGCCATCTGTTCCCTGCCTGAATGCAACAGGAACTTCTGTGTAAAAATTAAGTTTGTTGAATTCTTCGGCTGGACTTAAAAGGTGGCCACAAACAACTTTATTTTGGAATGCACTCCCTTCCTGTTATTTAAGAAGGATGTGTTAAACTGAGAGCAGAAAAAAGAAGCACATATAGTGTGTTGTTGGATGTAATTTAAATTATTTTGAACTCTATACCTTATAAAGTTCAGTATTTCATTTTTACATTTCTACCTGTCCTAGCAGGACATGAGGCAACGTGGTAACACTTTATAATAAGGTTCCATTTTGTTAACATTAGTTAACTTAATATGAACTAACAATGAAAAATGCTTCTACAGCATTTAATGGAAATTTTGACATTTCCTAAAAGATTATTACAATCAAAATATATATGTTAATATTATTTAATGGACCTGAGCTGACATGAAATTACAATCAACAGTTGTATTTATATTATCTAACAACATTAACAAAGATTATTATACATCATAACAAATGCCTTGCTTATTATTCATTTATAACTTTATTCATTAATTCAATAAAGTTAAACCCTACAAAGAAAGAATGAGAAAGCAATTAAGAACTTCTTTGCAACCTAGATGACGATATGCTGGGACAGTTTCTAATAACCAGGCCGCTGGGGATATGCAGAAATTGATAGTTACTTGGCATTGGCATTGCACCGCCTGTATTAAAAATAAAAAATAAAATAAAAATAAATCATAACTATTCGGCCTATATCCTCTTTAACAATACAAGGTACACATTTAATATAGTTAACACACAGTGTGTCTTTTCTGGGCCTCATTCTTCAAAAGGAACTGTAGGCCAGGATAGACTTATGTCTAAAGCATTGCAATCATAGTAATTACACAGTGCCTCTGGCCTAACCAAACTTACCCTCCTGTAATTAGGAGGACCAGTCCCAAATGCACCGTGATAACATTCCTGCCTCGCACAAGACGGTCTTCTGCACTGAAGACTATGGACTCAAATTCTGTTTTCAATGCACAAGCAGGTTTGCATGTTTTTTTCTGCATTTGACTGTACATAAAATGCCACACACAGGTGGTCAGACACAGTGAACTCTCAGCACAGAGAGAGAAGCTGCTCATCATCATCATCATCATCATCATCACTCCTGGCCACTTCAACTGTCTATTATAACAGTGGCTTATTATTCTCAGCCAGTCTGAAAAAAGAAAACACAAACTCTCTTCATGACAGATGAGATCTAATATCTCTGCTCAAGACAGTTCTTGGACACTTTGATCAGAGGGAAGTGTCATTACATAAATAACATGGGAGGCGTTAAAAAGAGCCCACACAGGTGCAGGCAGCTTCTTTTTTTTCCTAGGAGAGAGAGGAAGAAAGGGTGAGAAAGAAAGGGTGAGAAAGAAAGAAAGAAAGAAAGAAAGAAAGAAAGAAAGAAAGAAAGAAAAAACAGTAAGGGGTAGTAGGGTGTTGTCCGCTCTGCCTCTGTCAAAAACAGAGAGGCAATTATTTTCCCTTCCTCTTTTTCTTGGAAAATTCTTTACTTTTCACTACAGCACCCTGTAAAGGGTTTAACATATTCCTCAAAATCCCACTTTTTAATTTACTGTACGGCTGCTCGGAACAACCCAATGGAGTATTCTTATTGTTTTTAAGAGATATACAGTCATAGCAAAGCTGAAGAGGAAAAGGAAATAATGTCTGAGAAAACATGTTTCATAAGCAATTCATTATGCATTTTAATTAACAAGCTCAATTCAACAAACTGAAGAAAATATTAGTTAAATATTATACCGTAAACCTGAAAAAGAATCTACAATATGTAAAATGTATAAAAAAAAAATCAAGTGTTAACTTGATTACTGTCCAGCTCAGTGGTGCAAAACTGTCTGCCTTGAAGTCATTTTTGCGATGGTCATACTGGTTTGAAAATAAGCCACACACTAGTTTTTTTTTTCCAATGTGGTTAAAGTCATCTTTGATGTTCTTGTCCGTAAATTACACAATAGTGATGAAATGGGGTTGGGTGTTGTGATATTTACTGTACAGTTAGAGGTTAAGGAATGCTTTTCATCTGCCCATTTGGGCCTGGGGGATTCATTTGGGGAATGCTAGGACTGCATTCAGAGTGGTCAAGTCATTTAGCTGCAAGCAAAGATTATTACAAGCTATGGCACGGTTTAAGCCCTGTGTGATTTCCCTAATCGCAGACTATGACCACAGGGAAACTATATGGAAATCTTCAGTAACATTTTTCATTTATCTGTAGTGGGATATAATAGAGCAGAACCACATAACACAAAACGGTTGACAGTTAACGTTCATGAAAATTGTCAGCTCAAATTTTGACATAAGCAGTAACAGACAGTATATCTAAGCTCTAAAGCGCACTAAAGATCTCATTATTAGATGTTTTACGCAGTATAAGAGAAAGACAGAAAGAAAAAAAGAAAGATTTGTTGATGCATGCAAAATAAATGATGCACAGCTTCAAAGCACTGGGTGGAGTGTAATGTGTAATTTCCACCCTAAAATGTTTATATCTTTGTGATCTTAACAAGGTTTAAAAAAAATATTCCTCTTTTGTCAAGCATCATTAACAATTATGATGAGAAGTCTTGATAAGACATGAAGATCTGATAACAGTAAAACACACATTTGAACTTGAGTTTTTTTTAATCTATTACTACAATTTATTTTAAATAACTTGATAAAAGTCATCAAACACATCCTGGTTTATTATTCTATATCAAAATTGTCTAAGTGTTGCTATTGTTATAAACTAACTAAAACTAACTAACCTTTCAAGATTGTCCAATGGTCAAGCTAATATGGCTTGAGAACAGGTATAAAATTGTGTATGTCATAGTCACAAACCATTTGGGCTGAATCCGAAATCGCCCTATATACAGTACACTGCTATTTGAGGGGACAGCCATTTCAGTGGTGTCCGAAACCATGGTGGACGTTATTGAGTGCACTCATTCAATCCCACACTGCACTGCAATAACGGGTGTACAATCGATGTACGCTCAACGGCTGTCCGAATTCGCTCTCTCCTTTTCATTCACTCCTTCAAGTGAACAGTATTAGTGGACTAACGTAGGGGATAGTGAATGAGGGTTTAGGGGGCAATTTCAGATTCAGCCTTGTCCTGCGTCTCAATTCGCCTACTTATGTTACGCCATAAAATTATGTACTCTTTTTATGAAGAAAAAGTAGATATTTTTGGAATGTGTAGCAAAAATTAGACAAGCTTTGGGACATACTATCACGTCATACAATTGCGTCTTTAACGGTTGCTCTCTGTCGCATCCTGTCACAGTAAACTGGCCTGTCAATCATCTTGTCACAGTTAAAATCCTCCACATTTCATTTCATTTAATTTCCTACCGTATCAGAGAGAAATGCAGAAGCACGTTGATCTGCAGTCGCAGATCTTTCAAGGGGAGACTCTCCTCATATTAATGCATAATGATGCATTTAAAAGTTAATGGCCAAACGGATCTTTATAAAAGTCCAAATTTTTATTACAGATGGAATATAACACGGATAAACTTTGATTAGTCATTCAAACCTTTATCGCGCATATCTGCCATGTTTTGTAGTTTTTTAACACTTTTTACTCGTGTTTTTAGTTCCTCCTCCAAAGCGCAATGGGTGGGCAATATTAGCCTTTAGAGTGTGCACGGATCCACACTTCGAAAATCCACCGGAAATAGTAGACCATTCAGACTTCTTTAATTTACTATGCTTTGGGACACACTTATTCAAATCTCACATACAGTTTAGGATGGATAGTATGGACATTGAGATGAAGGGTCTGACTTTGTTTGAATTGGTTGTCATGGTTATTGATTTGATTTAGTCATTTAGTTCAGGTGTGTGTCATTAATTATCCTTGTTTGCATGTATACTTAAGTTCCTCTGTTTCTATTCATTGTTGTTGAGTCTCGTTCATGTGTACCTGTGCTGAAAGCTGCTCTCGCTGTTTGGATTTACCTGCCTGTGAATTCATTAAAGATTACCTTTGCCTTCATCATCATGTTCGTGTATGCTCTTACAACACAGTCACCATGCTAAAACTACGATTTTTTTTTTCTAGAAATAATCATTTAGAGTTATTAATTTTCAACAGTTTGAAGCTCAAATGACCACACCTGCTATACAGTCTAAAATAATGTTACCTCAGGAATGTTTTCACTGCTATAATTTTATCTAGATCTCCACTTTGTCAAACTGACACAAAGTTTGCCAACAGAATTTTATTTTAGTCAGAATAGGCTCCTGTTTACATTTGTAAAAAAAAAAAAAAAAAAAAAAATGCTTTAGATTAATTCATTGGTACCTGTTACATATTAAGTCAACCAAGTCAAGTCACCTTTATTTATGTAGCGCTTTATACAAATCAGATCGTTTTAAAGCAAATTTACAGTGATAACATGAAAAATGATGGATTTAGGCTGTTGTTCAGCTGAAGTCAGTTGAGTGTTGATTCAGTTCTTTTGTAAAGATCATCAGTTATTAAATTAGTTCACTTCATCAAAAAACTGTTTTGCAAAAAATTATGTCATCGTCCAGCTCAGTTCTCATACAACAGTATCAGTACACTGTCAGATCAATAATACTGTTGAATATTATTACTTCTGTATTAAGAAACTGTATACTTAAAGTCAGATGCCAAATCACCCTTAAACAATTCTTCCAAACAGACTATACCAAAAGTTTGGCTATGTTAAGGAAAGAAAAGATTATAATTTGAAAGTGCTTGACGTAATAAAAAAGTTTATTAATGCATGATTTCATCATATGCAGTGTTGTTGCCACACATCTGTAAACACCTTTACAGTTTTCTATAAAACTCAAATGCGTGCAGTTAAGCATAGGGTTACTTTCACTGGACTGCATGTGGTTAGTGGTGCTATTTATATTTACTTGGTGTGACAGAGCAAGTGGCATAACAGTGTGAGGCTGGCAGGACTCTTGATGACTAATTCCCATATCTACTTGTGTGGTACAATCTGCACACAAACCCTCGGTTCAAATCCATGCTTTGCAGGTGGTACATATTTAGCAAAAGTCTTATAAAGTACATAAAAGTTATAACTAAGTTAACAATGAAAGAGCAGAAAAGATAGATATAATCAACAGCAGAATTTGATATTAATGTAGCCTAAATTCCTACATTCTTCACTTAATAATTGTGTTCAAATGATTGATAAACAAAATAAAAATAAAAATGAGAAATTTAGTGAAAAAAACAACAACTTTACTTTACATGCAAACACCATTTGTTGTTGGGAACCTAAAAAGAGATAGCAGGGATACAAAGTTAAAGAGCCTTTGGTTGTATTATGTTGGAAACAAATATACAAGTTTCAAAACTGGCATGAATTAAGTAAATAGGCCTATAAGCTAATTCTTTTAATTATTATTTATTTCCCATACTGTAACAATCTAAATCCTAAACCATCTGCAAGCTTCTTACAGGAGAAAAATAATCTTATTTGTCTGGATAAATGCTTGCAAATGTGGTAACATTTTATTGGAGGCTAAATACAGATAATAATTTCAGTGGCCAAAAACAATTTAACAAATGAAAGACCTGTTAAAGATTGATTCTTAGCTTGGTAATTAAAGGTTATGAAGACAAAAATAAACAGTAGAGAAACAAGGTTATGATTAGACCTTTGAAAAGCATGATAGGCCTAAGAAGGACGACAAGTTTGCCCTATATTTAAGACCGAATCCATTACTTCATTCAACTTGGCTTCTTCCTAGAGTGAAAATCACTTTCTAATGAATATATAAGACACAACTGCATGTGATGACAATGAGCCATATGGCAGAATATGAGTTTGTATGAATGTAGTAGACTGTTACAGTGTTGAAGACATGAATAACTTTATTAGCAATATGACTAATGTGTAAACCAGACTAAACCTCACCAACCACAACCACAGCTGAGCTTTACCACCACCACCCACTGAAAAGGACAGACTTTTGAATCTAAAGTGATGATTTACAAAATCATATTGGGCTTAACTGAATTAAGACCAATAACTTTATGATGCACATGTATGCAATATGCTATTCCAAGAATATTTACAATGGCATATTTCTTTAGAAGATTTGCAAAATCATTTTAATTCACATTGATTTGTTTGATATGCAATCCATTAGCCTAAGTTTGTCACTTTTTCTGTTTGATGTATGTTAGACATTTTGTCTGCATTTTTGGAGTTCATTCATTAAACATTCAATTAAATGATAAAGCAACATTTGCTTAACATGTTTTGTTGATGGTATGGTGACTATAAATTACCAAACAAATGTAAATTGTTATCTATAAATTTTCCTCTCCACTAACACAGCACAGGAACATTCTTTCTTGAGTATGTCTAAGTATCCTGAAGTGTTTTCCTGTTGATTGGTATCATAAACAATGTCCATTAGTTTTCGTGTCACATCTAGACAAGATGTATACATTGAGTTTCTGTGGGATTATAGGTGATACATAATCACATTCACTGAAAAAAGCTATGAATAAGAGCAGGTGTCATGTACTGTTATTAAAACTAAAGAAATTTAATTAGTTCATAACTGTTATATCATAAATGTCATATTTCTGTTCTGTGATGTGGTTCTGTCAAAATCATTTTATTTAGTTTTTTATCTACAAGATTTGCTGATGATATCATTGTTCATCTTACTGATCCCATTTATAATGGATGCTAAAGGTATCAAAGCACACTGGGCGGATGGTTGCTGCTGAATGTACTCAAAATAAAGTGATGGGCTTTCTGGCTTCACTTAGGACATAATGTTTAGCCTCTGGTTATTTACTTGCTGGCTTCACATTTATACAGAGACTGAAATTTAAATACAAGATGAAGTAGCTGCACATAATGCAGGACCACAAATGAGTAATAATATCCCATAGCAATTATATGTGTGATATGTAACAGAAAAAGACACAACACCATTTCTCCCTTTACTACAACACACTGTTTTAGAAGACCAAAACAGTTTGCAAGATTCCTAAAATGTGATGCATCACAAAAAAAAGCTCAACAAATCACACCTGCAGCCTCTGAGGACTGAAAAACAGTAACCCTGGAACGATTGTAATCTGAAAGCTATTTTACAACCCATTAACATGAATTGCCCTTTGCAATCTCTCTTTTCACTATCCGTTTTTGTTTTGTTTTGTTAAGTCTGCACTGGAGTCAGTCTGAAAAAAGTAGCAGCTGTATGTGACAAGGCAAAGAAAACATGCTCTAAAGGCTGCTTGTATGAGTTTCCTTCCGAAGAATCATGGACAACTCCAATGTAAATATTACAATCTTACTTGTGCTGATCATGTGGTAAATGGGAAGTAGCAGCTAACTCCTATCAAATAAATCAAGTCACTCACAGCAAACAAAATGCAAATGACTTTCACTGTCTTCATAAACCCCTTGAATTTTTAATATAATATAATATAATATAATATAATATAATATAATATAATATAATATAATATAATATAATATAATATAATATGATGTATATTCAAAGTATATAATCTCTCTTTCGAGCGTTTGTCCCGCACTGGCGCAGGGTCCGCTTTTCGGCAAATCACTCTCCACTTCTTTCCGGTCCAGGGCGTCAGAGTATAGACTACGTTTCAATAATTGCTGTACAAATTACGGAAGCAAAATCATGTCTACCTCTGATGTGCAATGTCTAATTTAGCTAATAGTGAGTTAAAAGCTATTGCAGATTTAAATACTTAAGACACATTTCACTCATGTTAAATTATCCTCACATTACACTTGAATTGTAATTTATGTCCAAGTAAGCAGGATTTGAGCAGCTTTGCATGGTAAACTCTCAAGTTTCCCTCTTCCTACGCTGGTGCAAAACTTTGCAACTGTGTTATTCTAAGAACTCTCATCCATGACACCTGTCAAGAGACCTTTTGCTGTTGTTGGACTCATTGCTAGAAGTTTCTCCAAGACAAATATTATTGCCCCACCATTTTGCAGGACTCTACGTATCCGTCCACCTCTTTAGCCCGGGGGGGTCAAGAAGATTATGACAAGAAGTTGGAAAATGAATGGCACGCTGCATTCATACATGCTGGAAAATTATAAAAAAAATTAAAAGACACATTTTAACTGACACCAACTTTACCACACAACACAGGCTGACGACTGTTATCTGCAGCAACACTCCAAAATCATGTTTCCAAGGCAGGATCAAAGTGGATGACATAAGCCATTACACCCTTTAGAGAAGTAAGATAAATGTTCAGTGAGGTTTCTTATCAAAGGCCTGGTTGTTTTAAGATTCTGATTAAAGTCCTGCAGCCCTTCTTTCAATCTCCCAGGGGAAATAGGTGTACAAACATTACACTGTTTGCATTGGCCTGAGAATTTACTATGAAGCTCCCTCCAGATTGTCCATATGACCCAAAAGCAGTTTTTCTGATGCATTATGGGAAAGGGGGTTCAGTGTTTTCTCTGCACTTTCTGAACCAATGTCAAATACTTCAGTGGCAACACAAAATATTCAGCACTGAGCAGAAACACTGTAAGTAGGACATGTTGTTCCTACATTAGCTATAAATCGGCATTTAATCAGATCGGTCTAATATCACTTTTAATCCTGGTCTTTTTCTCATTGTTCTCAATGCTAAATAAAGTAAAATCTTAATGGGTGCAAAAAACAAAAAAGTGTGTATGGTGCATAAGAAATGGGTATCTAGTACCGTGCTCACAGCAGTGTCATCCCTGTTGAATGAGCACCACAGACTGACGGCAGTTAGAGTATGTTTATTTTAGCACGCCTGTCAGTCTCCTGCAAAAGATTACAGGTCTTCCGCTGTCTGAAGAAGATGAACAGATTTGGGTTTGTCAGGGAGCAAAGACATGGAATGCATGGTGATATCAACATTGCCAGATGGTGGCTGGAAGTAGGAAGTTGATAGGTGAAATTCAAGAGGGCAATGATGACATTTTCACTCTGGGGAATATATGAGCGAAGAGAGATTTATATAACACCATCGTTTTTGTGGATGGCTGATGATCCTCAAAAAATACTATTGCAAAAAAGGAAATCTCAATATGAGAAAAATGTGTAATTAAATGGATAGTTCAAAAGACTTCAGCAGACATTATAAGCATTTTTCTAACAAGGCAGCCGGCTATATCAAATCCAGTCATCATAGTGACTCAGACTCCACACAACATGATCTATGTACATAGTAAAACATTAATCATGGTCTCTTGGTTGCATTACATTGTTCATTAATGCAGGTATTTTAGACAAGTAACAATTAAAATAGCCAACCGTAGTTCAGAATCAGAATACAATAAATTGCTATTAAATACAATGCATGTGATGTATTTAATAACAATTAAATTGTTATTACATTAAAGCTTTGCATGATGTATTTGATGTATCCAAATTCCATGTTCCACAACAAATATTAGGTTAAATGCATGAATTTAAAACCCTTTCAGGTTTCTGCAGGTGAAACAACTCTTTTTTAAGCCAAGATGACAATCCAACTGTGCACCTGCTATTATAGAGTACAACAAAATGAAAATATGGGAAGAATGTCAAGTGTTTTGAAATGCCAAGTCAATAAACCAAATTCATTGTTGCGCACATGTATGCCAATAATTAATTGGGAGGTCGTCACTCACTGTTCCTAATAACTCTTACGGAAAAAACTCTGTAAAGATGGTATTCCTTGAGCTCGTCAAAAACGGCAAAGGTTTAATACCATTAGCATATGGTTAGAGAAGGGGGGGGAGAGAGAGAGAGAGAGAGAGAGAGAGAGAGAGAGAACGAGAGGGCTTTGTGGGTGAAATGGTGTGCAGTATTTGCTCAGGTGGAATAATACACATCCAAGCAGGCAAGTATGTATTGATAAAACAAAGAGGATTCCAAAGAATGTGCTTTGTGAGCTCCTGAGCCTGCTCGAGTATAATTGCATTTCCCAGTTGGATGGGCAGACATTACCAACAACAGAGGTCCACGCAAAACCCCAGCCACACGTCTGCAGTCACTGGGATGTGCTTGAACACTTAAAGTACTCACAATGAAATAATTGATTGCTACAGGCCAAGTATTCTCACCCAAGTAATTCCACACATCATCTATTTTATGTGTTTATTGCTTAGACGTCTTCAGCTGTTGAAACAATGTCCAGCTTATGTTGAGCTCATTTTTGACGTGAGCACTCTACAGCATAGGTTATAAAGCTCCGGAAAGGAAAAAGAAGGCCTTGATGGAGCAGGTGTACATTCCTCAGAAAGAAGAGCCAAGAACCCTTCAGCGCAAGGAGGTTAAATGGTTCCTTACAAGTAAGAGAGCACATGTCATGTGTCATGCTGAAAAATGATGTCTGTGGATAGCAGTATCAGGAATAACAACATCACGATGTCGGTAGGTGGACTAGACAGAATTCCATCGCCACGGCTGATAAACAGGTGCAAGGAGAAAACGTGTAAAGGAATGCATTGGAAATGATGGAAACAACTTTTGATTACTGCATGAGTCTCCTATAATGCTTCTAAATACTTAAGGAGTCCTCTGATTTATGGTGTAAGGATCAGATCAAGCTGTAATGTTATATGTTTCACAGTAAAACTGCAGGACACTGCAATTAATTTAAATCAGTGAAGCAGAACCAGAGAACTTTACATAAATTCTCTGGTTCTGCTTCACTGGTTTAAATGAATCTGTATAGAAACTTGAATTTTTACCAAGGCCAAGACCCTAAACGTGAATAATAAAACTCTTTTACATCGTATGATGTTATAATACAAAGCAATCATCAGTGATGTACATCTTCAAGAGATTGAATCTAGATGAGTTATTACACCAGTGCCAGAATGCACCAAGCAGACGAACAAAACCCAGAGACTTGAGAATTAGATTAAGTGATCTAGATCTTGTTTCATCTCCTATAAAAATCTTCCAGCAAAAATGGTCAGAAGTCCTTGCAGCTGTTCATTAGAGAGGCAGGCTACAGGGAACCATTAAGGATGGGTTCTTCCAGCCTTGTTAGCAGGAAAAACACCATGCCATTTGTATTTTGGCAAATATACTCAAACGTGATCTTTATCCTATCTCTTGTATATAGATTAAACACATATACAACAATTAATCACATTAGTTATGGTTTACTCTCGTTTTGACCACCCATTTTATGCATTATTAGTGTATAATGGTGTGTAAAAATATTTTGTGTCAACACACAAAATGATGGACCCTTAACAGAATACCAAGAATATCTAAATTCATTTTACAAAGGGAAGTCTTTGTCTATTCTATGAATGAGTCCAAACTTAGGGGGGTCAGATACCCCAACCCTCAACCCTTTGAAAGTCTTTGTGGGGCTTTCAAGGGGAGGTCACATGATAGCTCTGCATGACTGTTTTCTAAGGGACCTCCACCTTTGGTCAAGTGCTTTGAAACCAACATGCTATTGTTATTTTACTGGCCATGACAAGGACAAAGGGCCGACTGACCGGGACACACACACTCACTGTAATGGTATATGGCTGGGAAATTCACTCATTTCTATGCTTCTTAATGTGATCTTTGAACTGCATGACTGACCACAGTATCTTCTATACATGAACACAACTTATCAATACATAACTTACTGGGTCTGCAGACAAAGGACAAGCACCTGCTTTGTATAAGAAAAAACACAACGCTAAGAATTTTTTGTCTTAATTTTTCAATAATAATCAGTAGAATTCCCATCTTAAGAAATCGCAGCCTTCAAAAGGAGTAATTATTCTCCTATCTCGCCTCAGTAAAACAAGCAATGTTTGCTTAAGACAAGAAAGTCTGTTCACTAGCAGGTGAAAATTTACTGAGATAAAGGGCATTTAAGATATAATCCCAATAGCTTTTTTTTTGTGTGCTTAAGATTCAATAATTTTTTCCTAATTTTCCCTTTCTCGTTTTAAATAGTCCTGTGGTGAGACGAATGAATAGAAGTACAAATAATGTACAGTGGAAAAAACAATTATTTGATCCTCTGATGATTTTGAAATGAAATCAAAGAAATTAAGGGTCTATAATTTTTTATGGTAGGGTTTATTTTAACGGATAGAGACAGAATATCAACCAAAAAATCCAGAAAAAACACATTATATTAAGGTTAAAAATTTATCAGCATTTGATCGAGTGAAGTAAGTATTTGATCCCCTACCAACCAGCAAGAATTCTGCCTCCCACAGATTGGATATGTGCCCATGAGAAACACAGATTAGTCCTGTCACTTTAGGAAAGTACTCCTAATGTCAGCTCGTTTTGTGTATAAAAGACACCTGTCCACAGAATCTGTATCTTCCATTCCAACCTCTCCACCACCATGGGCAAGACCAAAGAGCTGTCAAAGGACATCAGGGACAAGACAGGAGACCTGCACAAGGCTAGAATGGGCTACAAGAGGGAGACAACTGTTGGTGCCATTATTAGGAATTGGAATAAATACAAAATAACCATCAATCGCCCTCGGTCTGGAGCTCCATGCAAGATCTCGCCTCATGGGGTAAGGATGATCATGAGAAAGGTGAGGGATCAGCCCAAAACTACACGGGAGGAACTTGTTAATCTCAAAGCAGTTGGGACCACAGTCACCAAGCAAACCATTGGTAACACACTACGCCGCAATGGATTTAAATCCTGCAGCGCCCACAAAGTCCCCCTGCTCAAGAAGGCACATGCACAGGCACGTCTGAAGTTTGCCAATGAACATCTAAATGATTCTGAGAAGGCTTGGGAGAAAGCGCTGTGGTGAGATGAGATCAAAATTGCGCTCTTTGGCCTCAACTCAACTTGTCGTGTTTGGAGGAAGAGAAATGCTGACTATGACCCCAAGAACACCATCCCTACAGTCAAGCACGGAGGTGGAAACATTATGCTCTGGGGCTGTTTCTCTGCTAAGGGTACAGGATGATGTATTGAGGGGCTGATGGACAGGATAAAATCCCATCCATGTACCGTAAAATCTTGGACGAGAACCTCCTTCCCTCAGCCAGAACACTGAAGATGGGTCGTGGATGGGTCTTCCAGCATAACAATAGCCGCGTTTCCACTGTCGGGCCAGGGCCGGGCCAGGGCTTTAAACGGGCCGTGCCGGGCTGATAGCCTCGGGCTAATAGCACCGGGCCTGCGTTTCCACTGTCGGGCCAGAAGCTCCACAGCGCTTCACTAAAACACGCCCGTAACACGCCTCTCTGGAACAACGTCACACTAACCCATTCACCAACAAATGGAAGTTTTATCAGAAAACTAATCAGAAATCACTGGAAACAGCGTTGAAAACAAACATGATAAAAGCGGCCGTTTGCTGGCATTTTTGTTGTTTACTTGAATATTTGAAACCCAAGCATCGATGTTTTACCACAGGTTTACAATAAAAAGTGATACATTGATCATAATTAATTAATTTATGTCAAAATTGCACATTAGTCACTCAGAAATAAATTACCGTTAGGTCTATTTCACAAAAGAAAGAGGACACACTTACTTCTTCAGTCGCGTCTGTTACTGTTTATCTGGTAGTTAAAGGACATATTTACATCACATTTAGAAAGAATGATAATTTCTACAAATATATGCCACCAAAAATACGACCTGAGGAGCTTTAGCAGCACTCTCTCGACTCCCATACAGATATTTTCCGTCAGAGAAACAGAGGAAGCTCCCGAAAAAAAAGTTGCTTTATTTTATGATAGTCCGGTATAAGGAGACGAGACGTAGGCTACTGACAGATAAAATAAAAACATGACTGTGATAGCCTTTATGATTGGTCTGATTTCTTCAAGCGTTCACTGTTTTTTTACTATGCGTATCTTCAAGCGTTTACCATGTTTACTATGGTAATGGTTAGCGCGCATAGTCTTTTGCATCACAAACACAAGGCATTCAAACATGAACGCGAGTTAAATTATTTTAAAAGTCTTTAATGCTGACAGAATCATCCGGCGCTGCCGTCTCCCGACTCAGGTAAACTCCGCCTCTGTTCGTAACCACTCCTCTAGCCCGAGCTGGCCCGCTCTGCCCAAGGTATTCGACGGGCCAAAAATCCTGGCCGTTGGCCCCAAGTAAGCCCCGATCAAGCCCCGGAAGTGACAGTGGAAACGCGACTGGCCCTGGCACGCACTAGCACGGCCCGGCCCTGGCCCGACAGTGGAAACGCGGCTAATGACCCAAAACATACCGCCATGGCAACAAAGGAGTGGCTCAAGAAGAAGCAAATTAAGGTCTTGGAGTGGCCTAGCCAGACCTTAATTCTATAGAAAATCTGTGGAGGGAGCTGAAACTTTGAGATGCAAAGCGACAGCCAAGAAACCTTAAGGATTTAGAGAGGATCTGTAAAGAGGAATGGACCAAAATCCCTCCTGAGATGTGTGCAAACCTGGTGACCAACTACAAGAAACATCTTACCTCTGTGCTTGCCAACAAGGGTTTCTCCACCAAGTACTAAATTATGTTTTGATCAAATACTTATTTCACTCACTGAAATGCAAATCAATTTATAACCTATATATAATGTATTTTTTTCTGGATTTTTTGGTTAATATTCTGTCTCTACCCATTAAAATTAACATACAATAAAAATTATTGACCCTTCATTTCTTTGTAAGTGGGCAAACGTACAAAATCAGCAGGGAATCAAATAATAATTTTGTAAAAAAATTATTAATCAAATGATTAAAATCAAAAAATTATTTTATTTATAAATATAAATAAAACAATATCTTCTTCTTCTTCCTAGCGTGTTTTCCACAAGTGT
The DNA here is from genome assembly GCF_965113295.1 of Leuciscus leuciscus. NCBI lineage: Eukaryota > Metazoa > Chordata > Actinopteri > Cypriniformes > Leuciscidae > Leuciscus > Leuciscus leuciscus. The sequence goes on from NC_138729.1 coordinate 26,861,016, forward strand.
GGAGTCCGCTCTTCGAATCTTGGTATGACATTTTGCACGGTCGAGCACGGTTCGGGTGTAATTTGGCAATCCTCATATCTGCATCGATTGTATCCTGCCATCTTTGCTTTGGTTGTCCAAAGCAAATGGCCGTTTCCCATCCACTGTGAAGTGGCAGGTGGTGTCAGTATCAGTGCCTGTTGCTGCTCGTAGGACGTACCAATACCACTGAAGACGCCTTTGCCGCATTTTCTCCGTAATTGGCGCAACGTCCATTTGCCGCCGGATTGTATCATTTCAGCAGTGGTTAAAAAGAGACACACCAGTAATCCAGTGGAGCATGTGCATCTCCAACGTGGAGAGGGTGCTCAGAGCTTTTGGTAACTGACCAGCATTCGGCTCCATACAGCACAACTGGACGTACTACCACTCGTTATATTTTTGACTTAAGACAGACTGGTATGTGTTTATCGCATAGAACTCCAGTGACTTCTTTCCAGCGCCTCCAGGCCGTGTTTACTCTCCCATGCACCTCATTATTGATACCACCATCCCTATGCAAGTGCGATCCTAGATACTTAAAACTGTTTGTCTTCATCAGGGCTTCGCCACTGACCAGGATGTTGCCATCAGAAGACATTCGCACTGAAAAGATCTCATTGCTGGTGAGAAACCTACCAGTAATCTTGATTGACCACAAACCTCAATAAATCAAGAATTTCAGCTCTAAAACTTAGCAAATGTGCTTTGACTAGCATGTGCAACATTTTCTCTGCATAACTAACTGCATGAGGGAGAATACCACCAATCTGACACCCATTCATTTATTATGTGACTGTTTATCCACACATCACCACTAAAACATGTTCACACAATGGCAACAATATGACTGAGGTTGCAGATACTGTTCTCAGAACCACCCACGATGCACTTGCATGACTTAATTCCATTATGAAATTCAAACTAAAGAGAAAGAATAGTAAAAAAATCAACTCCACTGGCTGTGAAATTGAAGAGGGCACGAATGCTGACATCATTGTATCACTGGCGTAAGAGCAAAAACAAATATAAGGAGGGTGGGGTGGGGTTAGGGGTTAGAGCACCTTCAGTTTCAAATGTGTACCACCCAACAATGGAGCCCCTCGGGCATTCAGCACAGGTGTGACCTGGATTTGATAAAAAAAAACGAAAAAAAAACCTTACCTTCTTACCCAGAGTAAATAATGCCAAAGCTGTCCAGGTGCACCTTTTGTTTGTGTGTGACTTTTGGCAGCAGGGCAACTTTCGCACCTTTTTTCAGTGAAATGCCACATCAGCAGATTTAAAACAAGTTGGAACATTTACTGGACACTGTCCACACAACTGACATAAGCAAACTAAACTTTACGCTTCTTGCAGTCTATTCAAAAGAACCGTATTAAAAAGGGAAAAACACACTGTCAGTATAGTCTGTATAGTATAGACTGTATAGTCAGTTTTGGGAGAAAAACAATTTTTTTTTTTTTGAGTAGCTTATCAACTAAAACTACAACAATCAAAAGAGTCGGACTAAACATGCAGTTGGGGTCATTATATAATGGCTTCCTCCAAAAAACTATTTTCTCATAAAACTAATTGCACAGTGGCGTGCAAGCATTTCATAACATTGTGTAAACCTCACAAATGCACAGAGGAAATTTATTTAAAATTATGTCCAGGAAGAGGATCTTTGCCATTATTGTAGTGGACTCATTTGCGGAATTAAAAAAGAACGAGAAAAAACGAAAAAAGAAAATTTAAATTAATATGCATCTGTCAAATATTCTATGATTGTATATGTGCAATATATGTGCCCCCTCCGGGCGAACCTCACATGTGTATTTCCACTGTAAGCCTCTCTGAGCATGTGTCTTTCCCTTGGCAAGCCACCTTGCCACCCCTGGGGTTGAAATATTCCACCTACGGCTGGACACCCCAGTGATACTCCATATGCAGCCCCTCCGGGTCATATGTTTATTCTAAGTCCCCCCCCCCTTCGGGCTGGGCATGATTGCAAATTTCCGCTGAGATATGCTTCCCAGTGTACCTTGGTATTCCTGTTTTAAGTAGGACTCCTTCGTCCGTGACAGTCTCACGACAGGGAGCTCAGACTTACGCAGGGCACAGGAAGACAGCCGAGGTGGCGTGATTAGACTGGGAACCCCATTCGTCGTCACTGACGTAACTCATAGTGACCACGAAAGGGAACGTCTCGGAACGTTACGTCTCCCTGCCACTTCCGCTATACCGCTGGAACGCCGGAGTTCAGTCTCGGCTCCTCAGCAAAAAAACATATCTGCATGTTGCCAGCGTACTTCCTTATATACCCACGATGTGGGGCGGACTTACGCTATGCAAATTCCATTGGCTCGTTTTGTATACTCGAAGGTGAGAGGCTTTCTAAGCGAAACCCCATTCGTCGTCACTGACGTAACGTCTCCGTTCCCTACTCAGGGAACAAGGGTTACATACTGTACATAACCGAGAAGTTTTTCCTCCTCAAAAGAGTCAAATGAAGACTAATATTTTTACCTATTGAACATTAATTTGCTAAGCCTAAAGTGAAAAACAGTTGGCTCCTGTCTGCCTTGATCAATTGCTCCTGTCTGCCTTGCTACTGGTGTGTGTCTGTAAGCTCCGTATTGCTCTCTGTTTTGAATCTCTATTTACTATCGTTCCTTGTTGTTTTTATTTGCTAAATTTAAATTTACTCATCAACATATATTAGATATTGTCTAATATTGCCTATTACATTAATCTGACATTCCTAGCTTTTAAATAAATCTTTATCGCAAGCACAACACAATAGTATCTCGCTAGCCTCGCCTATCATCCGTGCTTGCCGTCTTTTTTCTCTCTTGTGTGCTTGCACCTTTTACGAGTCTATCAAACTACTGTGGTGAGTAGGATCAGTAAACAAACACGGTGAGTAATGTCTTCTCCAGTTATTGTCACTTGCACTTCGTGTCACATGCATAGTATAGCATTCTCTGTCAGCAACGAAGGATTTACATGTGATAAATGCAGGGAGAAAGTCAGGCTGATGGAGAAGATTTCAGAACTAGAGATATGCATCCAAACTTTAATCGAGGATAGATAGAGTGCAAGGGCTTTAGATACTGCTTTGGATGCGACTAGCTTAGTGAACTCTGTACATTGTTCGGTTCCGGCTGTAGAACCCGTGCAGCAGGGCAACTGGGTGACCGTGAGACACTGTAGTCGCGGGACAAAACACTGTTCTTCCATTCTGATCACCATAACAAATAGATTATTATTCAAGTCGGCACTAATGATGTTCGACTTCGCCAGTCAGAGATCACTAAAATTAACGTTAAAGAGGTGTGTGAACTCGCAAGTACGATGTCAGGCTGTCATGATTCCTGTCTTGTGTTCCCCTTGTCTTGTGTTGACTTTTGTTATTTCCTGTTCTGTGCCATGTTTTGTAGTCCTTTGTAGCTTGTAGCTGTTGCTTGTTCCTGTTTATTGTTCCTGTCCTGAGTTCCATTGTTTGCACTGGATTATGTTTGTTTTATTAAAGTAGTGCTTGCATGTGGATTCTCTCTCCGCTTCATTCCTGCCTCATCGTTACAGAACGATCGACCAAAAGATGAATCCAGCAGCACAGATTATGTGTCTCCGTCAGGGAGACCGGTCCATAGAGGAATATATCATGGACTTTGTTGAGCTGGCACCTCTGCCATTTTTCGATGAACTATGCCTAATGATATTTTCTGTGGAGGGCTATCCGAGCCGTTCAGCTCCCTTATGCCACTTCATCACCCTAGCTGGAGTCTCAAACAATATGTGTGTAATAGCACTTTCGGGAGTAATTCGAATCGGCGCAGTAAAAAGTCACGCCTGATCCTCTTCCCACTATTGACAGAAGTGAGAGGAAGAGGATCAGGCGTGACTTTTTACTGCGCCGAGTCGAATTACTCCCGAAAGTGCTATTCCGCCATACATTATAGTTATCTTTTTTAACCCGCTTAGAAAAGCGCCACGTTTTATTTTGTGTCACCATACTTGATCGTATAACTACTTGTGTAACTGTTTTTAAATAGGGAAAACGTTGATGTGTTTGGTCACTTCTAAATTCATTGCTGTCAGATACCATTGAATATACTGGGCTAAGCTAAGTACTATCAGAGTGTCACCACGCGTCAGAGCGATTAAGTGCACGCACTGAGATGAGAGAGGTATGTATCAACTCGTCTTAGTTAAGGGAATAACTTAGTTTAATATGAAAAAACGGTGGAGTATCCCTTTAAAAGCTGCTAGAACTGCTTATTTTTCAACCCTATTAGAAGAAAATAAACAAAACCCAGGTATTTATTTGAAATGGTGGCTAAATTAACGACAAATAAAGCTTCAACCCCAGACGTTTCCAAGCAGCACAGCAGTAATGACTATATGAACTTCTTTACTTACAAGATTGATAATATCAGGGAGAAAATTATAACTATGCAACTGTCTACTACAGTATCGCATAAGGCAGTGCATTGTAGTCTCCTTGAGGAACAATTTTATAAATTCATTGCTATAGGAGAGGAAGAATTTTCTAAACTCGTTAAATCATCTAAATCGACATGTTAGACCCTATACCGACTAAGCTATTGAAAGAGATGCTTCAAGAGGTCATACAGTAGATCCTCTTCTTAATATCATTCATTCATCTTTGTCATTACGATATGTACCAAAAACTTTTAAGCTGGCTATGATTAAACCGCTTGTTAAAAAAACGTAACTTTGATCCTACAGAATTAGTCAATTACAGGCCGATCTCGAATCTACCTTTTCTGTCAAAGATACTAGAAAAGGCAGTATCCTCACAACTATGTTCCTTTTTAGAAAGAAATGGTATCTGCGAGGATTTTCAGTCAGGATTTAGACCGTACCATAGTACTGAGACAGCTCTCATTAGAGTCACAAATGATTTGCTTTTATCATCCGATCGTGGTTGTATCTCTCTATTAGTGTTACTCGATCTTAGTGCTGCAATTGATACTATTGACCACAACATTCTTTGTGTTGGCATTTATGTTGGCATTAGTGGAATTGCATTAGCATGGTTTAAATCATACTTATCTGACCGTTATCAGATTGTAGCAGTAAATGAAGAGATGTCTTATCGATCAAAAGTTCAGTATGGTGTACCACAAGGCTCAGTGCTAGGACCTTTACTGTTCACTCTGTACATGATACCCTTAGGAGTAGAGATGCACAGATTGGTCATCATAATCATTACTTCTGCCAGTTCTTTGTGACAGCTGTTATGTGTGTTATTGGCAGCGTCACTCTCTGGTTACATGAACGCGTCACCACCGCATCAGCACCGAAAACATGGAGATTTTATTTGAGAGAATAATCGCACAACCTATTTGATATTCTCTAATTAAATAAACTAATCGAATATTCAAAAATCGTGAATCATCCCTGCATGAAATCTCTTGTTTCTTTTCCCAAATCTTCACTCACGTCTCACCCATTTTCTAAGGGGATTCTAAACGTTTCTACCTTGGTTCGCTTTTAATTAGGCCTACATTTTTACGTGCACGTCAAATTCTTTTTAACACAGTTTGTGCTTGTTATTAGACATGGTAAGGCGCGTCAAAAAACTTGCCATTGATGTACAAGTGATTGCAATAGGCCCGTGTGTGTGTGTTTTGAGAAATATCTTTATACTGCAAGACTATATTTATTTAATTTTTATTTGTTATTTATATATTATTTTATTGCCATTAGGTGTTTTTCCTGTTTTCATACAGAAGTTTAGTCTGCTAAATATATATATAAAAAAAAATTTGTTGGATATTGGATGTGAAAAGAAGGAAATGGTTCTTCCATAACACTGCACTTTAGATGTGTTTGAATTTTCCACACCAGGAGTAATTTATATAGATCTATTTTATAGTGATTATCTGTAAAAAAAAAATTCTATGTTCTATGCAAAATGTAAATTGTTCTATTAAAGAAAAGATAGAAAACGTACTCGGTTACTAACGTAACCTCGGTTCTCTCTAGAGAGGAAACGAGTACTGCGTAAATCTTACGCTAGGGGAAAATCTCTTTTCCGCGAGATACTGAAGCCAAAAAATTATCCTTAATTTTGAAATAATGTAAAACGCGTTGCGGCAGCATGCAGACACAGGCGAGACGGCTTGTGCGCCTATTGGCTGCCCTGCGGCAACTGCAGCAGCCTATCGATAAGGCCCACTCGTGACGTCAGCTCCAATGGGGGCGCTTCGCGCCCAATACGTCACGTCCCGCCAGAATGGGCGTGGTCTAGGGCTATAAACATAGCTTCGAGAGGCTAGCTCACTGGTTTTTCATCGCCGAAGCGAACCAGAGCGTGTGCAGGCACGGCAAGATACGCAGTACTCGTTTCCTCTCTAGAGAGAACCGAGGTTACGTTAGTAACCGAGTACGTTCTCTTACGAGAGGTACTCTCGTACTGCGTAAATCTTACGCTAGGGGAAACAGTGTAAAACGCCGTGCATGCTAAGATCCAGCACCAAAGTCCCAAGGGCAAGTGCCCGGGCTCATATAGTACATGATCATAAGGGACTCACAGAGAGCCCAGGAAAGAGTGGCTAGAATAGCATCATTCCTGTAATAATATAACATCTTATAAGGAGCAGTTATACTGATGATGTGTCGTACAGTCAGGGCGACCCCCGGCCTGGACTGACGAATATAGTGGGTCTTACACACTGCCCATAGAGCTGCGCGATCCAACAGCGAGCATTTGCTCAAGCAGTTTCAGTATTCTGGCCCGAACACATCAGGGCAGACAGTACCGATTTTAGACCGAAAGCAGCTTAGCCTGCAAGGCGGGAACCTCTAGGTTATAAAACCTTATAAATGTAGACGGGGAGGCCCAGCCTGCCGCCATACAGATATCTTGCAAGGCAATCCCACTAGACCAAGCCCACGACGAGGCCACGCCTCTCGTGGAGTGTGCTCTGACTCCAAATGGGCACTGTAAGCCCTTAGAGGTATAAGCCAGCGCTATAGCATCAACTATCCAACTGGATAGGCTCTGTTTCGACACGGCAAGTCCCTTAGAACGTCCGTAGAGTGAAAACAAAGAGCTGCTCTGTCTGTCTGAAAACAGACGTGCGAGACACATAAGCTCTTAATGCTCTGACTGGGCAAAGGAAGCTTGCGTCTCCTTCCTCGTCAGAGACCGGTAAGGCTGACAGGGAATGACCTGCGCCCTAAACGGTGTGTTGAGGGATTTTGGAACATAACCGTGCTTAGGTTTGAGTATAACTCTTGAGTCATTAGGCCCAAACTCCATACACGTCGCGCTTACTGAGAGCGCGTGTAAGTCCCCTGTGCGCTTCACTGAAGCGAGAGCCAGAAGAAACACTGTCTTGAAAGACAGGTGTTTAAGATCAATCGTCTGTAAAGGCTCGAATGGGTCACCTTTCATGGCTTCCAGCACTGTAGAAAGGTTCCATACAGGGACTGAGGGAGGTCTGGGAGGATTCAGTCTCTTAGCTCCTCTAAGGAAGACGATGACTAAATCGTTCCTTCCTACTGACTGACCCAGCGTTGTTTTTGAGAACGCTGCTATGGCCGCCACATACACTTTGAGCGTGGAAGGGGTCCTGCCCTTGTCCAACAGCTCTTGTAGGAAGGAGAGAACCTCCGTCACCCCACAGTCTAGGGGCGACACGCCACGAGCTGTGCACCAGCTGGAGAACACTGACCATTTCGAGGAATAGAGACGTCGCATAGACGGAGCTCTAGCCTGCGTGATCGTGTTTAACACTCCGCTTGGGGAGGTCAGCGGGTACCCGTTGATGGCCCAAACATGAAGGGACCACAGCTCTGGGCGCGGATGCCAAAACGAGCCCTTGGCCTGAGAGAGGAGGACGCGAACAGGTCTACTTCCGCTCTGCCGAATTTCTTCCACAGCAGCTGGACTGTCTGTGGGTGTAGAGGCCATTCGCCTGTCGGAACATTGTTTCTGGACAGTCTGTCCGGTCCTACGTTCAGGAGCCCTGGCACATGCGCTGCTCTCGGCGAGAGCAGGTTGCGCTGAGCCCACACCAGGAGGCGTTCTGTCAGCCTGTGCAGGTTTCGGGACCTGAGGTCGCCCTGGCGATTTATGTAGGACACCACTGACATGTTGTCCGAGCGGACCAGGACGTGGTGTCCTCGTATTTAGGGACAAAAACGCGTCAGTGCGTTGTCTACTGCCAACATTTCGAGGCAGTTTATGTGTAGAAGCTTCTCCCGTTCTGACCATTGGCCGAAGAACGGTCTGCCCTTGAGCAGTGCTCCCCATCCCAAGGTGGAGGCGTCCGTAGACACTACCTTCACACTCGAGGAAGTCCCCAGGCTAACACCTGATTGGTACAAGTCGTTTGCTTTCCCAGGTTTCAGAGCTGCGATGCATTTCTGATTGACCTTGAGACGAAGCAGACCGGAAGCCCACGCTCGGCGCGGTACTCGCGCTTTCAGCCAGAACTGTAGCGGGCGCATGCGAAGCAAGCCCAGCTGAAGTACTGATGATGCTGAGGCCATGAGACCTAGCATCCTCTGAAATTTCTTGAGCGGGACAGATGCGCCGCAGCGGAAAGAGCTCGCTGCGCGCTGAATGTCTAGTACGCGCTCTGGTGACAGTCGCGCTATCATAGACAGCGAGTCCAGTTCTGTGCCCAGAAAAGATATTATCTGTCTGGGAGACAGAGAACTCTTCGCCCAATTGACCCAGATTCTCGAGGTGATCGAGCAAAATGGTCCTGTGCTCTATGAGCACCGAGTGAGATTGAGCTAGAATCAGCCAATCGTCCAAGTAGTTCAATACTCGCATGCCCTGTAGTCTGAGGGGTGCGAGCGGCTAGAGACAAGCCGAACGGTAGGACTGAGCACTGATATGCCTGGCCCTCGAAGGCGAATCTCAAACGTCGCCTGTGACGTGACGCTATTTGTATTTGAAAATATGCGTCTTTCAGATCTATTGACACAAACCAATCTCCTCGGCGAATGCGCGTGAGGGTTTTTCTGGTCGTGAGCATTCTGAACTGTTGCTTCGCAAGCACTCTGTTCAGTTGCCTTAGATCTAGTATGGGTCTGAGACCCCCGTCTTTTTTCAGTACCAGGAAGTATCTGCTGTATAGCCCTCCTTCACTCTGAGCTTGAGATAAAGGCTCTATGGCCCCTTTGCTCAACAGTTTCAAAATTTCGGCTCGAAGTAGGTGGTGCTACTTCTGTTTTTACCGTAGCTTCGACGCGCGTCACATAGCGGCGAGGGCGTCGGCGAAACTGTAGCGAATAGCCTCTTTCTATAATGTCTAGCACCCACTTCAAAACCCCCGGGTAGCCTTGCCCATGCATCTGCACGAATGGCTAGGGGCTGAATGCGGAGCGCGCTCTGGTCGCTCAGCGACAGAGGGGCTTCGGTGTGCTGTAACATAAGCGTCGCGCTTCGAGGCAGGGGGCGCGCTGATAACAGCGGGCAGATTGCCCGCGCTCGACTCCTTTGCGGTGGTCAACCGAGAGGGGAGGGCTGGGCGAGTCCCGTAGGACCTGTCATGTCTATGTGTGAATGTGGGCGCGGGATAGCGGGCACATTTACAACACTGAGAGCATTGTCCGCCTGAGCAGAGCGAATGCACGTTGGTTTTGTTTTTACAGAAACCTTGAGATATGCGGAACGTAGTGTTTGTGGGCACTGGGCAGTGGGCACATTTACCACGTTTAGTGCGCAATCGACCTGGGTCGATTTCATGTGCGCGAGCCCTGTGTGACGGGCTGTGTTTGTGTGTAGGAATTTCGTCTACATTCGTAACACCATCGGCCGTGGCCGGGACACCAGAAAATACACTCTTATGGGATTTATCTGGGTAGCCGTAAAAGCGGCGTTTGTGTGCAGGCAAGCGGGCTGTTTCGCCGACTTGTTTACTGCAGAATACACTGGAACAGTCGCATTTACTGGAACTGAACGAGCGAGAAGTTGCCATAGAAACAGAGAGCGTCAACATGCTGGCGTTTGTTTGCAGGCGTGCGTGTATTACAGCAGGCTTGTTCTCTGCAATATTGACATTTCCAGTCGTCTGAACTTCAGAGGCGGAAACCATAGAAACAGAGTTTGGGTGCAGGCGAACGGGTTGTACCACGCGCTCGTTGGCTGCAAAATACACATCTGCAGTCGCCTTTTCAGGGAACTGCCAGAGCGAGAATTGACGGCAAAAAGTGTGTTTTGCCGGTAGACCCGGGATTCGATCGCGGGTCTCTCGCGTGAAAATCTGACGATCTACCACTGGACCACAGAGGAAGACACATAGACATTCAGTAGCGCGAGTATTATCAAAGAGCGTCAACATGCTGGCGTTTGTTTGCAGGCGTGCGTGCAAAACAACAGGCTCGCTCACTGCAATATTGACATTTCCAGTCACCTGAACTTAAGAGGGGAATGAGAAATGTGTCAGGAGTGGAGGTCGGCCCGGCCGCAGCGGGGCTAAAAACACCCTTTTCTCCTTTCGCCAGTGACGCACGGGAACCATAGAAACGGTGTTTGGGTGCAGGCGAGCGGGTTGTACAGCGCGCTCGTTGGCTGCAAAATGCACATCTGCAGTCGCCTTTCAGGGAACTGACAGAGCGAAGCATTGGCGGCATAATATATCTGCCGTTAGACCGGGATTCGAACCCCGGTCTCTCGTGCGAAAAACCTAAGATTCCGCCACTGAGCCACAGGGGGGGAACACAAAGGTGTATAGATGCATGAGCATATAAGAGAGCGTCAACATGTTTTCTTCGGCGTTTGCTTGCAAGCGTGCGTGTTACAACAGGCTCGTTTGCTGCAATATTGATATTTCCAGTCGCCTAATCAGGGAACTGAGTTGTCTTTTCGCCGGTGAGTGACGCGTGAATGGGGCGCAAGGGCAGGGTAGCTTTCTTGTAACGTAAAGAAAAACTAACCCCGATCGTCCGCTTCCAGCCTCCCTTGTGAACGGCGCAGTTTGCGCGGCTCGAACAGAGGGAGAGAGAAAGCTAGCCCCGTGACCGTCCGCTCCTGACATCCCCTGTGAACGGCGCGGTTTGCGCGGCTCGAACAGAGGGAGAGCAGGTATCATCCCCCAAGCAGGCAAGGCAAGCGGGCGCACCGGCGAGCTTTGCGGGTTGGGGGGGGCGGAGGAGCAGTCTCGGAGAAGGATGCCAGGTGAGTCCTCAGAGTCACCATAGGCAGTAACTGGCTCGCAGTGAGGGCGGTCGCCGTCAGCGAGCGCGAGCGCGAGCGCGAGAGCTGCGTGATCCTCAGGAAAGGGGCGTCTTGAAAAAGACGCCCGGCTCTTTTAGTGCAATGAGAGTGTGTGTCGCGGCGGCGAGCACACACACATACACAAAACACAGTAGCAGAGAAAGGATATAACGCCGGATAGCGCAGCAGGAAGGCGACTGAAGGCGGCGCGGCCAGCGGCTTCAGAGTGTCGACTCGTCCCGCTGAAAGGCTTTTTCAGACGGCGCGGCTTCTCTCCGGATCCAGCGATGCGAGAGCTTCGCTGAAGAGATGAAAAATCAGTGAGCTAGCCTCTCGAAGCTATGTTTATAGCCCTAGACCACGCCCATTCTGGCGGGACGTGACGTATTGGGCGCGAAGCGCCCCCATTGGAGCTGACGTCACGAGTGGGCCTTATCGATAGGCTGCTGCAGTTGCCGCAGGGCAGCCAATAGGCGCACAAGCCGTCTCGCCTGTGTCTGCATGCTGCCGCAACGCGTTTTACATTATTTCAAAATTAAGGATAATTTTTTGGCTTCAGTATCTCGCGGAAAAGAGATTTTCCCCTAGCGTAAGATTTACGCAGTACGAGAGTACCTCTCGTAAGAGAACATATTTGTGTGTGCTGTAAAGTGGTTAGAAAAATGAAATCGGAATCGGCTAAAATCGGTATCGGCAGGTCAAACTCAATGAAAAATCAGAATCGGTCCAGAAAATTGTAATCGGTGTATCTCTACTTAGGAGATATCATTAGGAAGCATGGCATTAGTTTTCCCTGTAATGCTGATAATACTCAGCTCTATATTTCTTCACGCCCTGATGAAACTTACAAATTCACAAAATTAACGGAATGCATAGCTGATATAAAAAAAACTGGATGACTAGTAATTTCCTACTACTTAATTCTGAAAAAACAGAGATTCTAATTATTGGACAAAAATAATAACATCAACATTTCGTAATAACATCACGTAATAACCTAGAATACTGTCTAACACTCGATGGCTGCTCTGTTAAGTCTTCGTCGTCGGTTAGGAACCTGGGTGTGCTCTTTGATACCAATTCTCTACTATCTGTAAAACTCGGTGCAGCACGGCTCGCTTTGCTTTTCCACTGCAGTTTAGTTCCACTTCAAAGTGGGTGGGATAATAGACTGCTCGTTAAAGTGTCTGAAAAACTTTTTCATGCCTGATTGCAATATCAAGCTCTCGTTGGATCTGCTCCTCGGCTACCAACGTGAGGAACGTCTGCACCAAGTCTACTGACCAGTCACCACGATTAAGCCATTTATTTTTTCAAGTTTCTTTATTTTTTCCTAGCAAGTCGTTTAATAAACATTGTGCGAACAAATAATACTACGGTGGCTGTTGCTGACTATATAAATCTAGCAGGTTTGTGTCTTGTGTTGCAAATCCAATGACGCTGGTAGTGACGATTCTCTCTGACCAATCAGTGATCTGTAGTGTGACAGATCAGAAAATGTTCACGTCACATTTTAGTATCGCTACGGTACGCTTGGAACCTCAACAGAGGTGGTACCATTTAAAGTAAGCCATACCATGCAGTGGAAAAGCGCCACAAAATGGGCAGAGCCGAGCCATGCAGTGGAAAAGCGCCAAAGTGAGCCGTACCGAACCATACCATGCAGTGGAAAAGCGGCATCTGTGTAATCATCACACTGATCTGTTGCTGAACTTTCAATGCTTGGTCAGACCTTGCCTTTCTACGGGCTGAAGTGCCCTTAGAACAAGTGTCCAGGCACGTTGTTGTTACAACAGATGCCTCCAAAACGGCCTATACAAATATGTGTTTACCCTAGTGAGCCTACTTACACAGACACTGTGCAAGGTCAGGGAGGACGAGTAGCAGGCCTTCCTGGCTCACTCAAAACTGGTTTTCGGACCTGATGCTCCTTGCGACAGCCCATCCCTGGCAGATTCCCCTGAGGAAGGACCTTCTTTCTCAGGAACGGGGCACCGTATGGCATCTGCGACCGGACCTCTGGAACCTCCACGAGGGCTTCCGGATGGGACTTGGAGGACTTAAGTGGCCTGCCACCAGTGGTGATGGACACTATCATTTAAGCCAAGGCTCCCTCTACCATGCAAGCTAATGCTTTGAAGTAGAGTCTGTTCGCTGAATGGTGCTCATCTGCAGTGCTGCGGTCTGGGCGACACCTAAAGCTGCATTCACACTTTGTTGCTGCATGTCGCCAGTGGCTGGCGGTGATGTCGCCAGTGGGCGTTCCCACTACTGGTTGCCTAGTAACGTTTGTGAATGACAAAGAGTGGCGGATTACGTGCGCTCCACTGATTTCACTTCTATTGGTTTTCGCTCCCAAAAGTCGCTCTTCATTTGCATAAAGTTGAACAGATCTCAACTTTGTCGTGTTGCTTGACATGCCCCATCCAGTTGCCAACGGTCACTGTCGCTTGTGTCGCCGGAAATCGCCCGCTCTCCATTAAAATGAAGGGGATCTTGTCGCTTTGTCGCTGGTAGTGTGAATGCACCTTCGCGAGATTCTACAATCTCTGGGTGAAGCCGGTTTCTTCCCGTGTGTGGGTGCAAACTCTTCCCCCTCTAAGGGGGGGATACAAGCACCTTCTTTGCTCTTCAGGTTAGTTCCCCACTTGGTGAACCCTGGATCGCAGCGAGACCCCTTGTTTAGCCCCTTGTACTTGCAAAGGAAACATTTTAGAGTGAATGTGAGGATATGTCAGCAAATGATTGCTTGTGATAAGCCACATATTATTTTTTTTTCTTTTATTTATGAATGCAAGACATTTTCAGAAAGATTTTTTTTTCCACTAAAGAAACAGGTTTTGATACTCTTTGTATCAACCTCAATTATACTGGGTTATAACTGAAGCTTTAAAATAGCACTGTTTACAGAGTCAACAATTAGTGGGAAAGTCTGTCAGCAGACACTGGCTCAGATTGCCGTGTGAATGGCTCAGCTTGGCTCAGCTTGCATTCTCTGAATGTAAAGTCACACATCATCTTAGAGGGGTTAGTACACGAGGATCAGGTAAAACACTTGTTTTGTATCTGGTAGTGACAAGAAAAAACATTTAGTCTCCAGGCTGGCCAGAACAAATATGACTGGAGTTTACATTCCATTTTCATTTATTTATCTGGTCTTAAGTTGCACTGACACAGATTTATTAGAATTCTGTAACACGTCCACTATTTGACTCATGAAGCCGTTATAATAAACTACTTCTCCTGTGTCAGAGGTGAAATCCCCCAACAAGATATTTTTTTCGTTCTAGATTTATTTAATAAAACAAGGCTGTTTTGGACAGTAGTCTCATCTATTAGGGATTTAAGAACACAGGGCCATGACACATGGCGATCAGATGTCCATCTGGGAAATTGTAATTTTTTTTTATGGTAACAACAGGTCTTACAGGTCTCATCAATACAGCCGGAGAATTTCATTCATTTCATATTCAGTCAAAAACAACTGGACTGTTATTGTTTAATTGCATGCAATGAAGCTGCTTGGATGAGTGAGAAGAATCCTTAAAAATAAACAATAACTGGAAACAAAGTAAATTTTCGACCTGTAACAATAAAAACTACCACAGTAAACTGGTTTTATTATCCTATTTATAACTATTAAACAAATGTAATGACTGACTCAAAGCTCAAGACCCAAATGTTTAAATCAATATATCCTACCAAAGCATCTGACCTGTGCTCACAAACCACAAACTTGTTATGTTGTTCTTTAATATACTATGACATATGTAGTACAGCAGAACACTACATTTTCTATATGCCAGAAAGTTCTCTGATTTTGCCTGATATTAAGGACTATGAAAACCATCTCTTCAAGATCATCTTAACCCGTTTCCCCACACCAGAAAATACCAAAGGTGCTGAACTTAAAAACTTACACCAGCATCTCTGAAAGTCTAAAATTTCAAATGTTAATGTGTAATGATAGTAGCTCAAGATAAATGCATGTTTTGTTATTACACATAATGTGGATCATTCTGTGGAGCTCTGCAGACTACAAACACAGCATATACACACACGTGTTGAATGGTCTGTGCAAGGTCTGTCCTCTCTGAGAAAGAAGGCTGAGGTGGCAATATGGCAAGGTGTGAGAGAGAAGGGGGGTTCTCCTCCTGAATTTGACACAGTGTGGATTGTGTTCCCGTCCTAATGGAATTGCAGAAATATGCTGGGGGAATCCCATTACGTAGCAAATGGAGTGCTGTAATAATGTACTCACAGTCATTTTCCCACTGCGGTTAGCCTCCTCCCGCTCCGCCAGGGCTCTCAGGAAGTTATCTTTGAGTTCCTTTCCTGTACTTGCCAGCTTCCTATAAAAGACAACATTTAAACAGTTTGAAATCTCTATTAAAAATCTCTTTCAAGCCTAAATGCTCTCAGTTCAATTTGTTCTTACAGGCAAACATTAATGCTTACTCTTTTTGATACTGACGCATCATAGCAGTAATCTTTGCTAGTCACTATTTAAAAAAAAAATCTTTCAGAAATCTGCTGTATGTATCCAAGATGATATGATGAAAGATGATATCACAACATTACTTGTGAATTTGGATGTATTTCTTTCTATGTTTACCTCAAAGAGTCAAGTCACCTTTTAAAAGTGAGATATAATATCACAATATTTTTCTTTAAGAAATATTAATAAAAGTACTATATACAAAAGATTGGAGAGAAACAAATCATCCTCTGACTAAAATGACAACTAAACTGTAAACTACACCAAACCCAACAATAGTCATTGTAACAATGATCCAGATTAAGAAAATATCCAGAATATCTGATTCTATTAAAAATATGAAATACGTTGCCTGAAAAATGGAGTGATTTCCAACAAAATTATATCTTTATAAAAATAAATCATACTGCCTCCCACCCTAAACCTGCTGATAATTAATCACATTGGGAATTGCTATTAAATAAATGCTCTCTTGAATTATTATCTCAGTCATTTCAGGAAGGTTTTTTCTCTCTGTGCTATTTGGCCCATTTCCATGAACGCAAAGATTTGGCTGCAGCCTGTACACCTGACATAACACTCATTGGCATTCATCTCTCAGACGTTTCACAGTGCAGTACCAGCAATAGCGCCTTGTCATTCACCCCAAATTTGCTCAACTTTCATAATGTCTGCAGTATACCTGCAGAATCATCGCCCTGCCAGTAAACAAGTATTTGAGAACTTTTTTTGCTCAGGTCTGCACAGTGCAAAAGCAGGTGAAAAGGGCAGAAGAGATTAACCTCTCCTAATATCACAGAAAAACAGAACACACCCCCTCATTTAACCAAGTCTGCTCCTTATAAAAAAATGTCAATGTTAAAGGAAACAATCGGGATCATGTAATGGTTTTTATAGGTAACACTTTAGACTACTGTTCTGACATTAATGAATAACACAGCAACAAATGAGTAACACAATATTAACATTCTAGTAACTACTATTAACCAACAAGAAACTCTAATGAATTAATAAGTGAATAATAGCGCTTAGTTGAATGAGTTAGTTCACTATTAGCTAATCAGTAAACTACCATTTTTCATACCTCCCAGAAGACTACTAGTAACTACTATATAAAGGTTCATAACTAATGAGAGTATCCAAAAGGGTTAGTTCACCCAAAAATGAAAATGATCCCATAATTTACTCACCCTCAAGCCATACCAAGTGTACATGACTTCCTTTTTTCAGCCAAACACAATTGGAGTTATAATAAAAAATATCCTGGCTCTTCCAAGCTTTATAATGGGAGTGAATACTTAGATTTTGAAGCCCCAAAAAGTGCATCCATGCATCATAAAAGTAATCCCTACAGCTCCAGGGTGTTAATAAAGGCCTTCTGAAGCGGAGCGAAGTGTTTTTGTGAGAAAGATTTCAATATTTATAACTTTATAAACTATAATCACTGGCTTCCGGTAATGGCTGTACACGAGTCGAGTTCTGGCGGAAGAGTGACCTCTGACCCGACCCATGACGTAGAATGTAGGAGTAGCGTAAGCTTAGACGCCTTTCACGGTTCAAACAAATTGGGCTGGGCAACAAACTCAAGCTCCTCTTTTCTTTTATACCGAAATATAACTCCAATTGTATTTGGCTGAAAAAAGGACATAAAGTCATATATATAAAAGTATAGGCCTTATACAAAAGTAATTGCTTGAAAAATAAAATTTTAAAGAAATTAGATATTGTAAACCTACCCATTGGTTTTTTTTATTTAATTTACTTTTAATAATAATTTTATTTTCAACCATAAACATGAACTAGATTAAATAATAAATAAATGTTCAGAGCTAAAATAACAAATAGGTTATTCAGAACTTATTCGGTTTAAGTTCTGCTTAATGCATTGCAGTTTTTGAGTTAATATCACATATTTTATTACGTTAAATTAACTTTTTTTATATATATTTTTTAAATAAGTTAAATGTACTCATTTCGTTTAGTGACTTTCAGTGTTAGGTTTTACAGTACATCTAAGTTTTTCTTTAATATTGCTACAAGTGAACTTTAGGTAGCCTATACTATTAGTTTGCTATTTACTTTTAGCTGACTTTTTAGTTTATGAAAGTACACTTGACTTGTAATGATGCCTATTTGTTATCTGTCAAGTGGCTGTGAAATCAAAAAGTTATGCACCTGTATTGGCCTGAAGACATAATATACCTAATGATTCCTAGTTCCCCTCCTCCCTTCGGGCACGCTCTGTTGCCATACTCAGGTTACAGGGTGGCAGGTGGGGTGGGGGGCTTGCTGCTTAGAAAGGATCTAACAGACCATGATGCACTTGGGGCCCTGCTCTGTTTATTCTGGATGATGAAAAGAAACTGGGGGGAAAAGCTCTAAGTAAATGGAACACACACATGACATTTATTTTGGTCAACTACTCGGCTGCCTGTAGTTCATAAACGTGCAGCCGGATGCCAGGCACTGTAATACTATCATGAGAAGCCTTTGTTACTGTTCCTCAGTGTATTCAGGACAGGGGCCATAATGCTGTCTGAAGTGATCTGGGGCTCGTGTCAACTACCATGCAAAACTTCTCCAATCTACTTTCCTTCATGTATGCTCAAACAATAAAAAGGTTTTAAATTATGTTTGTGTGTTTTACCTGGTCGTTCTTTACACAACTTGTTGCACAAAATTCTTCTTGTGCAACATGAAATGTAGCCTGAATACATCATACCATCAAAATGCTCGAGGCATATTTCTTGATCAGCTACGTGACCACCCAAGCGAGTTCTTGTCAAAATAATATCTGATATCAACAAGCAGAAGTGTTAAAAAATATGACCAGCCTGTTTGAGTACAACTCAGGAATAACTTCATTGGCTACCTATTTAAAGAATGCAAACCACAGGGTCATCCAAGTTTTCACACAACCATTTCTCAACACATATGGATGACGTTACCTACCAAGTATATGCTAACATGTCACTGTGCATCAACAATCAGGGCTGTGTTGAATTAGGAAGTCAATGGTTGGAACAGCAGTACCATGAGCAAGTATAATAATAACGCAAACAGAATGCTCCATCAGTGATAGACAGCAATATGAGAGTAACTGTGTGTGTTCTTCTTATGTAAGAAGTAATGGGAAGAAATTTGGAACACTTCAGGGTGTAACTCAAGCCAAACTGATCTCACTGTTCACTGACTAATGTCCTAACACAAGTATTTTAGATTAGTCCTGCATCGTTTATCAGACGACTGTAAAATGAATAGTTAAATTTTACAGGCTTAAAAGGACATGTCCATCATCTAAAGTCTATTTTATTCTATTATTACTTCATGTATTCACACTCACAGACATATAAACATACAATGGGTAACACTTTAGTTTAAGGTCCAATTATCACAATTAACTTGTTGCTTATTAGCATGCATATTACTAGGACATTGGCTGCTGTTTATTAGTACTTATACAGCACATGTTAATGCCTTATTCTGCATGATCATATTCTACATCCGTTAATCCTACCCGATACCTAAACTTAACAACTACCTTACTAACTATTAATAAGCAGGAGTTTATTGAGGAAAAAGTCGTAGTAGTTAGTTATTAGTGAGAATTGGACGGACCCTAATCTAAAGTGTGACCATACAATGTGTATGCTTTACAATAAGGTTCAACTTGCTGACATTAGTTTATGCATTAAGTATCATAAACTAACAATAAAGCATTCATTTAGGTTCATTTTAGGTTCATTTAATTTCTACATATATACTTTTAACATTTAAAGTTCTGTAAATTAACAATATTTATTGTTTGAAATTACAGTATGTTTCATATCAATTAACTGTCAGGGTTCTGTCACTTCGGTCTAGTTTATTTCTTAGTTTTGTGACAGAGCCCTGACACCCCTGTATTGTCTTGTCTCGTTTGTTTTTGTTTTATTCTTTTAATTAAAAAATGCCCTTAACTTCTGCATTACTGAGTCCTCGCTTCATCCCTTCACCCAACCCTGACAGTAACATTAAAAAAAGTTGTTAATTGCACATGCACTAATGTTAATAAATGCAAACTCATTGTAAACAACTACCAAAATAGATCGGTAACTGAAATAAGCTGAAATAAATACAAATATTAGATGAAAAACATAAACTGAAAACTTAAAGACAATTAGAATGTTGTCTTGGCAAATAGCTAAAATAAATTCCTAACTACTACTACAAAAAAAAAAAAAAAAAAATATATATATATATAATATATATATATATATATATATACTGAATATAAACAATGACAACCATATCACTGCTGCTGATGGGCTATTATATTTCCTAAACGCAAGCAAACTACTTTCTAGAATTTAGAGGTTTCCGTTTGTTTAGTACTTATGATGAAGATACTCACAGCTGTGCAATATTTGGATTTAATCTGAGTGTTAAACAGATGTGTCTCAATAACATTTTTAACATAGCTAATTGGAAAGTACACATTTATTCATTTGCCAGATGCCACACATACATTTTTTTCCTGGGAAAACATAAATTATGTCCAACACTAGGTTCCTTACATCCTGCATACTTTTAATATTCACACATTTCTGGCAGTGGCATGTGTGGTGGGGACAGAGGCGGAGCTTGTGTCTCTGCGTTTAATTGTGTTTCCAACTCAATCTGTGCAAGGTTTTCAGGACAGATTTATGTGCAAAGTTAAAATAATAATAATGTCAAGTATTACTGCATAGTCAAAATACAAGATAGCATGTGTCTTTATATTGAGCATACAGTAGATGGACTGCCAGAATTTAGGTTTTGGGGGAGAATGGTTTCTTTTGGCTTCAGCAGCCTAGACACACAGTTGCAAAGAAACCAAGCCCCCATTTTTATTGGACTATGATAAATGGCCCTTAGAGAACAAGCCTAAGTGCCCTTGAAATATGGTGTTGATGCACACAGAGGGTTTGGTTATTTACCTTCAATTTAAGGGTGTTTCGGACATAAGGCATGACAGTCAGCTGTTCCACATCAAGTCAAAGACAGAGGGCACAATGTGTGTCAAATGTGTGTGCGTGTTTGCGCATAGGAGTGAGAAAGGTACATTTATTGTGGTGTATTTGCTCCACTGAACATTTCTGAGGCATCAAGACAAGTTATGTATATAGTAATCAACAGTTTACACTTAAATGAATTCAATATTTTTGGTGTTCTTTTTGACCGCAAAGCATTCGTAAGGTTGTGCGTGTTAATGAATACATGTGAGTCGGTCAACTTGAATTCGTGACCACAAAAGAGGGGAATCATTTGGACTAGCCATGCGCCCACATAAGTAATTAATCAAAGTGTAGGATAATAAGAGAGATTCTTTCCCAAAATGGAGTACAGATGGTCTTTATTCTTGATATATAGCCCCTGAGTGTAACTGTGTCAATAACAGGCAAGTTAAGGAGAAGAAAAGCACACATAACTACTTTATCATCACTGTGAAATAGTCTAAAAATAATTAAATGACAAGAGAATCTGTAAGTCTTCATAAGTTTTAAATCACAAATTTGCTGAATAGAGACATGTAGTTCATAACTGTAAATTGAAAGGTTCCTGGTGTAAGCTGACTCCAAAAGTGTATGTTACAGTTTAATACCGGTATCCAAACCCCGTCATGAAATTTATTAGACACGTCAAAAGCCCTTAGCTCAAATGTATGGCACTCCAGATGTTTTAAGTTTCAAAACCAGTTAAAAAAAACAACAAGAAAAAATAAAATAAAAAACATGTTTCCCACATAGAATAAATGTATAAGTTTAGCTTCTTTCATACAATGCAACTTTTTTGTTTAGGTTTCTAAAGGCTCTGAACAATGTTGTACATGCACATGATCAGGACAGATACTGTACTTTGACAAGATTTGAAAAAAAGTTGTATCATGGCTCTAATGTGAATTATCTGACTACATACAGTCGGTTCCTCTAAGATTATTTTGATAAAAAAAAATATTTATCTGCCTTGGCCACTAAAGATGTTGTATTGTTGACATTGTAAGCTTTGCACAGATGTTTGGCGGAGTTCTTATGTGTTCAGTGACGTTTGAGGAGATAGGTTACAAGAACACACACAAACAGCACATATAGGATGGTGAA
This sequence comes from Leuciscus leuciscus, assembly GCF_965113295.1. Taxonomy (NCBI): domain Eukaryota; kingdom Metazoa; phylum Chordata; class Actinopteri; order Cypriniformes; family Leuciscidae; genus Leuciscus; species Leuciscus leuciscus. The sequence continues at coordinate 26,882,842 of NC_138729.1, forward strand.
AGTTTCCAACTCAACCATGCTTAATCTCCATGGAAGAATTTTTACCTCATCAAGCCTGATCGATTTATTAAGGAACAGGGTGTATCACCATCTTACCTATGAGACTTGGAATAGGGTACAAGACTGAAATCAAATCCTTAGCACCTTTCTCCAATAAGATTCTGTGATAACAAGGAACCCTTCAACATCTTCTCACTAGTGGTTATCTAATTTAACTTGTGTTAGGGTGGCGGATATAATGCAGATATTTATATATTTCAATTTGATTCATGATATTAAATGAAGACTTATTTCACATAATCAAAGATGAACTTAAAATAAAATATTGAAATGCAGAAAACAAGCTGAAGTGAAGTATCTTAAATATAAATTAAATGAACATAATGAAAGCTACTCGTACATACATTTTGCTGATTTTATGCTTTCTGTTTTAATTACCACCATGCAGACAGATCCTTCTCCAGCAATATGCAAGTTGCAAAGATAATTTATGTGTTAGCAGACTTTAGTGCTGGTCACACATAAAGACAAAAGAAGTATAAAGAAGTCTTTTCCCACACTCACATTGCAATAATATGGTGAAGCTTCAAGCTTGTCTTTGTTTCACCCCCTCGGTGTTTAAATAAACTCCAATATGAAGGAGTAATGTAACCTATACCTTTCTTTTGCCGATGCCCACAATGAAACTCTTAGAGGAATTGCATAGTGGTGAAAGTGCAGGAGCAGCATATATTTGAGAGCTGGGAGAGCACCTCATCTTCGGTGTGAGTGAGGGACCGCTGCTAGGTCATGGGGGCCGAGGCCCCAATGTAAACACAGGTGTTAAGGAGGCAAGAAAAAGGGGTTACCCCAATCCAGTAGCTGGAAACAGCAGAAGTCACGCTTGGTGAGTGAAAACTACCCCTACAAACGATGCCAACTGGAACATTCCCCATCAATCTGACATGACACTTTATTAGGCCTCATTTGGTAGAATTAATGTGGCCTCTGCTTTCACACAGCAATTGCTGTAGCTAGTGATCAGGTGCAGCAAGACGTGAAACTTGGGTGTTTTTGAATCATTTGGATAGTGTTTATTATTCATCTTATGTGTGGCAGTGTTTGTCTTGGTCCCAGTACTGAATTAATGTGCTTTAATGACCCAAAGATTTATAATTGAGGAAAAATTGGTTCTATATATGTTTTCAGCATTTAGAAAATATATCTTGAGGAACCAGAGGGAAGTAACTTTGGTGTATTTATGATAATCAATCAATTACAATAGGCAAATATTGAGTCTTTGTCGCTTAAATTATTGTTAAAAAATATCATACTACTTCCTCTGCCACACTTTTCACTAGCTGAAACACAAATAAATAATACATATTATATTTGTTTAAATACATTAAAATATGTGTCATGTTTTTTCCCTCAAGTTTTGTTTACAAAAAAATATTTACTTAAATAAATATAATGAATTTTATAATTTTCCATAACAGCTGAAAAAATTACAGCAGCAAGCACAAAGATTTTACTTTTTGTGTCTTGGAGAGATTGATTCAAATATATCCACTGATGTACAGTTCATTCTTGGTCATATCTCTCTCTCTTTCTCTCTCGCTCTTGCATGAATGCACAAGGTAAACAATATTCAGAGGGAGCTACTTGCTTTGCCCTAGTAAAAAATAAATATACCAACATTTATTTGAAATACATTTATTTTATGCCAAGTATACTACAAATACATTTACATATTTATGTACTTAATATAAATACCCTGCAATTGTACTTTTGGTTAACTAAATTTGTATACTTAAAGTACTAAATACTTCAATACTAAATTGGAAAAACTAATTTTGTACTTAATGCAGTTTAGTTATCCGGAAATAGTGCTGAGGTCCAACTAGAGATATACTTAAGTATATTTGATTGTGCTAAAGTGGAACTATTGCAAGTATACTTTAGGAACACTTTAAATATCTTGCATTTACAGACTTAGGCCTATATTATACAGTGATCATACTATCCTTACTAATAGTGATATTAAAACACATTTTAGGCTTAATATTACTAAATGTGCATTGTGCAATAAAGACTACTCCAAAATTGTTTTTATTGTAATATTTATATCAGTAAGTCTCAAACAATATCTCAGTAAAATATCTCAAACTCATGTTAATGGATTTGTAGTATACTTAGTATGAAATAAATATATTTTAAATACATTTTGGTATTGTTTTTCACTAGGTTGGACAGATGACCACTGGCATGAGTGGGTTTGAAACCAATGAAACCATTTTTATTTCCCCCCTTTCAAATCCTCTCCCATTAAAGAGAAACATGGTTTAAAGCTCGTGTTCCACTCCTCAACAACAATGCGAGTCAATAATAAGAAATTAAGAAACAACTAAATTGTTGAAAATGGCAGCAATATATCTGCCTGCCCAGCTTACTGCATCAATTTCCTAAATTTCAATGTCCAATCTATAAAAAAAGAATGTGCTTACCATACTCATACACTAAAGACCTCTGGGACTATGGACGGCCAGCAAAATAAGAAGCTTTTTATCAACCACAGGACACAAACTGTTCCCAGTGGTGCTCTTTCTGCTATGCACTGACCAACACTACGAATAATGATTTATCTTCTAGCTGCTCTCAAGCTCAATTTTACTATCTGTTTGTACAGCTGACAGGAGAGGCAGGCTTTAACGCTTGGATTATAATAAAAGAAATTCAATACCAAACACTGCCGTGAGCTCTAACCTCTGGCCATTCTATGCCAGATAAATCTGATCTGTACCAACTTCTAATTATCAAATGGCTGAAGTTTTGTAAAATAACTTTGACCATAATTGATGGAATTTTATCAAAAACTTCTTGGTCTAACTCACATTTTACAAACTCAGCAACTGGCCGAATTATCCTCAAAAGGATCCCTGACAAATGTTTTACTATATCTAAGAACAACAGATGTTGTGTCCTTCGGTTGCGTAATTTTTTTTCTTGAAAAACAAGAAAAAAATGAAACATTATATTCTTACTGGCCAAGCAGATGGCAGCTTTCAATAGTACAGTGATTTCTAAAAATCAGCAGGTACAGTTCGTGAAATATTTTCCTGCGGGCACTTGGAGAAAAAGAATCTTATGGAAAATATTATTTTGGGCTGTTGAACGTCAAGGGAAATTCCACCCAGCTTGACAATTTACTTAACTCCTTTTTTTAAAAGAAATTCTCTGTCACCTCTGATTATATTGAGTCAAATGTATCCGTTACACATACTATACTCTTTATTTTAAAGAGGCCTCTCATTGTTAACTATTGACGTTTGTGGTAGAGCAAGGTCTGTAAATGAAACATGCTGTGTCATTAAATTACACTCAGGATATATTTAATATGATTGGGTTTCTGTTAGAATGTTACATTTTAACCTGTGCTGTCAAGACATCGAACAATAAATTGATTAGACATAAACTTATCATATGAAATTTATGAACTTATCTTTTACCCAAGTTTACCAAGTTTAATCAAGTAAAGCAATTTTTGTTAAAACTTTTAAATGCCAAAAATTACGTACAAAATGTAGGAAAAGGTAACTCAATAACATTTAAATATGTTTGTGCTGCATGGAATGAGTTGTTTCATCTTACTCTGACATTGAGCAGGATTCCTCCATCACAAGCACTGTGGTCTATTAGATTAATCTGCTTTGCACATGTAAGGCTTGTGGTTCTAACCTCATCAGTCTGCAAGACCTTCTAATCATACAGCAAGTTGAAGTGGCTATTAACCACAGACAGACTAAGAAAACATAAGGACTGTATATTACAAAGTGTTCTGACCAGTGGAATTAAGCTGTCTTCCTTATGTCTTTTGATGCAGTGTGTAATTGTCCACAGTCTTTGTACTGCAGTTACAAATCGTAATACTTTTTGTTTTGGAGTTGCCCAACATAGACCAGCATCAAACGTTGAAATTGAGATTATTTTCACAAATACTTTGTAATGTACCTTCATTTTGTTTTCAGTATAATGCAGAAGTCATTTCTCATCTGTTCCCATCTTGTTCCACCACTAATTTGGGAATATTTTGGTAAATCCTCTACACATTAGAAGTTGGTCCTGTTCAATGTCTCTGCACTGACAAAGCTATTAACATGTGTTTAACATAATACCTCCAGGTCACTGCAGAATCCATCATATACATCCGGCATTTGTGAGGAGGCCAAACTACAAAGCAGATGATTGTCTAGTATCTTTATGGCAAAAGGCTATTTAATGCGAAAAACACTTCCACCCCTGCACTGGGATACTGGAAGCCACATCACGAGACATGAAACATCACAGGCCTTAGAGCCCAAGGTAAAGGATGTAGGGGGAAAAGGTGAACTCATACGTACCTCCGCAAAGTCACTAACCACTGTAACAGCTCATAATAAAAGTGTTTTTCAAAGAAGAACAGAGCCGGACTGAACAAAGAGCACCTCTCGACTAAAAATGCTACTTGCATGAGAAACATCATACAGAGAGGAAATGGCTAAAAGTAGAACATAACAAAACAATGGTTTCATTAAGACCAAAACTGAGCCCTGTAAACAAAGATTTATTTGATATTCCACTGTTGTTGATTATCCGGAAATATCTGGTGTGACTGTAACTCTGACAAATCGTTTAATTTGCTACTGATATCAATATAAATCAGATACAAAGAAGACTAAATCATCCAATTCATGCGTATCTACTTAAGGTTTGACCACACAGTCGTAACATGTGGTGGTGAGAATAATCACAAGAGTATAAACATTAGTGATTGCATGACCAAACCTAACATTTGCAGTAATTTAAAAAAATTCTGTCAGATAGATTACCATCGTGCCATACAACAAGATGCTGTGTGATAAAGCAAGCAACAAGACAGGGAAAGTATCTTGTTCATGTTAAGTCAAAGTTTTTGGCCAAACAGCCACTGCAATAATTAAGCTGCACTACATTTTTATTGGACACTTGGTTTCTATCTTTACAGTGTTGCCTGGCCACTCAAAATATACTGCTGCTCATGTATATTAAATATAATACATGGCGAGGAGAGACTGATAGCGAACATTTAGATTTAGATTTTAGATTGTAGAGTTAATTTTTTTCTAAAGATTTTGCAGTGGGGTTAAAAGGATTAAAAGTGTAAAAAAAAAAAAAAAAAAGAGTGAATCGTAATTTAACAGTAATCAACTGTAAATTAATTTACAGTTTTACAATTTACTAGCAACCCAGCAGCCAGTAGATTACCATAGATTACCGTAAAATTAAGGAAAAACAGTAATATACTGTAAAATGTAACAGTCATTTATTAAACTAAAGAAGTTAATTTCACTGAAATATTAGTAAAAGATCATAGAAAAAAGTTATGCGAAGTCAATTACTAATAAGGAGAGTAAATATTGAACTGAAGTGTTTTATTTGTTTTTGCAAAAGATGATATAGGAGAGATCTGTTAGTTTACTTAATTAGTTTTGTGGGTCACCATTGTGCTGGAGAGTAGAGCCTGTGCTTCAGTCAAAGATGAGCAGAGAAATACTGATGTTAGGCTGCCGGTTGCTTTATTTAGTTCCTATTGTTTGCTAAATACGAACTGCAAAGATTTGAGTTAAAGTCATGTTTTTAATGAATTCACTATTACACATTAGGTGTTTGCAGTTTTATATTAAGAGATATTCATTTTCAGTGGACTCAAATGAAGTAATCTCACAGTACTTTCAGTATAAATACCAGTTTTTGAACTCAAACTGTTTGAAGCAAAATGCTTCCCAAATTTCCCAAATGATACGAGTTACCTTCCATGGTATTTTTACGGTAACATAATGTAAAAAAGGAGAGCTGCCAGTAGATTACTGTTATTTTACAGTGCAATTTTGGAGTTAAGGCTGTTCTAATCTGTTCTAATCTGTTAAACGGGTTGCAATGAGTGTCTGTCTATTCATGACAAATTCGCTGAAATTGTGTCTCTAAGACTTATTTATATCTGGTTGACTAAAACGTGTTTATTTCAAGGATATTAGTCACATTTTCGAATATATTGGCCTGGGCAATTTTCCTACGTTTTATGTAGTAACATTAATCAATGCTCTGCCATCTGTATTTGCTCAGTAGCATTTAGTTTCTTAGTTGTAGTAGCAACAGGTTTATTTATGGTCCGACAAATACTTGAATGGGCCACATATGTTTTTCTAGCTGGGGATAGTTTGCGTTACATCATTGCCCCCTTTCGTTACTTCAGACGCCCCTTCTGCAGTGCTCCGCTGGCGCCAGCTCTGCTTTGATTAACATTAATGACAGACACAGTAGTTATATTGGGCTGCTGTCACTTTAAGACCAAATTAACTCAATATCCTATGTACTGATACACTGATATACTGATACACAATATATTTGTAACGCTATACAGTGGTTTACAGAAATCGCACAACAAAGGAGTTCCACAAACAAAGAATAAAAAACATAATTAGAATAATTCTTTAATTAGAATAATAAATACTCAGGAGATATCTTAAAGCTAAAGAATAGAAAGCGTAAACAACATTATCTGAAGCGAGAACTGAAAAAGGAATGAAAAAAAACAGGGAATACATATACATAACCCTGAAAAAATACATAACTCTAACAATACTACGTACTGTCTGATACACATGCGTTTTCTTTCTCAACTGTATATGTTTATGTAAGACAAAACTGACTATGTTTACGAGGATATTCAGATATCATTTTGTGTGAATTTGTCCGTTCAAGTGTAAGAAGGCGTGAAAGAGAACTCAATTCAGTATTAGCACAGTATATGAGAGGTCTTTCTGTGCACGCACTTTGGATGTGTGTGCAAAACAGAAAAAAGTAACAATCTGAGTTCCCTATCAGTCACATTTGACGTTATGTCAGACATGATCTGCGAATTGGGATCTCGCCTGAGAGCCCAATTACCTTTGATTGTAAACTAAACAAGCCAATGCACATTGGTGTGTGAGATTTGCATTGCGCACCCCACCCTGCAAAGTGCATATGAATGGAAGTGCGCTTGCATCACACATTCAGCTTCGGAGCAGAGCACTTGTGTTGTCCCGTTGCAATCATCTGTTCAAGTGATTTACTACGAGTCAGGGAGAAGCTCTGCTTGTTGGTGTGACAGCGCTGAAGCGGTGGTCGCGATCTTCAAAGAGCATTTCCTGCTGTTTCAATACCAAGCCTAAAAGAGCATTCCTTGCACACTGCAGGTTGCACTAGTTCCTGCAAGCTGTGCTGCGGCCATTTCCCCGGTGCGCATGTTCTCACTTTCTTCCTGGATGTGCATGAAGAACTTTGTCAGTATGGAAGCATATTGGCGCCAATATGGAACGGCAAAAATGCCAAAATCTGCATAAAAAGATTTTTCCTCTCTCGCTACCCTCGATGGTGGGGAGGGGTCAGGGGTTCATGGGGATTCCCCAGATGGAGTGTGCGGTTGCTGTGCCGCAGAGTGCTGCCACCTGGTGGGGTCATCCGCAAACCCATCCAGCACCTGTGAGACAACAGCAGCTGGGGCTTACAGTGCTGCTGGACAGGCCGCCTCTGCCCTGCATGCGATGGCCACCCTGCAAGTCTACGAGGCCAAAGTACTCATAATGCACGAGGGTAGTTCTGAGCTGGGGTTAATGAAGGAACTGTTCATGGTGACTGACCGTGATGAAAGCCACAGTGCAGGCCCTCAGACAGAAAATGTCCATCTTGGTGGTCCAGAAGCACCCCCTAGCTAAACCTTGCAGAGGTGTGAGATGTCGTCAAATTTTCTATTCTATTTAATTCTATCTCCTCGCCCTCACCCCGTACCCTCTTGGGATCTCTCATTGGTGCTTACGGCATTACAGAGAGCCCCCTTCGAACTGCTGCGGTCAATTGAGCTGAAAATTCTGTCAATAAAGACAGTGATCCTGACTGTGCTGGCTTCTATCAAGAGTGTGTTCAGGGATCAGGCATGATACCTGGAATTCGAATCGAATCCCACTCGGTGTCTCGCTTGCTACACCATTCCCCTCCTATGGACTGGATACGTGCACTTAGCTTGCTCCTCAGTTGAGTTCCCCAGCTGACGAACCCTGTTGAGTTCCTCCACCACCCTCAGCAGTCAGACGTGGCAGAGCGTCAAAAGCCAGACCTAACACTCGTAAATACCCCTTAGGTTGACCCCTGTGCTAGGCTAGGTGCCATATGTTGTGATCCTTATGGTGATCCCATATGTGTATTCTTCTATGGTACGATTCCCCTGTCGGCGATCCCGTGTCTTTCCCTTGGCAGAGTCCGCTCTGTGGTCCCTGCCGGTGTTGACTCCCCCCTAACTAGGCTAAAGCTACCTCAGGGACATTCCATATGTTGCACTGCCCTAATGGCCAGTTCATATGTGTAATTTCCACACGAAACCTCACTACAGGTAGGACGTGGATTCTGTAGCACCCCTTTCCGCCTGGAAAAGGCACGCTTTCCCAGTATTATCCAATAATCTCACTGTATGGGTCATGCGGAACAGCAGTGATCAACTGTCTTGGCGTAAAGCCCTGTCCCATCTTCCGCCCTAGTAAGTGCGGGGGGATCAGGTGGCTTACGCGGAGGGCTGGAAGAGGCAGCAATAGTGGCGCTTTGGTAGGGATCCCAATTCGTCAGATCACGTCTGACATAACGTCGAAAGTGACTGACTTATAGGGAACGTCTCGGTTATGTATGTAACCCTCGTTCCCTGAAGGAGGAAACAGAGACGTTACGTCCCGTCGCCACAATTACTGTACCATCGCTGAGCGGCCAGGTCACCGGCTCGGCTCCTTGGCGAAAACCTGAATGTGCAATGCAAGTGCGCTTCCATTGTGCATTGGCCAATGTGCATTGGCTCATTTAGTTTACACTCAAAGGTGATTGGGCTCTCAGGCGAGATTCCAATTCGCCAGATCACGTCTGACGTGACGTCTCCGTTGAGTCCTTCATGGAACGAGGGTTACATACATAACCGAGACGTTGTCTTTCACGTCTTCTTGCTTTTGAATGGTTTAAAAAGTATCAAATTCCTGACTTCTAAGTATTTGTTTCCAGAACTGGAATCGATTTTGATTCCCAACCCTAGTGATGACCTTTGATTTGGCCCACCATGCCATAACACAAGAGGGTGAAAAAAAAAGGGGAAAACAGTTTGTAAAAGTACAGAATATAAGTGAATTTGATTTATTTTTTAAAAGGAGTTTTTATAATGCAGCCTGCTAGCCTCAATTAAGGAAATTTTTTTGCCCTTTGTAGTAAACATTTTGGGCACCTCTGTGGTAGGCTATGTTGTAAAATTTAAAGACCTCCTGTGGTGAAAATCAAGTTTTTAATGTAATTTATGTGTCTATGTGGTGTTTTGATTATGCTTTAAGACAAACCATGAGAAAATTCATAATTCAACACCACTGCTGAGTATTTTCTCCTTAAAACTGCAGTGAAAAAAAGACTTGAAAATGGGTTTGAAATCGTCAGTGTTTCTTATGTCATAATAGTTAATGATATTAAATCTAATATGCTCTGAAACAGGGGAGTCTCAAGAGAAGCTTGACAATATTATGATGAACTATATGCCTTTCTCCACTGACATTCTAAGTTGTTCAAAGCATTTGTAAGGATGCTGATTTTTAGAAAGCAGACTGAGATGGCGAACAGGAACATGGTTTGTGTAACATTAACAAAACATTATTAGCTGTTTGATAAGGTAGTCAAGCCAAAGGCGAATCATATTAATTAGTTATGTGCTCGACGTTGTAGAGAGCGATACATAAAATGCATTACCATTCTGATACATCAACTTGTAGACGAGCCTGTATGAGTGAGTGGAGGCGGGGCTCATTTGCATATTCATGGATCCACGTACAGTATACTAAATAAAGCAAAGGTGTAGAGTTACATTCAACCTCTTTTAAGGCATGAATAATTGTTTTTTCACAGGAAATTTTTTAATTTTAAATATGCAATTTTGGTGATCAAAGATGAGTTTTAAGGGATAACATTATTGACAACTGGGGACTTTAAAAATAACCAATAACCACCTAGACACTTGAAATGAAAGAAAGTCTTTTGGGAATAGACTGACTGTGACTGTTCATTGTTTTTAGTTTTTTAGTGCTGTAACTGAGTCCTAATCCATATCAGCACTGTAGATTTTGTGCAATAGTCTTCCCTGGTCTCAATCATTCAGAGCACAATTCAACACCAGCTTCGTAACAAGATCCACACTATTAAATTGACTCCACATGTGCCCAACTAATTTTTTTAAAACCTTATTTTACTCAAAACAACATCCGTAGCAAATCCAAAAGTTTGCCTGCTTTAAGACAAGTAATAAAGATGTGAAAAAGTAACGTGACAAGTCAGTGAAATAGAACATTAATTCCAGATTGAATAAATCCATCGCAAAGCTCTTTAAAGGAAACTGAAATAAGATCTTGTTATTCCTGACAAATCCCATTCCTTTACAATGCTAACATGCTGAGCAAGGAAGTTGACTTTTAATTCTGGTGAGTGAGAATATTTGCTCAGTTGATTTGAATATAACCCAAAATTCAGTTAGTACAAGTTAAAATCAACTAATCTAAGCTTAGATTTTGGAATGGATGGTGGGAACAAAAACCTATCTATGTCAAGAAAACTTCTATTTCTCCCTATAATTATGATGGTAGATATATTGTGTCATTGAAGGGATAGTTCACCCAAAAATGAAAATGGTCATTTACTCACCCTCATGTTGTTCATCCATCTCCCTCAACAGGAGAGTCCAGAAGAGCAACAAATAACTGTAAAAGGGATAGTTCAACTCAACTCAATTCACATTTATTTGTATAGCGCAGGGGTCTCCAACCTTTTTTCATTTGAGAGCTACTTTTTAAAAATGAAAGTGGCTGAGAGCTACTCATGTTATACAATACTTAAATCTCTTAAATGATGTCTCATAACTCTCATATTAACAACTATCCAAACTGTTTTAGACCTAAAAGAGTTTTTGAAGACCTATATATGTCACCCTTTAATGTCAGAGAAAAGAACAGAATCAGAGATTACAGTTTTTTATGGAAAATAGTACTTTACATATTATACTGTAAAAACACATAACTATAGTTGATTTTATAGTGCATCATAATGAAATGTTATGAAAATGTCACGATTATAGTGACCAAAATGATCACGGTTATCATAGAATCCTGTTCAAAAAGTACTAATACTACACAATGAAATCAATTTACCAAGTTTTATGTCGAAAACCAACAAATAACAAATAAAATAAGCATCAATATGCACTTTTTATTTACATAAACATTCAAATAATAACATTAAAAATGTGTCTTGCAACGTTATCTACTAACGTACAGGTTCAAATAAAGTTTTGACAAAAAAGGTTTTATAAAAAGATATACCTCATATTTTTCAGCCTTTAAATCATTTTTATAAAAAGAATGAGTCAGGACTGACATTTAGAATACACATTAGCTTATCTTTTAGAATTAATAGTAAAAATTCGGTCTGATTTTCAGTCTGAACAAAAGACTGAATGAAAATGTAAATCCACTCTCCATCAGTAGGTGGCGCTTATGGAACAGCAGAAATAGAGCCGTTTCCCTGGTAACCTCTGTAAACACAGCAGAGCTGCACTTATAAACAGTACTTTATTAGGCATTATACAGAGGGAAGATGAAAAGCAAATGCCATCGAAACTTTTCTAAAGACAGTTGGTTCCCCCTTAGAGATACATTTAAATAATTAATTCATTCATTCTTTCAAATAATTTCTCTCAGCATTCTGCTTTCCGTCATGTTTTCACACAGAAAGAAACCTAAGTTACGCTGCATGCTGTGCCTCTGTGAGACTCTTGCTAACATTGCTTTTTCTTGCTTGATTGAAACTGTTTGTTTTTCTGTTATTTTGTAATTACATTTGCATGTTCATAAATAGGCTAAATAAAAATAATAACCTCACGGCAGATATGTCAAACTTGATTTGCATTGGGGGTGGAACACCTGTCTATATTAGCTCACTCAGATTAGATGAAAAGTATCATCTTTCGTATCATCGCCAAAGCGATTGCACTCCCGTGGCGTGTGTCGTTGCTATGCAACCATGAACCGTGCTCTCCACAACGACAAAGAAGTTTTAGTAATGGATTTCCACCACCGAAAAACGTAAAAAAAAAATTTAAAAGATTTATTTACGGAAAAGAGAAAAAACCCGTAGTGTTTGGGTGCACCCCCATCCTTCCTGTTGACTGAGCTTTCAATGTTGTTACGGAAAGGGTGAAGCTGATTGGCTGGTTCTTGTCACATGACCTGCTGTGCGCTTGCGGCATTATGAAAAGTTTTTTCATCTCACTGTGCCTGGAAAAACGAGCACATCGCTTCTATTATGAGCGCGCTTGCCTCACGCCTACAGTACATTTGAAATAACGAACTTGAATGCGCAAAAGACACAATTTGTGAATTGCCCTTGGCGAGCTACCTCCAATCAGGCCACGAGCGACATACCACCTTATTTTGCAACGCATAAGTAAATACGATGATGTACTTCCTTTTAATGTGTCGTTTCCAAGGGGGTAATCCAGCACCTGGAAAGCTACCTTCTATGGGGGCATCCATTGGCTAACAAGCCATTACCTGCTGTTAGCATTCCATTGACTCCCATTCATTTTGACGTCACTTTGACAGCGAATAACTTTACATTTGAGGCGTTTAAAGACTCCATTTGTCCATTGTTTATTTCTAAAGAAACACGACAATGTATAAAAGGCTCCATTACCTTGTATCTTACACTATGGCCCCGTAAAAGCCGTTTTTGTAAAAATAGGCTAACGATTGCGTCATAACCACGCGACTCTCTGTCGCACAGTAGATAAATTACCGTATAGACAGAAGGAGAAGCTCGCAGGCAATCGGGGGGACGTGGAGGCATAAAGTCCGATAAAGTCAAGGGAGAAGCCCATGGAGAGTCATAAAGTTGCTGCTGCTCCTAGCTCATAGACAGCTCCTACTCCTGCTCTCCGTCTCTGCAAGATTCGGAAGGGAATGATTCAGATGTCTCTTGGCACAGCTACTAGAAGACTTACAACTGTCAGACAGGTTGCTCACGTCACATCTACGTCGTCAAGCTCTTTTTTGAGGCTGCGCAGTACGTTCAGCCATCAGGAAGTGAGTGCTTCTAATTGACTTCACTTTTCTCCGTTTAAGTCTATGGGGTCGCTGTGTCCATTTCTTTTACGGTCTATGGTCGATGGTAAGAAGCCATGCTATGGTAGCATGCACAAAACACTATTAAACACCGTGATGGTTAATATTTATCACACCCGCGGTGGGGGGATGAAATGAAGAAGTGGCCTGACATCTTATGAGAATATTTTCAATTATTTTGTGTTGTGACTCGGAGTAGACGGGTCTTCGCGTCTCAGCAACTCGTTTAACAAATGCCATATCTGCATATGCTGTGGGTTTGGCTTGCTTATGATGTTCATATGGGAGCAAAATGTGCACCATTTCACCAGATTTGTAACGTAAATAATCTATAAACCTATGCCAACACAGGAGAATACATCAATAAGTTTCTATATATGCAAACTGTTAAAGGTGCTCTAAGTGATGTTGGATGACGTCACTTCTTGTTGACGTTCAAAGTATTGTCAAACAAAACGAAGGCTAGCTAGACCATCCCTCCTCCTCATCCGCGCACTAACCCCCCAAACCCCACCCCCAAATCCTTCTTGTCGGTTATTGGCTGAAACAGTTTGTTATGTTTCGTGGTGCGGGTTAGCCCAGTTTGTTTTTGTTGCCGTTTGTGGAGCCTGGGCTGTCTACAGAGACCGCGCTTTTTTTCAGTGTGTTCAGGGGACAGGTAGCAAGCGGATAGTGAGGAGATGTTTTCTGTATGTGACAAAAAATGTTTTGCCCTAAAAAATGCGTGACATCGCTTAGAGCACCTTTAATTCATCGCGACTTCAAATATAAAAATTTTAACCCTGATGACTGTGCGTGTTTTGATGTCCACATGTTATTGTTCAAGAAATTACAGTGGCTTCAACATTTTTATCGTAAAGAAGTGACCAAATATTAAAGGGATGATCTTCAATGAGTCTTCCATTAACGAAGTGGAAATTTTGGCGGTTTCTCACAAATGTATCGCTCAAATACACACGAGAGAAATACATAAACTACTGCTGCATTTAGAACCTTAACGTAATTCAACATGCACCGTTTCACATGTAATGCATCGTGTCACACATTAAGCATGTGCGTGCAAAGAACTCAAAATGGCGATTGAATGGTTAATGCAACAGATACACTTAACTATTAACATAAAAATAACAAGCAATTCGCATTGCCAGCGTGTTCACACATTACAATAATGCTTTTAAAGGAACACTTCGACTTTTTGGGACTTTAGCTTATTCACCGTATCCTCCAGAGTTAGATAAGTCCATACATACCTTTTTCATCTCCGTGAGTGCTGTAAGTCTGTTTGACGCACCCACCGCTAGCCTAGCTTAGCACAAAGACTGGATGTAAATGGCTACAGCTAGCATACTAATCCCAATAAGGGACAAAATAACGCTAACATTTTCCTATTTACATGTTGTGATTTGTATAGTCACAGTGTGTACAAATAACAAGGTCATATGAGACACAGCCATTTTTTAAACGTTTAAATACTGGGAACTATTTTCTCAGAAGGCGAAGCACTGCTACTTGGGCGGAGTGATTAGCGCAGCACCCGAGAAGCGCCGTGGTGAGGAGCAGAGAGTTCGCTCAGAGTTGGAGTAATAGAGTCAGCAATTACTAGATAGTAAATGCAAAGTTTACAATCATGGGTGTTCGCTGTATTGTAAAGATCTGCGACAATAAACAGGGGAGACCAGGTAATACCATGGTGTTTCATAGAATTCCAACCAAAAATGCTGACCTGATGAATCAATAGCTACTTGCTCTGGATATAGATCCAAACACACCTGTAGACATCATCAAGGACTATCGCGTTTGCTCAGAACATTTCACTGAGGACGACTATTTTGAAAAAATGGAATTTGCCACACGGACCATGAAACGTGCTGAAGGATACGGCCATCCCATCGATAGTACAGACAGGACAAAGTGGATCATCTGCGGCTGCGGATAAGTGTTCCGTTATGTTTTTAGATAACTAGCCTACTGTTACAGTGCCATTAGCTATTACATGAATAGGGTGCTCACTACTATTACAGTAGTTCCCGGGCTCCATGTATCCCCTGTAATGTTAGTATTGTGTTGTCACAAACGCGCTCTATCGCCCCAGTAACAAATAAGCGGCGCTAAAGGTAACTTTCAGGACTGTAGCCTTCAAATTGCTAATGAATTGGAGGGGGGGGGTTTCATTTTTGAGAAACAGTGACCTTGTTTATGAAATAGTAGGCTACTCCCATTCTGATTCTCCCCTCGACCTCGGTCTGTTCGGCATCTTGTCTATCAGCTTCCAAAGTTTGTAACTCCTCGTCTGTGTATTCTGGCTCAAAACGATATGGTTCTGGATCTTGGTTTGATACCAAATAAAAATCCTCTGACAATTCCTCAAAGTCAGCCATGATCACGAATCACGTTCGCTACTAGCTAGTTAGTCACGTTGGTTTTGTTGACGGAACGGCGCTTCTCGGGTGCTGCGCTAATCACTCCGCCCAAGTAGCAGTGCTTCGCCTTCTGAGAAAATAGTTCCCAGTATTTAAACGTTTAAAAAATGGCTGTGTCTCATATGACCTTGTTATTTGTACACACTGTGACTATACAAATCACAACATGTAAATAGGAAAATGTTGGCGTTATTTTGTCACTTATTGGGATTAGTATGCTAGCTGTAGCCATTTACATCCAGTCTTTGTGCTAAGCTAGGCTAGCGGTGGGTGCGTCAAACAGACTTACGCACGGAGATGAAAAAGGTATGTATGGACTTATCTAACTCTGGGGGATACGCTGAATAAGCTAAAGTCCCAAAAAGTCGAAGTGTTCCTTTAACCAAAGCCGCCGAGCTTCTTGCAGCGTGCAGATAATAGGGTGCCCCATGTCCACATTCAGTTCTGGTGCGTGGATTATGATCAAAACAAATATCTTGCATGTATTTTTTACGCTTGAACCAGCTATTATGGCACACCCTAACTGTGCAAAGGACGCCAGTCTGTCTGTAGTCCATATTAAAAAGTAGCTAGCCAGTCAAAACTACACAGTCGATGCAAAACTACAGGTTCACAATACAACTACGATTAGCGAAGTGGCTTACCGGAAATCTAACACATCATATTTAAAAAATGGCGGCGCCCGCTCTAGCGTAAAAAATAGGATGAATAGCGCTTTTCACAATATATATAATTTTGAAGCAGCTTTACAGCAAAAGCATGTCTACATAAACATTTAGTGTGATCTTTTATCAGAGGTGACTGTGTCCAAGTAATGTATTTCAGAAATGTACGCTAACAAATACAATGTAGGCCTATTCATGTAAGGTAGAGACAAAAAGATTGAAAATGAAAATTTTGTCATCACTTACTCACCCTCAAGTTGTACCAAGCCTGTATGAGTTTCTTTCTTCTGCTGAACACAAACAAATATATTTTAAAAAATGTTGGCACCCAGACTTCCATGGAATTTTTTTCCTACCATGGAAGTAAATGGTCAACCGTTTTTTTGGGTGAACTATCCCTTTAACAGTTAGGCCTATTTGGTGCTCTTCTGGACTCTCAGGTAGATGAATGATCAGCTACGACAGATTGCTGGAACACAGACAGGTCAAATTCCCACTCAGCAAACATTTCGTAAATGAAATTGCTGGCTCATCACTTTTAGGTTTTCTGTGGTCTGAAAAGTATTTCTATAAAGCAAATGTGGGAACAGTGGGGACTGCAACTACCTCCTAAGAATAGCCTCATCTGTTAGTGCACATCAGGTGTCTTGTTAAGTCTCATTTACTGCCACAGAGACCTTAGGAAAGGGTTAGTCCTCCAGGAGAAGACAAACCCTAATAAACATCTGTTTTAAGTCACTGCTGAAGGAAGGTTGCCGGAAACAAAGTAGAAATAAATGCAGTGTTAAACCCTGTGTAGATGCAGAAAGGAAATAGTTGCAAACAACCTTATAAGTATCCTCCCAAAAATGAAATCTCTGTCATCATACTCTCCCTCATGTTGTTGCAGACCTGTGTGCATTTCTATCTTCTACAGAACACAAAAGGTGATAATGTGAGTATTAGTAAATGACAAGGAATGCTCGGCCCTTGGAAAGCGTATGATATGTTTCAACTAATATCAACTTTTTAAAAAGCATAAATTCTCTTTACATAGTGGTTTGTGGATACAATCAATCAATTGAAGCACTTGAATAGAGAGCAGAGAATAGAAAATATATTTACTTTACAATTCTTCTGTATTAGATATCACTGCCGCAAGCTATTCTTCTCTTTCCAAAAAAAATAAAAAAATAAATACAATTACAAAACGTTAGTACCATGGGAAAAAGTAGTGTTGACATCCCAACATAAATGGCAAACCATTTCCTTTAAAGTGAATGTTCACTATGCTTATGCTGACTGATGCAAATCTCAGTTGATAAATCTTAGGTATTGTTATAGTCTTACAGTTTTATATACTGTATTCTGTCGTGTCTGATTGGCACGACTATGGAAGAACTTTCCAATCAGCTTCATTTAGCACCTCATATGATGGGTCGTTGTGGGACAACCAGCATAGGCCAAGCTATCCTCCTGACCGTGCCCTGAAAAACAGGGCTGAAGGTCTTATTTCAGCCTATGTGTGTGAGGGATTAACACTGCGGTGCATATGTACAGTCTGTGTTCGCAGCAGGGTTTTACTTGGCTAGTAAGCGATGGCTCCAACCATCAATTTCGAAAGGGGTGAATTTGTGTAGAGTGACATTTTTTCGAAGAAGCCAAACAATGGACAAAGAGCATGGCTGTGGTTGTGCTGGGGGTTTGGGGGGAGGGTTCGAGCTCGAGTCTCCACAGCCTGTCATGAGCACGCGAGGTCAGGACATCTGCTGACATTTACTGCTGGGCCCGGGCCAGGCTGCAGGTTTCAGGGCTCCTGCCAGGGCCTCATATCAGGCCTGCGTAAAACCACCATGCTCCCTCGCCTCTGAAACTCGCACCAGAATGCTCGGAACCTGCGTGACCTTACGCTTTTGATCCAGACCTAGTGGTGCAGCATTTATGAGGACACTGTGAATTGTAAACTTGCTGAGAGGGCATGAGCTGGTTTTCAACATGGTATCTGCGCTAAATGCCAGTACAGGAGAAATGGATTATGCGACTATGGTGTTTTTTTTGCATGATCCATTTGCTCAGATCCGAGCCAAACTCCCATTCCCTCTGTATGGACCCGATTTATTAGTGGAAAAAAGTAATGCTTTCACTCATCTGCTTAATTCACATTCATCTTAAAGAAGTCACAGATGCAGAGAGAAAGAAAGAGCATGAGAGACGGTGATGAAGGAGTAAGGCATTCAGTCAACCCCTTGTCTACTTTTAATCACATAAAGAGACTTGCGTTTACTGTTGTCCATTATTTCAATGCAGTCATAAGCTATTGTGGAACCTTTTCACCAATAGCCATCTTTCAGTCAACCATCTCTTCCATTCAAGCTTTTCCCATTGCGTCAAGTATTGAGTTTCTCAGGGTGAAATCCCTTCGTTTGTTCAATTGTGATTTGTTGGCAGGATACCACAATGCCTATCTGTCAAATGAAGCATGTTATGTACTAGCCTATAACAGAGCAACAAAAGGGCAACATCTGATTAGCATTCATAGCACAGTCTCCCTCGTCCTTTAGTATTTTATTACCACAGGTGCAGGGGCATTCATTGATCAGATGCACGCTACAGGCAAAAAGCACATCTTAATTGAAAACATCTCTATTTATACACCTGCAGGCACTAAAGGTCTCCAAGAGCAAAAGAGGCCTGAAAAGGCAGTTAGAAAGAGTGGAAGGAAGAGAGAGAGAAAACGCACACTGGAAGGTTGCAATTGAGAAGGGGTCACAAAAGGATAAAGTTTTTTTTTTTTGAGTTACAGGTAACCACAATCAAATTTTAATAATAAAAAAATTATTCACTTATCATTTACTTATGTATGTAACATTACCGTTAAAAAGAAATTGATTGTTTTATTCAGCAAGGATGCATTAAATTGATCATAGATGATAGTGCATGTTACAAAATATTTCTATTTCAAATAAATGCTGCTCTTTTGAACTTTCTATTCATTAGAGAATCCTTTTTTTTTTTTTTTTTACAAAAGCATTAACCAGCAAAAATTTCTAAAAAATTTCTTGAGCACAAAATCAGCATATTAGAATGATTTCTGAAGGACAAATAAAATTCAGCTGTACCATCACAGGAATAAATTACATTTGAAAATATATTAAAATGGAAAAAATATTTTAAATCTTAATAATATTACTGTTTTGACTGAGCACAAAGCTTTTTTCTTTCAACATTTAACCAAACTTATGACTGGATTTTTCTCACTTTTAGTGCAAAAAAAATTACAAAAATTAAAATACATATATAGTATTAAAGTGAGAAAAATCCTTCTATATCAACTATATCAACCAGATACAGTTGATATCTTTATCAACATATCGATACCAAAAACTAAATGCAACGACAACTAAATGTTAATAATAATAATAATAATAATCTGTCAACACTTATTTCAGCCATTATATAGTCATTTATCTTTTCATGATGCCTAACCTTGAGGCAAAACACCTGATCATGGTGTAATAGCTAACTGCTATCCAGGATCATGTGATCAAAACAGTTAAATTATTTCCTTAAAGGACTATTGTTTGTACACTAACAACACAGTGGAAGATATTGCTTGCTTTCATTTGACAAAGTCACGTTCCCTCCCCACTGTACCCTTCAAGGGTGCAAAAATGCCATTTTGTCTTTCGTTACAAGTGGTTGATTTTTCTTCCCAATCAGAGTAATGGGTCATGTGCATTGTGATCCTAGTCACTAATACAACCTCAATTCTAACCATATCTAAATGACAGGAGACTATTCAGAATTTCACTTTGCAGCATACAACTAAACCTAAGAGAGCTGGACTTGATAGGCATAGATATGGTAAGCTTAACCTAGGAACTGAAGTGATGGGGCCCTCGTGTGGAGGACATAGGCAGTGAAAAATGTTAATGGCAACCACATTAACATTACTCTTTACTATCATCAACTTGCTAACCAAGAGCCACAGTTAACTGCACCAAATCAAATATACACTATTTGACTGTTTTCATGTATTTAGTATTGCAGTTATATTATGTTGAGAACTACTGAGTCAATTAATCTTTTAAAGGGGTCATATAATGCCATTTTTGTACAAGCTAATATGATTCTTTAGGGTCTAAATTAAAAGTTTGTAATATACTTTAATTAAAAATTCTCATTAGTATTGTAAGAAAACACTAATTTTACCTGGTCAAAAACAGCTCTGTTTTCAGCACGCCGTTTAAGTGCATGTGTCTTTAAATGATAATGAGCTTTGCTCACCCCGCCCCTCTGTTCTGTGCTTACACCGTTTGTAACACAATAACCATAACGCGTTGTTCATTATAAGCGTGGGATTATGAATTATATTGATAACATCGTACATAGAAAACATGCCGTAATGTACCCTGAGTGTAAAAATAGCCGCATTCATCGTGAAGCGTGCAGCAAGCGATTTGCAAAGATTAATATAAAGATTAATATAAAGGTCAATAAACCGTTACACTCACTTCAGTTCTACCAGAAAGACTCGGGAGAATTATTTCAATAAACCGTACATTTATTGACAGCTCAGCAAGCTGATAATCTACAAAGTCATTTGGCGTAGGCCCTGTCCGTAGTGCATAATCCGAGAGTCTCGGATCTGCAATTCCTGCCTAAAGATGAAGACAGGGGCGCAGCAGACCCCCCCGGGAGGTATTGACAGGACCATCCTGGTGGTGGTGGGGAGGATGGGGGTAATCGTCGCTTCAGTATCTGCGAACTCAAACATGTGTAAGTACCGAGCTTTTATACATGAGCATAAGAATATGATTGGATAGAAGTGAAGGCAATAGGTGACGTAGTAATTGAGTCTTCCCGGCAGAACTTATGCTAAAGCTTGCATTTCTTCTGGAGGTGCAGCAGGAACACGAATAGTTGGTACTGATCCTTTTTTCAGGAGCAGCTTCTTAGCAAATAACCACCTTTTTACTGATCCTCGTTTGTAAAGCAGTCTGGTGTGAAATGATTCGCGCAAACATGAAAGCATTGACGTTGATCGTGTGGAATATTCCCTCAGCTGTATGGATTTAGGAACATCAACATGACTGCTGTGTTCGTTATTACACCCAAGAACAGAACACCACAATTACCCATACACAATAACTTAGACACCATTCTACTCAGTGCTCCAGCTATCAACAATGAACGCGCCGGTCGGTGCGTGCTATGATTGACAGCTCGCTCACGAGGGTGCGAGGGCGGGGCTGTGTTGAAACGCTGCTGTCAATCAACCATCGTGGGAGGGGCGTCGATTTTGTGACGTCACAATATCGAACAGCTTGATTTGAGATGGGAGGAAACATATAAGAAGATAAAAAAAAAAACACTGGATGGATTTTTATCATTTTATGATGGTTGTGTACAGGCACTGCCAACACACATTTCAGTACAATCAACTTGTAAAAGTGCATGTACCATTATATGACCCCTTTAAATCTTTGAGGCCTGCAGTCACTGGCTATATGAGCTTCTTGCTGAGAAAGTTTATTGGCTTCAAGTAAACACAATAGCCTCTGATAGTGCTTTACATTGCAAAAGGCTGTATCAAATGATATGCCTAAAGAGTTATTCTTATTTGACTGCAATTTCATCTGAAATAGACGTTTCTTTCTTTTGACGTATTATTTTACTTGAACTGAGACGCAGAATTTCTGAGCATTTTGACAAGCATTGAATGCCACAAAGACACGTCTGCCACAAGCAGCCAGAGAAAACACAAATATAGTTCTCCAAAAATGTTTCCTGAAGCCTCACCACACCAACTATGCAATCCTCGTCCAAGTCAGAGTCTGAGTTTACAGCATCCCAAAAACTCCACAAACATACATAAACACAACTTTTGCCTCTCTTACAGTGAAGGGATGAAAGATCTGCGTTTAAGAAACACATGAGTCGTCAGGTGCTTCTATAAAGAGCATTCACGTCAGTCCATAGTGCTTTTAGCCAAAATTGCTCTAAAAAGAGGCTGTTGTGTCCTTGGACTTTTAGATCCTATAATCCAAGATTATTTGTTACCATCTTACTGTCATTTGATGACTTTGATATTTACAATGAATGTGCGTCATTAATTAATTAATTCTTGAAATTCAATGGGCCTCATTCATGAAACTTGAGCAGAATGAATCACTGTATAGATTGTTCGTAAAACCATTCGTACGTAGAATGCAACATTAAATTGAATGTGACAATTTACGTCAGAATGGTTTAACAAATGGTTTACGCAGAAATTCATTCTGCTTGTGTTTCATGAATGAAGCCCAATACATTTACTGGAAAATATATTTTCATCGAGGTCACATACTGGTGTGAAATCTGTCCCCTTTTCATGGTCACTACACAAAAACCTTACTTCTGTTGGCTCCCTGAAGCAAGCCTGGAGGCCTCGGCAGCTGCTTTCCTTGTCTCAAATTCCTCCCTTTCCAAACTATCCTTCTGGCCCAGCTCCACCAGCTGGCGGGCCAGTTCCTGATCCTATAGAGGAGCAAAAACAAAGATCTGCTGAGCTGGGGATGGATGAAGCTGACTGATTAATATGAGAGAAAAATAAAATAAAAATCATGCAATTCACCAATCTGCTGAGGCCAGTGTATTTATGACACATATGTGCTAGTTTTGTGCTCAAGTGCTATTTATATCAATCTAATTTTAGTATACATGATATTTATATGACAAAATTACATGAGCTGTGCTGACAGTTTCATAGCTGCCAGGATCAAGGATTTTTGCCACATGTCACTGCAGCCTAGTTAAAAGTGGGCAGTATAATTTAAATATGATTTAGTGAAATTCCTAATACCCTCAAAAGGAGGAGCGGCTTTCATGTGGTTATAGGGCATTGAGATTGTAGAGAGCTGCTGCCAAGGAAAAACCTGGAAAGCTGGCAAAATCCATTTGTGAAGGGTTAAACTCGCTATTAAAATGACTGCATTTATACAATACTCTAAAAATAAAAATATCAAGTAAAAATAGGTAAAACAAATAATATTTTTTTCTTGTAAGGTTGAAACGGACACCATGGGTTTGCTTAATACGCCAAACAAAGATATATATTTTTGTAACATGAAATTTTAAGAAAAAAACAAAGAATCCAAGTCTAAATTACAATTTAAAACAAAGACCAAAGATAGATAATAGAAACATATTATACTTAATCATATAACATTGTATACACTATCATTTAAAAGCTTGAGGTTTACTTTGCATTTATTTAATCAAAAATAAAGTAACAGATATTTTGTGAAATATATATATATATATATATATATATATATATATATATATATATATATATATATATAGTGGGTACGGAAAGTATTCAGACCCCCTTAAATTTTTTCACTCTTTGTTATATTGCAGCCATTTGCTAAAATCATTTAAGTTCATTTTTTTTCCTCATTTTTGTATACACAGCACCCCATATCGACAGAAAAACACAGAATTGTTGACATTTTTGCACATTTATTAAAAAAGAAAAACTGAAATATCACATGGTCCTAAGTATTCAGACCCTTTGCTGTGACACTCATATATTTAACTCAGGTGCTGTCCATTTCTTCTGATCATCCTTGAGATGGTTCTACACCTTCATTTGAGTCCAGCTGTGTTTGATTATACTGATTGGACTTGATTAGGAAAGCCACACACCTGTCTATATAAGACCTTACAGCTCACAGTGCATGTCAGAGCAAATGAGAATCATGAGGTCAAAGGAACTGCCTGAAGAGCTCAGAGACAGAATTGTGGCAAGGCACAGATCTGGCCAAGGTTACAAAAAAATTCTGCTGCACTTAAGGTTCCTAAGAGCACAGTGGCCTCCATAATCCTTAAATGGTAGACGTTTGGGACGACCAGAACCCTTCCTAGAGCTGGCCGTCCGGCCAAACTGAGCTATCGGGGGAGAAGAGCCTTGGTGAGAGAGGTAAAGAAGAACCCAAAGATCACTGTGGCTGAGCTCCAGAGATGCAGTCGGGAGATGGGAGAAAGTTGTAGTAAGTCAACCATCACTGCAGCCATCCACCAGTCGGGGCTTTATGGCAGAGTGGCCCGACGGAAGCCTCTCCTCAGTGCAAGACACATGAAAGCCCGCATTGAGTTTGCTAAAAAAACACCTGAAGGATCTCTGGTCTGATGAGACCAAGATAGAACTTTTTGGCCTTAATTCTAAGCAGTATGTGTGGAGAAAACCAGGCACTGCTCATCACCTGTCCAATACAGTCTCAACAGTGAAGCATGGTGGTGGCAGCATCATGCTGTGGGGGTGTTTTTCAGCTGCAGGGACAGGACGACTGGTTGCAATCGAGGGAAAGATGAATGCGGCCAAGTACAGGGATATCCTGGACGAAAACCTTCTCCAGAGTGCTTTGGACCTCAGACTGGGCCGAAGGTTCACCTTCCAACAAGACAATGACCCTAAGCACACAGCTAAAATAACGAAGGAGTGGCTTCACAACAACTCTGTGACTGTTCTTGAATGGCCCAGCCAGAGCCCTGACTTAAACCCAATTGAGCATCTCTGGAGAGACCTGCAAATGGCTGTCCACCAACGTTTACCATCCAACCTGACAGAACTGGAGAGGATCTGCAAGGAGGAATGGCAGAGGATACCCAAATCCAGGTGTGAAAAACTTGTTGCATCTTTCCCAAAAAGACTCATGGCTGTATTAGATCAAAAGGGTGCTTCTACTAAATACTGAGCAAAGGGTCTGAATACTTAGGACCATGTGATGTTTCAGTTTTTCTTTTTTAATAAATGTTTTTCTGTCAATATGGGGTGCTGTGTGTACAATAATGAGGAAAAAATGAACTTAAATGATTTTAGCAAAAGGCTGCAATATAACAAAGAGTGAAAAATGGGGGGTCTGAATACTTTCCGTACCCACTGTATACTGTATATTAGGGTGGCCCTTATTGGGTTTATTTTTATTGAAATGTTAACCTCTCACCCCCTCATTTGTTTCTCCGCTAGAAGTACGTAATGTATGCAAAATACCATCCAGATAATACCATCCAGATTTGTCAATTAGGGTATGCTCAATACATCTTTTTATCAGCAGTTCTAAACAGTACCAAATTAGGGTTCTTTGGGTTGTAAAAATAGCAGAACCATTTTTGCTGCTCAATAGAACTCTTTTTATTAGGTTCCATAAAGAACATGCTTTTAAAGTGTTATAGGGCCATAATGGTGTTATAAATAACCTTTTAAATAATAGTTTATTTTCATTAATATTAGTATATTTATATAATTAATATTATATATTAATATTATTTTTTTTTTGTGTCTTTTTTTAATTTATTTTAGATACTCTTTATCTGCCTGTCATGTATCTTGTTGCCTCTATTTGGGTTTTACATCAACGAACAAACAAAAAACAACATGTGTTGCCAATTAGGTACTTTTATTTTTTATTTACATGGCAAATTGTAGCAAAAAATTACAGTGCTCTAACAACAGTTGTTAGCTGAATACATTAATAAATAACAATTGACATTGGACATTATATAGATGTAATGAAGACCAAGCTCCAGTGAAATATCTTCACAATCTTCTTTATGTCCTTCATTATGTGTGTATTCTCAGTGGAAGTTTGTCTCTGCAGATGATGAAGTTATGGTACATGAAAGCATCTGACATTGATCTGAAAAAATACACAATTGAGTTTAAAAAAAAAAAAAAAAAAAAAAAAATCGAACAATATGGATCATAAATTCAATACCTCTGTTACTTACTTTGTGTAGAGGAGAAGATGAATATCCTTAACTGAACAGAGCTATTCAATTGCATGTTCTGTTAAACTAAAAAGAGAAAGAGACATGATTGGTAGGAAACCAGTTACAATTTTTTAAGTTATAATTTATAGACATTTTAAGAAAGAAATAATTTACCTGTAGAGAGTATGTTGACAGTCAGTGTAGTTGTATAGCTGAGCTCCAGAAAATCAGTATGAGGAGGCTTTGACAGTAACAGATTTGAAAAACAAAAAGGCGGGAATAAAGAACCCTAAACTCTTAACAGGAAGAACCATTACAAGAGCATCTCTTCACTCCACAAAGCCAAAGCCTGAGTTTACTCTTTCTTTTCATCATCCTTTGAGACGAGCGACTCTCGTGGTTGGTGTGACGGCGATTTCCAGCGAGTGCACATTGCCTGCTGATCTGTGCAGTGATCTGCCAGTAAATATGTTTCTCCCTGGTCGCTTCAACATCCGCAGAGTTTTCCTCTCACAAAAAGAGCTTGCACGCGGCACGTCTTTTTAAAGATGCCTCGCCCGTGCACTTCTGGTTGCGGTCGGACTGTGTCTGATTCTGATAGGCACAATCGCTGCTTTGTGTGTTTGGGCATTGATCACGCTAAAGCAGCGCTTGTGGATGATTCATGTTCTCACTGCGGGAACATGACCATCTCAACGCTTCGGTCAAGACTCAATGACCTCATCCGAGCGAGAGTCCCCTCATCCACACCCCGATCTACAGTCTCCACGAGAGGCTGTACTTCGGCTGGTGGCCAGGGTGACCTGAGGGTGACGGTGTGGAACAAAACGCAGTCGATTCGTCCGCGGCCCACACCCCCTTCTCAAGCGTTGTTACCTAAGAGTGTTCAGATTGAGACCGCTGGTCCCTCTACGGAGGTCCCGCGTGTCTCTTCCGGCGCTCCAGAAGAAGATGCTATGTCCATCGCAGCATCACAAGGTGGGCAGGAGTCCTCGGGAAGTGACGATTCGGCTGTGCTGCCACCCTCGGGTGTTCCAGCATTGTCCGAGTCAGATCCCGAGCTGACGGCCATGCTTTCCCGGGCTGCCGCGAGCGTTGGGATCGAGTGGAACTCTCCGCCCTGTCCTCAGCGCTTGCGGTTGGACGATTGGTTTTTGGGCGCGGCCGCTGACCCCCGTCGGCGTCCAACCCCAATACCATTCTTCCCGGAAGTGCATGAGGAGGTCTCGAGGTCCTGGAAGGCACCATTGTCTTCCCGTGATCGCTCGACGACCTCCTCCGCCTTTCCTCCCCTCGATGAGGCCCCTGCCCACAGGTACACTGGGGTTCCCCCGGTGGAACGCTCTGTCGCGATGCAGCTGTGTCTGCAGAGCGCTTCCTCCCGCGGCGACCCAAAGCACCCATCCAAAGCCTGTAGGTTTTCGTCTACCCTGGTGGTCCTGGTAATCCTATAGAGCTGAGGGACAGGCAGCCGCCTTGCCATGGCCATTCTGCAGGTCTACCAGGCCCAGATGCTCAGGGACATGCACGAGGGCAGGACTGACTCAGGGCTCTTTGAGGTTACGGGCCGGAGTGCTCTTAGAACGAGTTTCCAGGCATGTTGTTGTATCAACAGATGCCTCCACCACGGGCTGGGGCGCCATGTGCTATGGAAGTGCTGCCGCAGGCTCCTGGACAGGACCCCAGCGCCTTTGGCATGTCAGTTGCCTCGAGTTGCTGGCTGTATGTCTCGCCCTGCACCGCTTCCGTGCGTTGCTCAGGGGTCAGCACGTACTAGTCCGATCAGACAATACCGCGACAGTAGCGTACATCAACCGTCAAGGTGGTCTACGCTCCCGCCGTATGTCGCAACTCGCCCGCCACCTCCTCATATGGAGTCAGAAGCATCTGAGGTCACTTCGAGCCATTTATATCCCGGGAGACATGAACCGTGCGGCCGACGAGCTGTCTCGGCTTCGGCCTCTCCATGGAGAATGGAGACTCCATCCCCAGTCGGTTCAGCTGATTTGGGATCAGTTCGGGGACGCACAGGTAGAGCTGTTTGCCTCCCACAACTCTTTCCTGTAGCTCAGTGGTAAGAGCATTGCGTTAACAACGCAAGGTTGTGGGTTCCATCCCAGGGGATTGCACATACCTATGTATAAAATGTATAGGATAATGCAATGTAAGTCGCTTTGGATAAAAGCGTCTGCCAAATGCATAAATGTAAATGTAAACTCGTCCCATTGCGACCTGTTCTATTCCCTGACCGAAGGCACGCTCGGCACGGATGCACTGGCGCACAGCTGGCCGCGGGGCCTACGCAAGTATGCGTTTCCCCCAGTGAGCCTTCTTGCACAGACCCTGTGCAAGATCAGGGAGGACGAGGAGCAGGTCATTTTGGTTGCCCCGTACTGGCACAACCGGATCTGGTTCTCCGAACTAGTACTCCTCGCGACAGCACCTCCCTGGCCAATCCCTCTGAGGAAGGACCTCCTTTCTCAGGGACGGGGCACCCTGTGACACCCTCGCCCCGATCTTTGGAACCTCCACGTGTGGCTCCTGGACGGGATGAGGCAGGTTTGAGTACCCTACCAACAGCGGTGGTGGCTACCATCACTTCCGCTAGAGCATCGTCCACGAGACATGTCTACGTGTTGAAGTGGAACCTCTTCGTCAACTGGTGTTCTTCCAAACAAGAAGACCCCACGAAATGCCCGATCAGTGTCGTGCTTTCCTTCCTGCAAGAAGGGTTGGAGCGAAGGCTGTCTCCCTCCACCCTGAAAGTGTATGTTGTCGCTATTGACGCACATCACGATGCAGTTGAAGGTGCAGGGAAAGCACGACCTGATCATCAGGTTCCTGAGAGGAGCGAGGAGACTGAATCCTCCTCGTCCTCCTCTCGTACCCTCTTGGGACCTCTCAGTGGTCTGCCCTGCAGGGTGCTCCCTTTGAATTCCTGTCAATGAAGACAGCGCTCCTGGTTGAATTGGCTTGACGAAGCGTGCCTGGAATTCGCGCCGACTAACTCTCACGTGATCCTGAGACCCCGGCCTGGATATGTGCCCAAGGTTCCCACCACTCCCTTTCGAGATCAGGTGGTGAACCTGCAAGCGCTGCCCTTGGAGGAGGCAGACCCAGCCTTGGCACTGCTCTGTCCAGTACGCGCCCTCCGCGCTTACGTAGACAGAATGCAGTGTTTCAGGACCTCAGACCAGCTCTTTGTCTGTTATGGTGGGAAGCTGAAGGGAAAGTGATTCTCCATATGCAGCTCCCTCCGGGTCATATGTGTATTTTTAAGTCCCCCCCCTTCGGGTTGGCACTGATTGCATATTTCCGCTGAGATATGCTTCCCAGTGTTCCTTGGTATTCCTGTGCTAAGTAGGAATCCTTCGTCCATGCTAGTCACACGACAGGGAGCTCAGACTTGCGCAGGGCACTGGAAGACAGCCGAGTGGGGACCCCATTTGACTGGGGACCCCATTTGTCGTCACTGACGTAACTAGTAGTGACCACGAAAGGGAACGTCTCGGTTACGTATGTAACCCTCGTTCCCTGAGTAGGGAACAGAGACGTTACGTCTCCCTGCCACTTCCGCTGTACCGCTGGAAACGCCTGAGTTCAGTCTCGGCTCCTCAGCGAAGACATATCTGCATGTTGCCAGCGTACTTCCTTATATACCCACGAGGTGGGGCAGAGTTACGCTATGCAAATTCCGCAGACCCATGGCATTTCATTGCCATTGGCTCGTTTTCTAATATCGAAGGTGATAGGCTTTCTAGGCGAAACCCCATTCGTCGTCACTGACGTAATGTCTCCGTTCCCTACTCAGGGAACGAGGGTTACATACGTAACCGAGACGTTCTAAATATAACTGTTTCTATGCGACATTAAGACGGAATTTAAATTTGCTGAGCACACCTTAAACGTAGTCCAATCTCAGCAAAACTTGGTTTGTTTCCATTTCTCATGAAGGAGAGTTGATTGGGAGGGTGAGAGCAGAAGATTTTAAAAGTCCAAAAACAAGGGCCACCCTAATATAAATATATAGGCTATATATATAATTACTATATATATTCAATTTTAGATTTAAATTTTTAATTTATTCCTGTGATGGCAAAGCTCATAGCCATTTAAACCCTTAGTTCTGTATGTTCATTGTTCCGTGTCAGTTGCGTTTAATGAGGTTTTGTATTATATCTCCTTCTCCATTTGGATTTATTAATTAATAAAGACTGTTTTTGCTGCATTTCCTGAGCCGTGCGATTATTGCTGCAAACCATTTGATATGATATATACTGATATGAAACAAATCCATATTCCCCCAGTTTCACAGACAAGGCTTAAACCTAGTCCTAGACTAAAATGCATGTTGAAGCTGTTTTGACATATCTTAAAATATGTCAGTGCCATTGTTTTGTCTGAAGATGCACCAGTAATGTTTTTTTCTAAAGCATGTTTATGAAGGCTACTTAAATAATACTCTGCTAAATAATATTTGCTACTCAAATTCAACTATGGCCTAATCCTGTCTTCTAAGACCTGTCTGTGAAACCAGGCCATTATGTTTCTGAATCTATCCCTAGAGTCCTCATTGCTAAGAAAACCACACATTGGCATTTATAGACTGTTACTGACAGTTCCCACAGTTCTCAAGTTTGAATTATTTCTAAACATCATCTACCAAGCACTTTAAATCAAGTAAATCAGATGGAATTTTTTTAACTTCAATCCATGTGGGGTCAAAGTCGGTTTCTGTGAACTTACATTAAGTGTCAAATATGTAGTATTCAATTACTTTACCTCACTCTAAATTAACACTGTCTTATTACCAAATTCATTATTTGTTTGATTATATCCAAAGTTCTAAAAATGGTCTACGCCCAAATGTTAATTACAATTAAGCTGTCCAAATTATTAACATTATTTTACATATCATGTTCTGTAAGCCAGATACTGTATCTCTACATTACTTGATTTGGCTGAAAAAAAAGAAGAAATTTAAATGAATGTAAGTTAACAACCCAAAGTGATCAATTATAAAATATCACATTTCATCTTTGATCTGATCAACCATGTTAAAATGTGTGTTGAAGTGCCACATCAGTGTGTTTAGCCCACAGTGCATAGGCTACTTAAATATTGAGGAGCTCTTTTTTTAATGTGACTAAATCAGACTTAAATTACAATATAATAATGATGATTATAATTGAGTTAATATGAATCAATCAACTAAAATGTATTTACTTAAATGGCTAAGTGCACTATTTTTGAAGACACAATACAGTGAATTAAGTTTGGAAAGACGACATAAATGCAATTCATTGCACAAAAACACCTGGCATGATGCAGGACAGAAATACCATGTCGCCATCTATCGTTACACTGCTAAAATGTCACAGGCCATACTGAGAAATGACTGGGATACGCTGCCAGACTATTCATATTGATTCATTAAAAAGTTGAATTAGAAGTTGAACAAAAGGCAGTTGTTTTCTAGATGCTTCCGATCCCACAATGTTTGTGAGTTTCACAACATCACGGCTCATACGGTTTAACTTACAGTCGGTAAATTAAAAATGATTAACGTTAGTTGTATTTCGATCAACCATCTGATTTGCGCCCTGGTACCGAACAGCGTGAATTTTAATACGTCACCTTAAGGTAAAATAGATCCAAAGGTTTTATTTGAGAATCTAAGAAGTCCTCATAGGTGCGAAGCTTCTCTACGGGTTCACCAGCAAAGGCGCCGTTGTCGTCCTCCATGTTGTTTACCTTGAGATATTCCCATGGCAACTGATCGAGCTGTAGCACTGGTACTGTGTTTTCCGGTAGTAACGTTAAACCAATCATGAACCAATGAAAATTTGCAAGCTCCGCCCAATCAAACAATCTCTGGAAAGTTAAACGATTTCAAGCCACAGCAACTTATCATCAGTGTAAGTTTGTTAAAGTTTGTCTACATTTGCTGTTTCTCAGAGCTCCAAACTGCACAAAACAATAACAAACTACTAAATTCCGCTAGGATGAGAGCAGTAGAGAGGTTGATTAGTAGACTATGCAAACTGCTGTATTCAAATTATTTATGTGAAAACATTCCAAATGGCAGTGAATGCATGTTTATGTTAGCCTACTTCCTTGTTGTATCAGCTGATGTAACCTTTCATACACTGATTTATATAAATTACAATTATTTAAATAGGCCTATCATTTGTAGGCTACTATAACATAAGTAGATATAACGTATTGATTTCTTGCAGTCGTAGTAGCTTAGCTTTATAGCTAAACGTAATCTTCTAATACAATATCATATAGTTTGAATATTATTATAATTGTTGTTATTTAGAGAAAACGCATCACTTTGTTACTCTAAAAGATGCTCAGATATGAAAGCATTCAGATTTTTCATGCAAATTCCTCTTGAGTCATTGTTGTGTACAGAGACAGTGTGACTGATTCATTATTAACAGCAAACATAAATTATTCATTTTTTAAGAGTTACTTTACGTAATCTGTTATCTTTTTTTCTAGGGAGGAGCTTTTTTTCTTGTCCTTTAATAGTATTTGGGGGGCATTTCTTTCCCCAATAAAATCTACTCTGCTTTTTTAAACTGATACACCTAATGATCCAATAAATACATTTATTTGAAAGGTTGTGTAAGATGTAATTCAAATTTAGAAAAACATATCAATATGTTTATGAATTTTTTTTTTTTTTTATGTTTTGACTATATGAATATTGGGGTTGTTTTAGGTTTTGTGGATCTTCACTGCATTAAACATTACTAGATTTAGTGAGTGAATTGAACAGTTCAGCCAAACCACAGTTTTGTGAGGGGTGTGTGTTATTTGCTGTCTCATTCTAAACTATTTTGAACATGGCAAACAGGTCTGCTAAATCATGTTTTGCTAAGTCAGGGCAAAATGTACTTGCAGCCAAGTTATTCATCCTGAACCACTAGGTGGCAGAGCTCATTAAACTTTTATCAAACCATTCTCAGTAAATGTTCTGTGCATTTTGCCATCATTGTCTTAAGGAATTTGAATGGCAAAGATTGTATCCCCAGACAATGTTCATAGTCTTGGCATATATCCAAGTAGTATGAAGAAACCTTCATAGCACTGTTCAGGATTATGGCTTATGCAGACACCATTTGATGTGGATTCCTTGATGTCTTGACCCCTGTATTTCAACCTATTTAATGAGACACTGTTGTAAACCATTTTCCAGTGGAATGTCTGACCTCCACCAAACCCTGGCTTTACCCCTCGGATCAGCCCAACAGGATAATGGCACAAGACAGCTGTTATGTCAATTGTAATGGGTAAGTCTTCAAACTTAGACATCCACTACCACCACCTTGCAGCAATATGGGTTTTGGCCACATTGTTGATTTCAGGAGCATCTAATGCAGAAATAACAAAGTGTGCTATAATGATTGTTGTGATTAAAGTAAACAAAACCTTTATGTTCTTTAGGATTTCTATTATTTTGCAATATCCAAATACATTTCCCATTCCACATAAAAAGCACAAATACAATTTTTTTTTTTTTTTTGTGAAACAAACAATGGCCTCAGAATAAATGTGAGACTTGTAAACAGGATGTTTTTAATGACACTATGGTGAAATGTTTATTAGAAATGAATGATTGTGAAATGTTTGTAGAAATTAATGAATAATGGTTGCTTTCACCTGTAAACACCAAAGATGAGTTCCACACCGTTTCAGTGTGTCCTTCTTGACAGTTATAGGGATATTTTGTTAAGGGTCATACCACGACTGTCTGCCATTTGATACACCTATGAGCAGAGCTCATAAAACAGAACAGTCTCAAGACATGTTTATCCTTGTGAGACATCGCTCTTCTGTGGAATGCAGTGGTCATTAAAGGATATCATTTCCATGACAGTCAGCAGTTAGACTGAGAGTTTTGATGGACAGACATCTAGCCTAGTTGTTCAAAGTTTAGAAATATGGATGTGCATAACTAAATCCAGAAGCATTCAAAATATTCATTCTTTTGCTTGTATTGTCGTTCACCTTTTTAAAAAATATATTCGCAAATTACCATCACAAACGTAATAATCTTAGGAGCTGGATAACTGTTTGTGCAAAAAAAGCTTGTACATAGACACATAAATATGTTGTATAAATACTGTGAGGTATAATATAAAAAATTTAGCTATTTTGTAAAATCACTGAGGATAACTATGCAAATCCTTTTGTGAAGCAATTTTAGTACAAATATCTTTATGAAATCCACACCAGACTTCAGACGTCCTGAAAATGTCTTGTGATTGGCTCATTCAGCCCATGTGATGTACATGATGACTGGAATGCTCGTCAAAGTCAAAGAGAAAACTTGTTATTTCAGCAAACCAGCTTTTTCCCAGCTTGTCTTTTTAGCAAGATTAGTCCATGTTTAAGACAGTACTGGTCTATCCGAATCGAAACTTCGGCCAGTACTTGACTATTGGTCGATTCATCTTTCCAGTGTTGACTGCGACTTTTGGTATAGAGGGCTTTGATGGATGTGGAGGTGGTTGTTTTTCCTGCTCTTTGTCTGTTATTGAGAATCCTTGTTCAGTCTTTTCATTTAGGTTCATCCTCGGCAGAAAATGTGTAGACATGTGTTGTGACTTCACTCTCGGACTGGACCCCATTTTTGCTTTACCTCTCTTATTAAGTGCCACAAACCACTCTCTGCCAGTGCGATGGTTCCTGTGGATCACTGAGGCGTACGTGTTGTAGCTGTTCTCCTGAAACCGCTCCCTGAACTTACAGTCATCTGTAAAGCTCTCCTGGGGAAAAGGACAGGAAAAGGGGGGAAAATGATACAAAGATAGAAAATCAACAAGTTGTTCAGCCTGATACTGATACGCCTGTGCATGGTAATGGTCATGTGAATTTATCTTGAATCTTGGCATTTAACATAGACAGTGAGTGATACTAGATCCCTCTGATGATCTTTGTTTGTACTTCAGCTGGAGTCCAGCTGCAATGGTGTTTATTTAGTGTAAAGTTTCCTCTAATATGTGTAGATCTGACTTTCAAATTAGATAACTTTTACACTTATACTACCCTTTCTAGCCTTTTTCTGTAAGCTATCCAGTGTATTTTTGAGTGAGTGCAAAGAGATAAAATAAAATCAAGTATGATTGCATAATTCACCATGGAAATAAATCACTCTTCTTAATTCAGACTAGCAGTTTGTATTATAGTAGATACCACAAAACACCAGAGGACAGGTTCAGTGTACCGAGCATAGTTCTTCTCCATCTTGACTGTCATCATAAGTTCTGAGATAATTGCACAGACTGAGAAACAGAAAAAATGCCTATTCTAATATTTAATATTTGTATGGATTCTGTACTGGTTTGGGCTTTGTTTTTCTGTATTGCAAGGATAGAGATGGTATCGACACCTCTAAAAAATAATAATAATAAACCGTACCAAATGTACCATGTTCATACTGTATACTGTTTTAAATATACAGTCAGTACAAGCTAAAACAAATAAGCAAGCTGAACCATTACAGCTGTGCTCAAAAGTTTACATTCCCTTTGCATAATATTTAATATTGAACAAATAATTTTTTTAATAAGATCATATATATTTTATTACTCTGCTGAAGAAGCTGCACAAGAGGTTTTTTCTTTCTTTCAAATATCCCACAAAATTATTTGATATAATAATTTACAAAATTATCCTGTTAAGAAATGTATTTAATTAATTAATTAATATATCCTCATTGAGTATTAATTACATCTTATGTATTTGTGTATGAGTCCCCCTATTGTCCTGAGTGCAAGCTGGATGTCAACATCATATAGAGTACTGTAGACATTGTGGGAAAAACATATGTGTGCAGAGAATGCTGGGAAATCAAAGAAATTGCAGGACCAGAGACTAACGCACAGCTATCACAACTGGCAACAAGCAGTCATTGATGTTTGTGGAGACAACAGCCAAATTCATGCATTATGCTGTCTTGTTGAATATATGTTAATATCAGTTATCTCAAATATTTTTGCTTCATCAAGGCAGTACTATTATGGTTATTAATGACAAATATTTAATAGATTCAGCAAAGGGGATATACACTTATCAGACTGTATAGCCTATATATATATGTAAGTGATCAGCTTACTTTTCATGCTTCAATTTTAATAGACAGAGCCAGAGCACATCAATAAAGCTTTAACACTTTGGGCACACAATAAGTAATTACTGAGCACACACTTTGTAGGATGCCACATTAGCAGCTGCTGGAGAGTGAACACTTTGTGGCCTGATTGAGTTAGCCCCTCATAAAGAGAGCTAATGAAAAGCAGCAAGCAGATTATAGACACTGAGCCCCAGAAAGAAGCAATGAGGGGGTTACAGAATAATTGCAAGTCTTGCTTTTATCTCCCAGCTCAAAGTCATCAAAACCGACTTTCCAATCAAACACTGTGGTGACTGACAGAAGCAGAACTTTGTTTGTGTGGGCTGAAAACTCATTAGGCTATGAAATAACTTTATCCTTCCAAGGCAGAGGAAAGCAGGACACATGCTTTTCCGTAGGCAATGTATGGTTATGTATACTGTGCAAACTTGGGTAGGGTTTCAGAAATGCAGCCATAGCCTGACATGACCAGACATCCATTAGATCTCTAAATGTTTTTGAACTATCTGAGCTTTGGTCAGATGTTTAATCATATGAATTTGACCAAATCAACACTAGATAGCAGGCATGAAGCATTTGGTCTGTTTGATTTATTTATTTTTTTTGTCTGTAATTGTTCCTTCAAGCTGATGGCTCTTTGTCGAATGTGACTTTAGACTTCCCTGTAGGTATATCTGATACCCAGTGTTGTCGTCGAGACCAGCTCATTTAAGTCTGAGACCATAAGGACTTGAACTTGACTCGGACATGACTCTGTTCTGGTCTGTCACACTGATACTTGTGTGTGCTGAAAAGTATTAGGACACATAAGCCTTACCGAAAATTGTGTGAACGTGTTTGCATTCTATTAAATCAAATGGCATTTATTGACACAAACACGTCAAGAACAACATTTCACAAAAGGAAATTTGTTAAGCATATTGTTAGAAATATTGGATTAGAATTTGAATTTGGTCACTTTCTGGTTATCAGTGTTTGTTGATCATATATATTTGTAGTTATTGTGATGAACAACACCATTAGTTATTTTGCTAGGACACCTTTAAATGTAAGGGAAACTGCATGACTTCATATATCCAAAAAATAAATAAATAAATAAATAAATCATTGAAAGCATTTCTTAAAGGGATAGTTCACCCAAAAATGAAAATTAGCCCATGCTTTACTCACCTTGAAGTCATCCTAGGTGTATATGACATTCTTCTTTCAGACGAATACAATCTGAGTTACATAAAAAAATGTCCTGGCTCTTCCAAGCTTCATAATGGCAGTGAATGGCTGTATGTCTTTGGAAGTCCATCAAAGCGCATCTATTCTATATTAAAGTGCTCCACGCATCTCCAGGGGTTAATCAAGGCCTTCTGAAGTGAAGTGATGCGTTCGTGTAAGAAAAATATCCATATTTAAAACTTTATCGACTAAAATAACTAGCTTCCGGCAGACGGCCGTACGCATCGATTTACGCAAAAAGAGTAACCCTTGAACTTGACGCACAACGTAATGACGAATGCGGTTGCCCAGCCCTGTTTGTTTGAACCGTGAGAGGCGTCAATTGCCGTCATTTTTGTGTAAATCGATGCATACGGCCGTCTGCCTTTTTTAAAATATAAAAAATTTTTTTTAATATAACTCCGATTGTGTTCATCTGAAAGAAGAATGTCATATACACCTAGGATGGCTTCAGGGTGAGTAAATCTTGGGCTAATTTTCATTTTTGGGTGAACTATCCCTTTAAGCTGTAGCATCATTTGATTTCAGATGCCACTTGGTTTTTATATTTTACGCCCGATCCCTGGGGGTTAATGCAATGAATTTCATACGTTTCATAGTTTGAACTAAGTGTCCAAATTATTTTTTGGGGACACTGTATTTTGTAAACAGCAGCTTATCCCAACAACTGTACACAACCACCAATATTAAGAATTGTGGCCTCACTCTCTAAAAATAAATGTGGTGGGAAACTATATCATGACTTTAATGAGGGTCAGTCCCAAGTAAGAGGTCT
This sequence comes from Leuciscus leuciscus, assembly GCF_965113295.1. Classification (NCBI taxonomy): domain Eukaryota; kingdom Metazoa; phylum Chordata; class Actinopteri; order Cypriniformes; family Leuciscidae; genus Leuciscus; species Leuciscus leuciscus. The sequence goes on from NC_138729.1 coordinate 26,921,037, forward strand.
TGCATAATTCCCAAACTCTGAAATAATAAAACTGTTCTGGTTTGCTGAAGAGTGCAGCAAAGCAGAAAATGGTGCCATTACAATATTTTCTAAACATGCCAGTCATAACTTGACCCACCATAGCTTCACAGGGGCTCTCTCTCCCCTAAATGTGGTAATTTGCCCCAAAACATCTGAACGTTTGTTTGATTAGGGTACATGGTTTTTGTCTTCTGGAAGTGCCTTATGACCTTCATTTTAAACAGCAGCCAGCTGTTGAGGATACATCCTTTTATGACATTTTTTATGGGGGAAATTTCAATCTATGTTTCAGGAGATACAAGACATCCCATATGTCTGTTGTTCAGAATCTGAGAGCAGAAGACATTTTATTATCAAGTCATGAACTTTACAGCTGCTTGACCTGTGTCTGTTTTCTGACAGCTTTCTTTCCGAATATTATCCACAAACAATCCTCTCTCAAGATTTCCCATACAGCAGTGTTATATTTTTGTAGACACAGACATAAGTCATTACATCTTGGCAAATTTAATCCCATTCATAATTGTTGTTGTATTATTCAGAGTTTTTTTTTGTTTTTTTTTACCTTTAGAGCATGTGAGCAAAATCAAATTTGAGACACGCCTCTCGTTCTTAAGCAATTGATTTTCATGGAATGGGAGACGTTTGCATCTCCGTTTTCCCTCTTGTTTTCTCAATGAATGCAGTGACCTCTTAAGCTTTGCAAAGATTATGTTAGTAATGGCTTGCTGGGTAGGTCACACGGCATAATGTACATCTGTCTTCCTTGCCATTATCACAGCAATAAATTGCCACTATGAAAACATCAAAATATTAAATATGACAGACAGTGCAACAAAAATCAGACGCTAAGTCATTTGATACTCCTTTGGTTAGGCCGACTTGTCTACGGAGTGAAGTGCTTGGGGTTTAAAACCCAAGCTGACAGCTATTAAATAAGCCTGTGCAACTGTAGCTGGTCTGAGGAAATGAAACCCAATTCAAGTCTGACGGAGCCGCTGCAGCTGCTTTAATTACAGATGATGTCTGCAGCAGTTTGGAGGCTAATCCTCAGATTTATAAGACTACTTTATTATCCATCCCTTACGAGGTTTTTCTAAAATTGTAAAACATTTATTTGAAGTAGGGTACACATAAATACAGAGCAAAAATAACTTATTCAGCAAGGATTCATTCAATTATTTTTTTGACAGTAAAGACATTTATAATGTTACAAAAGATTTCTATTTCTAATAAATACTATTCTTTTAAACTTTTGGTTCATCAAAGAATACAAAAAAAACACAAAAATATTAATCAGCACAACACAGTTTTCAACCGTCATGACAATAAATGTTTATTGAGCACCAAATAAGTAATGATGCTGAAAATTCAGCTTTGCCATCACAAGAATAAATTATAAATTTTAAAATATATTAAAGGCACAATATGTTGTTTTTCGCCACTAGAGGTCGCCTATTCAAAACAAAGGAGTAGCTTGATGACGCCAAGATTGTGCGCGAAATCAGGGGAGTCACAGTCGGTGGAAAAGAATCAGACGGGACTCGGCAGAAATAATATTCATGGATGAGATTATTAACATTACTGTAGTACGAAGCAGAGCAGGAGTGATGTCTAATGAGAGACGAGCGTGAGACACGGCTCGAGAGCAGCGGAACTTTTATTATGCTGCAGATGCCGCTTCTTCAGGATGGCTTGTATTGCTAAATGGCATGCAATTAATTTTAAAACATATTGAATGATGGTGAAAATGCTACATTACTGTTACTAAAATGAAGCTGCATCTGATTTTATGTTAGCCACTTAACAAAATAGTGGCATGGTACTCGTGGAAAATCGAGTTGAGCTATATAACAGTGATTAGTTTTCTGTCTATAAATGTATCCAAACAGTTGTTTCCTTGTCTAATAACGCATATAATATATTAAAGCGTCTTTGGTTTTTCCATGGTTTCTGCAAGATAAAACCGGAAAACGAGGGTAACGCAGGTATGGCGTCACTGATAGGCGACCCAATGACACGGTCTGTGTCCTGGTTAAAATTGCTTATTTCTCTGGATTTAACCATTCTTGGAAACGTCTGGGATAATGTAAGTACGCAAGTCAACAAAATATATAAATATATATTATATATATATTCTACAGTTTTTTGGATATTTTAATTAAAAAAAATCTTACATATTGTGCCTTTAAAATAGAAAACAGTTAGGCTATTTTAAATAGTAATACCATTGTACAATATTACTGTTTAACTTTGTTTTTGATGACCACAAGAGACTTTCAAAAACATTTAAAAAAATCTTACTGAACCCAAGGTTTTGAACGGCAGCGTGGGCTATATGTATAATTTTGTGTAGTTGTTACATACTGTCTTTCCAACTGACCAAGTATTATTGCTTAGAAAAAATATATATAACATGTGAAGGTGAAAGCTGAATAATGATAATGATAGATTGGTTGAATAGATGGGATAGATTGAGTTTAGGGTTTGTAGTGTCCCCTAGACCGATCCTTTATGATGATTTTTTCTCTCTCTGAAATTCAAGAAAAAAAAAGGCAGTTCCTATTATGCAAGAGTTTTAAAGATAAGAAGAACTATATATAATTTCATATACTGTTTCTTTGTATGCATAAATCCCTATTCTTGCTGTGTGCATACAAAGTGTCCTTACTTTGCCCAACTTTGTTTACACACATATTGATTCCCTTCCTCTTTCTTGCAAGATTATCAACTACCCCAGACTCGTTTTAATCTGCTCTTCCCATTAACACATGCTAATAAGCTCTGCCTTCTATCAGACAGCCCAGACCCCTGCAAAGCCAGATTGCTCTGAAACTGCAGTGTCTCTATCCACTGCTTTGTGCTACACAAGTCTTTGTAGACAGAATTTGCAGAGGCTGACAAACATCACAGTAAGCCGAGATTTCCCTCAAAAGTGTGTATGGGGAGTTTGTTCAGCACATTTGGGTTGGATTACATCCACTTTATTTCTTTTTGTGGATGTACGAGTTTATATTGTGTTAGTTGGATCAGACTCACAGTTGCATGAAGCCTCCCCCTCTTGTTCATGGCTAGAAATCGGTTGCTGAAAACCCCTCGGATCCCTATAACCCCTTGAGACACGGCAAAAAGCTCCAGCACACCTACAGATTGAGAAAAACACATTGATTGCAGTGATGACTGATGACCTTTATGTCCTAAAAGTCAAAGGTCAAACAATAGCTATGTTCACACAGCAGGAGAATACAGTTGTAATTCCTGTTCGGAGTGATACATACTGCTCCGTTCAAACACAGTTTGGTTATAATTATGAAAGAGAGTGACAAACGCATTCTATAACCAAAGTGCCATAACCGCATTTTGAAAGCGAGTTCAAGTGATATGTGCAGTTTGTTGTGTCAATGAATGGCATAAGGCGAGCACTGTTATAATATGCTGTCATAACTAACGTTAGGTCTATCAACCTCTCTCATGCAATAAAAATGGCAAAGTTAAGTCTTGATAGGTTTTTGGCCAGAGAAGAAAGAAAAAAATTGACTACAGTTTTTATCTGTATATCTGGCAAGATTAAAGTAGGTGGTGTTTCACAGAGAATAGCTACAAATTCTTAAAGACAATATGAAATGTTTATATTATATTCTGTCATCATTCAAGGCTATCACAGGTTAAAGAAGAGGATTGAGTACCTGTTCATACACAGACATTGTTCTGTACACTCCTGTCTGCTGCTGAATGTACACAACAATTTGAGTCACATCTGTTTGTAAATTCATTTAATTCCAAACACTGATTGTGTGAGGTCAAGTCACATTTACTTTTATAGCCCTTTATACAATGGAAATTCTTCACTAATGCTTCACAATAATAAACAGGAAAGTAACAGAATTAATAATGCAAATTAAGTTAAATATAAGACATTCAAATTCTGCTTTAAAGCAACTGTTAGCAAGATAATAGTGTCATTATTCAGCTCAAGTCAGTTCCATGTTAATTCATTGAAGATAGCCTATTTGTCAAGTGTTTTTGTATTTTTATTTTGACAGGATATTAGATGTCTTTATAGAGTATAAAGAATAGAGAATACCCAACAAGACATACTGTAAAACACACTGACATCATAAAAGCAAGCACCCAAAAAATGTGACTTCCTTGTGCCAGTTTAGGCTGTATTCTTTCAGAGAGATGTTTCAGGTCAATGATTTTTGCTTTCGAAATATTCTGTCTGCCATATGGGCTTAACACCCACAGCCAAACTTATAACAATCCTTTTTGCTTTAATCTAATTTTCATCATCTGTTTTACAGTAGACCCTCTAAATAGACCATACTACGGCATGTGCAGCAAGCTATTCAACCATTAACAGAAATCTAGTGCATGGCATGTTAATGATGCCACTCACTCCAGCTTTCAACTCACTAGCATTCTGATCTCAGCCACTGCACCTGTTCCCCATACCTGTAAATAAACAAGCCGCTCCAAAACAAGAGGCTCCAAAGAGGAAGCACTACAGTTTATCATTCAATCTGCCAGGACAATCTGCAATAACAGTTAATGTACTTGTATCCTGATGTGCCTAAAAAGTATTTTTGAACTGCTCATCAAAATAACCTGCTATGATTCTGTCTGTATGGAGCTTCTCTTGTATGCAAAACTGTTTAAACATTGCAAGCCTATAATTACATTGGGTCATTGTAATAATTTATCAGTGTTTTTGGATGTAAATTAGCAGAGTGTCATTCGCATTGATTGGTAAGTTTATTTATATCAGAAATGAATCAATCAGTCACTAATTTGAACTTCGCTCTCCATATAACCAAACGTCTGTATAAGTCTATAAAGATATGGTAAATGATAACATACTTAACGGATTAGGTTCGTGACTCCCGTTGACTCTTCCATCGAGGTGAATCTGAAGGTGGAAACCTATTCCAACTCTACAGTACAGTCTGCCAGTCCTGCGCCCTGATACGCGCCCTTCCTCGACAAGTTGGTGCTCCAAATACGCGCGTTCAGATCCAGTCAGCACTGCAGAGCGAAGCAACTGAAAGAGGAGTAAAAGCAGGAGAGGAACGTTCATTCTTTCCAGAGAGCTGTCGGTGCGAGTGCTAGGCCACTTCCAGCATTTTGCTGTTGTTCCAGCGCTCTGAGGTAACTCGCTGTTTCACTGGTGGGCATTACCCTCGGCTGCAGGAGCTGGAGCAGATCTGCTGGCAAAGAGATATTTATATCACAAATGATCTCACTGCTTGATGCGTGCCTGAGATGTGCGGGACGCTCTCTCTCATCCTCAATTTATATCGGACGAAACATTCAAACCGCCCTGAAATCTATACATTGTTTGTTGGAGATGTAGATCCAACCTTATGATGTCTGTGACCAGGAACAGGAATAAACATATAGAAATACTTACTTTAATTAGTGCTTCAATGAAAATGAAATTTATTCGCGATATTTAAGAACATAGTTATTTTAGAAATCTAGTTTAAAACACGTGATTTTTTTTGAGAAATGTGTTGTGTGTTCGTGTTTTGTGATCGTTTATGATTTTGAAATAGGCCTACGTTTATATCAGTAGCGCCACATAAATGTATAACTATGAAGTAAAAAGTAGCCTACGAAATACAGAATACACATGAGTGTACATAACTTTTCAAGTTAGCTTTTTCACATATTTTTTCAAGGTAAGAATTTAAACAAATACACTGTTTGTGTGTGTAATACTGTGTATGCATATATATATATATAAATAACTTAATGACCTTGACATTCAGTGTTAAAGGGTGGCCTCATGCGTGTTGATTTTGATTTGGTGTACACATGTTTTCAAAAATTATTATGTTATATAATGAAATCTCTCCATTGCTAATTTTTTTAAATAATATTAATCAAGTACTTTGTGACTGAATATTAGACAAATTTGCATATAGTTACCCCACATAAAATCTAAATGATTTTTAATTTTGCAAACATGTTTATATAAGAAGTCGGTTAGGCTATAGCCTGTATGAATTGGAATTTTTATAGGCCTTATGTATTTCTGCGTCACTTCACATGAATGACCCACATAGCCTACTCTTTCTGCATTTTAAGAACAAGGGAACATGTTTACCATTGGGTGGACAAGCAAATCATTTATTACTGGATGAGAAGCAATTGTCGAAGCTATATCCAGAATGCTTACAGGCATTTCTGTAGTTTTGCACACAAGCCTCGTGAACGTATCTGTCACACAGACATGTCACACACGTTATTACTGGAAATTCTGAGTACTGATTCATACTGGGACAAGCAAGCAACAAAACTTAAAATATAAAACTATAAAATTCATGTTGTAGCCTATATGTATGAACTGCAGGTGAAATAGCAGGTGAAATATGTAAAGAGGAGCCTCAGGCCTGTCATTGTAAACTTGGACAATTAGTTTTCAAAGTGAAAATATAGATTTTTTAAAAATGAGTGGCAGGTAAAATTGTCAGCATCTCTTAAAATTCAATGTGAATTTTTCAAGAATCTCTTTGAAAAGGTAAATTGTATGTTTGTACTATTTGGTAATTGGCACAATGCCAAGCTGTTACATGGATTAATTTCATGTAGCACATGTTAATGACAACACAGAATTAATCAAAATGTATTATTTAAATGAACAGTATGTTACAATTTCATTGGAGCCTTTGGAAGCCTCTCAGTTTCTTTTCATTGGCCCTCTAATAAATAAACAATAGTGATGTCGAGGCCAGTTGTTTTAATACAGCTATACCTGCTGAGAGAAAAGCAGCACTACACATTTTCTGTTTAAAGTACCGCACAGTGGGAATTTCACTGTTCATGTCTGAAACATGAATTTGAATCATCTATACACAATACTGTGTTGGATAGTTAAACATGAGCTTAATTTCAACATACATAGACATGCCTGTTCAAAACCTGGAAAGTTGGTCTTTGCAGTTTTATCAGTAACCAAAAATATTTGCTTTTTGCATGATGCTTCATTTCTGCCGGTAGGCATTAGTATAATTCCAAGATTCACATTCCAACCAAAAAAATGTTTGCACCTTTAATGGAACACTATAAATAGCACAATTCAAAATGTGGCCCTTTATGCCTATATTTGAAAAGTGAGAGCAGACCATCTAAATACAAGATCACTGAGGTTTTAAGGTATATAAATACTCACTTAAATAGTGTTATATGGTACAATTTAGCATTTTTTATTAATATCATGGCAATTAAAGCCATTCATATTTAGAATACTTGCATTTCGTTCTGAACTAGTCGAGCAATTCGTTGCATAGACAGCAAGGCTCATATAAATATGCATGGTATATGCTCCTGTTCTCTTATATGCATGAATTTCCTAGGCCTAGAGCATTTGTAGATTTTGCTCACATGAATCTTAAGTTACCTTTAAGATGTGATGGCAGCCTTCAGTAATTTGAAAGGAATGTGTTCTGAAAACATTACAAACTTAATCACTAGATAAATGACGGAGACATGGAGGTCTGTAATATAGTCTCCTCTTTGTTTCACTTGCTACACAACATGGATTGATCACTTTAATGTAAACAGTGCAGAACTGTTTACCTCCCAAATTGTAAAGGCCATTTGTTTGTGTTGGACCCTCCAGTAACTGCAATGAGAAATTACCCCAGATGAGTATAAACACCAATGATCCTGATTGATTCATCAATGATCCTGGCTTTTAACAACTTTGTAGTATCATGCAGGTTTTTCTCTCCTGGGGAAGAGTCATTTGTTATTGTTTTGGCACAAATGATCATTATCTGCGAATTAAGCTTTTGAGTAACGGGAGGAGATGAGTTGTCAGGTACTGCCACAAATGACAGCGCCTGGACAGTATTAAGACTGTCTGACCTATTTAAAGATTGCTACTCAATGATTTTGTCTGTTGGCTGATGGTGGTTAGCTCACATGGTTTGTTATGTATTAAATTTACAGTAAATGTAACTGCAAAAGTTTTTTTTTCATAAGCAGTCGAATATTAAATTAATTCTATGACTTGCTGTATTTTATCATATAATGTGGAAGCTATAATATGTGCAAATAGGGAACATCTTTTTAATAATGCATTAACAGTAGTAACAGTTAAGAGATGAAAACTTCAATTAAATAGAAAGTTGTTTCCTAATTTCCTACTATGTGTGATTTGTGTTGTTTTACAAGCTCTTTTACGGCCCGCTGATTTGGGAATCACTATTATTTTTAAGTCACAATGTGACAAGGGAATTTCCATTTGCTTGAGGGTGTTTCTCTGATGATTTATGTAGATTTCCTATTGAAATAACAATCAAGTTGAGTATGTGTTGTGACCCCAGAACCACTTTCTCAACCTTAGTTCTTTGCAAACGTGCCCACAGACTGCTGAAACATTCCACCGCAGCAAGACGGAACAGGAGAGAAGGTTTTTACTCTCCGTCTTGAGGTTTCCTCAAACCAAAGACATATCTTTAAGCTGTACTCTAAGGGTCAAAGATGTTCACCCTATTCCCTCCTCCCATTCCTGAGAGTTGGAGCATGAGGCGACGTGAAAATGGCCGCACATTTCAAACACGTCCTTTCAAAACAGCCCACAGATCAGCCAAGCATTTAATCTGTAATAGATCTAAACATTTGCTTTGGACAAAGTAGGCCCTCATCCATTTATGATAAAGCCAGCGCTGTGTTTTTGCAAAGTGTCCGAGGGCATTTGGTGTGGAACAAAGAAGCACCTGTTCACTTGTTACAGACAGAGCTGCCTGTCAGTGCACTGAAATCGCTGACGTGACGCTGTCAGTGGAGAGCGATCAGTAGCCTACCTACTGACAGATTTGGCAAGATAAAAGCCAGCAGGGAAAGCACCATCTAGAAACACCAGTCGGAGGTAAATTAAACCAATATACGTTTAAAAAGTGTCAGTGAGTATCATCAGTGAAGTTTACCTTTATGTTTGATCTGTTACTGCAGCATCTGATTATGGATAATTCATATTAAAATATATAAATATATATAAATATGATGTGATTTGTTAATTCTTTTGAACCTTTATTTAACTGACAAATGTAACACACTGCAAAAAAGTTAGGACAGAGGCATGTTTACCAAACCTTGTTGCACGTGCAGAATGAAACCTGGCATTGTCTTGCTTCCCAGAAAAGATCATCTTGATGTCAGTATATGTCTCTCTCTGTAGAACCCCAATATATGCCTCCACATCGATGGCACCTTTACACATATGCAAGTCACCCATGCCGTTTGCTCTGATGCACTGCAATACCAGGACAGATGTTTGCTTTTGCACCTGTCGCAGATAAAAGTCAGGATGGTCCCTTTCGTCTTTGGGACTGAGAACTCCAATGTCTGTTTTTCCCAAAAACAAGCTGAAACATGGACTCATCAGACCACAGCACACATTTCCACTGTCTTTAGACCATCTGAGAAGATCTCGGGCACAGAGAACCTCGGCAGCATCTCTGCATAGAACTGAATTATAGCTTTCTCCTTGAGTAACAGATTGCATTTCTTGATGCAGCATCAGACTGTGTTGAGTGAAAACAGTTTTCCAAAGTACTGTATACTCCTGAGCACATGTGGCTATATTTCACAAAGTAGCATGATGGTATCTCATGCAGTGCCATCTGAGGGCTCAAAGGTGACGCACATACACTCCTGCCTTGCCATACATGTATGTACTGAGATTTCTCTGGATTCCATTAATCTTTTTACAATATTATGTATGATAGATGGTGGAAGACATACATTCTTTGCAATCTTGCATTGAGAAATTTGAAAGACAGAGAAGCTCCTTTTACACCAAGCACAATACCCTCACCTATTACCAATTCACCTGCAAATTGTGGACTGTTTAAATTTTTAATTTTTTTTATTTAACTTGGATATTATATAATCTTTTAACTTTTACTTTGCCTCTGTCCCAACTTTTTTGATGTGTTGTGTATCTCTATATCTCAAATATGAAATAATTCAAGTGCTTAGACATTTTATATACATTATTTATATACTTTACTTACACACAATAAATTATTTTGCCCTTTAAAAATTTTATCTGGAGAATGTCCAGACTGGTTCGAGTTGATAGAAAAGCAACAGTAGCTCAAATAACCATGCGTTACAACAGAGGTATGCAGAAGAACATCTCTGAACGCACAACACGTCGAACAGAGGGGCTACAGCAGCAGAAGACCACACCAGGTGCAACTCCTGTTAGCTATGAACGGGGAAATGAGGCACAGGCTCACCAAAATATTGTTAGTTTTTCCAATCTTCTGTTGTCCTATGAATCACAAAAGAAGATATTTTGAACAATTTCTCCGGGTTTTTTAGAAGATTGGAAAAACGCTGCCTGGTATGATGTGTCTCGATTTCTGCTGCAACATTCAGATGGCAGGGTCAGAATTTGGCGTAAACAACATGAAAACATGGATCCATCCTGCCCTGTATCAACGGTTCAGGCTGGTGTTGGTGTAATGGTGTGGGAGATATTTTCTTTGGTCTCTTAGTACCAACTGAGCATTGTTTAAAATATCTGAGTATTGTTGCTGACCATGTCCAGCTTCTGATGGCTACTTCCAGCAGGATAATGCGCCATGTCACAAGGCTCAATCATCATCAAACTAATTGTTTGAACATGACAATGAGTTCACTATACTCAAATGTCCTCCACAGTCACCAGATTAGGGTGACCACCCGTCCCGCTTTGCGTTGTACCGCACAGCATTTTCACTCCTTGTCCCGCACGTCGCATATTGAGAAAATGTCCCGCATTTTCATCAGTATAAGAAAACTTGCATCCGTTCTTTTGTCGTACAAATACAACTGACGTTTTTTAAATCCTATCCAATGGTTGGTAAGAAAGGAGTAAAAACGGTCACTAGTAGGTTGTGAAGGCTGTCAATCAAAATGTGGACCGGTGATTCGTTCTATGTGTTCCCTATCAGAAAACAAATGGATAATTCAGTCCAAAAATGTTTTTATTTAACAGAATTGATCAACTTGTTGCCTGCTGTGGTTGTTCTAATTCTCATCCTTTCTAAAAATATGAAAGTTTTTGGTTTAATATATAAGACTGTATATAAGACTGTCAATGATCTGATTTCATGTTGTTTTATATTTTATTTGTTCATTGTTTATTTTGTTGGATTTTAGTTGGACTTGGTCAGAACTGTTTCAAAAATAGTTATCTGCATGATGCCTGCTGCCTTTGGACTCAGTGATGTTGAATTTAAATGACATGTAAAATAAAGACATGTTATGTTGTGATGTAATGGTGTTTTCTGGAAGGGACAAAAGAACAAATAATTTTTATCAGCTGAAAGGCAGAATACAAATGTTTTTATTAAGTTAGATAGACATTATATAACAGTTTCAGGTTATGTTTTGGTGTTGGTAACATGTCCCACATTGTCCCACACAAACTTATAATCGTCCCACATTTGGTTTGTTTGATGGTGGTCACCCTACACCAGATCTAAAAAAACGGTAGATTCACATTATGGATGTGCAGCTGACAAACCTGCAGCGACTGCTTGATGCATGTCAAAATGGACCAAATCTCTGTGGAATGTTTCCAGCACCTTTGTTGAATCTATGCCTCAAAGAATTAAGGCAGTTCTGAAGGCAAAGGAGGTCCAACCTGGTACTAGTACCTAATAAATTTACCGGTGAGTATAACTTTTTCGCACAAGAAAAAACAAAAAACAAACATAATTTATCCTTTTTATCTGGAGGTCAGAAAATTTTAACAGTATAACATGAATTAATCACATTCTATTTGTCTTTTTTAACAAAAATACCAATTTAGTTTTTAGCAACACATATGCGCTGATGTGAGCTAATACATACTTCACCTCATCTTTGAGCTTGTCTCTTATTTACCACCAACTGTGTAGTCTCTGAAAAACCTAAAATGTTTAACAACAGCCCTTTTACAACACATTATTACAACTATTATACAATACAATCTGCTTCTCTCTCTGGACTCGGCGTCTTCCTTTGAGTGCCAGGCTTTTGCTCCAGCCTCCATTCCTCCAGGTCATAGTTGGGGCTACGGAAATTGCTGGACTGTCTGATGTAGTCTCATATCCCTCTTTTGGACTAGAGAAATGCATCTTTTGAAGTCTTCCCATACTCCCCCTTCTTTTCCCTCTCTCGTTCTTATTCCTATCTAGTAAAACCAACAAACAGTTACCATTTTCTCCCTCTCACCAATCAACATGGAGTTTCCTGTGCACTTCCCGTGGCATCAATCCACCTTCGGGCCTACCTGACTGCTCTGGCTCAAGGCGCAGTAATCAGAGCTGGACACTCAAAATGTCTGCACAGTGTTGAAAGATTAGTTCCGTATAGGTTTACAGTGGCTTTCCGAAGGCCTATATTTTACCTCCGTGCTTAAAGCGGCCTCTCTCTGAGAACAGCACCCATGTGCGCTCACTGTGACAAATGGTCCAGAACAAGAAACAACAACAAACCTGGTGGTAGTCAAGATAAAATGTGTGACCTGTACACCGCTTTAGAAAAGCATACAGCTTGTTCCAGTTAATGACCTGGCATGACCCAACAACGACAACGTGATGGTGCTGGTGTCTGTATTAACAGTGCATGAATGACTGGTACATCTTTTGTCCGGTTGCATAATTTATGTTTGATTGCGGTTCACCCCGTAGCCTTAGCAGAGTGAACAACAGCTGTGTCTGACATTGTTAGCGACTGAGCTACTGACACCTGTGTGCTCAGTATAACTGTAACTATGGAATGTGAACAAGAGCGGTTTGCTTTGATTTCATGCATGCAAAATCTACTTCTAAAAAAAGCTTTTTGGCCCATAAGCGTCAAAGACATAAGCAATGCATTCACTGAAATTTTCAGCACATTAAAATCATTCTTTTACCAGACATGTAAACGACCACTTAAAGAAATAGTTCGCCCCAAAATGAAAATTATATCATTGTTTAGTCATGTTGTTGACCTGTAGGCCTATGACTTTCTTTCTCTGTGTAAGGCAAAAAATGGGTAACACTTTAGATTAGGGTCCAAATCTCACTAATAAAGTTGCTTATTAGCATGTATATTACTAGGATATTGGCTGTTTATTAGTACTTATAAAACGCATAATAATGCCTTTTTCTGCATAACCATATTCTACATCCCTTAATCCTACCCAATACCTAAACTTAACAACTCCTTACTAACTATTAATAAGCAGTAATTAGGAGTTTGAGGCAAAAGTCATAGTTAATAGTGAGAATCGGACCCTAATCTAAAGTGTGACAAATTAAATTAAATTAACTTTAATCCTAATCCTAATCCTAGTTAATGCATGAACTAATCCTAGTTCATGCATTAACTAACGTTAACTAAGGGAGCTTTATTGAAAAGTATTGCAATGATTTTTTCATGAAATATATTTGTGAGTGAATCATCCATTAATATCAAAAACTATGTTTGATATTATACGATTGTTGGTTAAAATACCCTAAAACAAAATATTTAAGGTATATAAGCAAGAAAAAAGAATCAACAGAATATCTCGAGATGCATTAAATCAATTGATAATCTGTTTCTCTTTACTTGTAGATTTAGTGTATGACCCATGAAGGACAGAAGTTTGAAGAGGAGAGACAGGTGCAGTTTAAATACTCGCCTGCTCTCAGATTGTCTATTACTCTCAGCAATGCTTAGAATTTGTAAGGCAGACACACAGAAGACAGGTACAAACAGTTGAGGAGGACAGAGATCATGCTAAGTGCAAAAGCATGTCTATAAAGTGAATCTGTTCATCTTTGAAGTGAACGCTAAGTGTAAATTTGTCCATGTCAGCGTGGAGGAAGATTGAATGTGTGCTGCTTCAAAATAACTTAAGCAGGCTGTTGTGTAGTGCTTGTTCATATAGATAGATTCGACCAACGGTATAGGCCTATGACACAATCCATGGACTGAACAGGCTTTTTAAAATAGAATAAACTGTTAAAGACAAAATAGATGGTCAAACAAACAAATATATATATCCTGCTAATTGCACCACATTATGGAATATTTGACTCTTACTCGATCGTAGTATTCAGCAGTCTAATATTTCCCAATATTCGCCGTCTTCTATGGCAACATTTGTTGACACTTCTCGTGTCAAACCACTGACTCATTTATGAAAGTATTAAAGTCTGCATGAAACAAATAATGCAATCAACTTTTCTTCCCTATTGTGGCCTATATATCCGAGTAAAACAGCTTCTAGGACGAGATTGGTCATTTCTAATAAACTTTCATTGTAAAAAATTTAATATAATAAAAAAATAAAGATAATTGGATTGTAAAATACTGTTTCAGTCTTTCTACTTTTCAAAGTTAATTTAATGAGTTACTTGCTATTTCTTTGTTATTATTTGTGAAATTTAATTGTTTCTACACCATTTGTTTTCAACGCTGTAATATTCCATAAAAAAAAATGTAGGCTATTTCATGGTGACTTTAATATTGTTGCAGTGTTCTTGTTGTTAGGCCGATTATTTTGCACTAATATTTTTTGCAGCAAGATCATTTTATATAAAAAGATATTTATTTGGTAAGATTTGCAAAATTACACAGGGTGGCCTATCGGTTATTCTTTGGAGGAATGCAAACAGGAAATCAGCAGTTATAAATCATGCATTTTGCTTTCTCGTCATGATCTCGGATATCACTGCGTCGTTAGTGTGAATAATCTATAAATACATCACTCGCATACTGTTTGAGATTGGTGTGTTTCACACAGATCTATTTTGATGCAAGGGCCCCTTTGCCAAGATATTACAGAACAACAGGAAGATGAAGGGAAGAGACAGATGCAGAGAAGAGCAATTCAGCATAGGACACAATCACACGTCAAGTATGAGAAGCGGGCCAGCTAGGTTAGCCAAGGGTGACCACATTGGCCACATGTGAGAGGGGTATAAACTGAGCCTGACCGAGAGGTGCTGAGTGATACCGTGACAAATGTAACTGGAGATTATGACGTAACGGATGACTCCAGTCACAAAACATGGGTCAGGCAATAAATATCTTCACCAAATATAAGTGACTATCATCATCTCCCAGGCCATTACCTCATTTTCTGGACTTTATTCTTTGATGTTTTAGGATTGGGAAAGGTTCGTTTTTTTAGGTCCAACAATAAAATGCAATCACACTGAATCAAAGTTCAGCGCCTGCTTATAGTTTGTTTATTTTGTGTGTGTGTTTTATTTTATTTATTTTTATCTGAAGGACACTTTATATATATAATATAATTTTATTATTTTATTCTAATTATATTATTAGTTATTTTAAAATAACGTTGATTTGGACATGACTGAACTCTGTCGACCATTAGGTGGCAGACTAAGACTCTGCAATGCACAATTCATTTGTAAAAAATCCTGATTTGGTTGAAATGTTCATTATTAGAGCTTGGTGTCACTGTTGAGCTATTTTAACAGCTTGTAAAACCCTCTTAGCTCCTTGGTTTCAAGCCCCACAATACAAGTTCTGATATAAATATATATTTGACAAAGACATATATATAAATAGGCCTATACATATAAATCTAAGAAACAATCATATGGTGTTTTATTGTCTATTAAGAAAAAATTATAATTGCAAATCAAGTTGATTGTAACAGGTAGATTATAAATTGGCATTGCTTTGTAATCCGTATGTTTTATATTGTCATACTTGTTGCCCATTTGATAGATGTGTAATACATTTCTAAATCGAGATTATATGTTTTCATTAGAGGGCGTTTGTATTTTTTCTTTTATACATTAGGCGCATGTAAAATTACATTCGAGGCTCTTGTTTCATTGTAGGCTATTTGTTGAACCGAGTCCATTTCTGTAGTTTCTTAAGACTATAGTCCTTTTAATATGAGCTAATGGAATTAGTAGGCTAGTACTGTTTAGCCTATACTCTTATCTTAATTTCCTGAAGCGCGCACTTTACAGAATGATGAGCACAAACAGTGAATTAAGCGAAACAATAACACTTTTAATTTATGCTATATTGTCGCGGTCACAAACCGCAAGTCGTTTGAAAACAAAGAGCGCGCTTGTTACATGGCAGCCGTTTTTCGTTTGTTTGTTTATTTATTTATTTAGTTTGCTATGTAGCCTATTGTATAATAATTAAAATACCATGAAGATCGGGTTTCTCGGAGGTGTCACGCTATTTTAGATTTTAATTAAATGCATGGTTTTAGTGAAAATGTTACTTGTTTTAAATTATTATTATTATGCATATTATTATTATTATTATTATCATCATCATCATCATCATCACTGTTGTTGCTGGTATTGTTATTATTATAAACTATATCAAAGTTTGGTTTACCCTAGCCTATAGTTGGCTACTCGCAATGTCACTTTATTTTTCTTAGAATTTTATGTATTTTGAATTTTTTTTTTTTTTTTTTTTAAATGTTTTATTTAGCTTTTTTGTGCTGTGTGTGTGTGTACACACAATATTTTGAGTGTCGAATCAGACTAGGCTACACTAATTCCTTTAGAGTACGTATTACAGGTGATTATAGGCCCACGATATAAGCGTTAGAATGCCGCTTATTCTACAAAGTTGCTCATTTATCCAAGACCAGTTCTTTGTGAAAAACAAACAAACAAACTCACTTTCAGGATGAGTGTCGAAACAGTAGAAGCCTAACTAGGACGTGTGCGTATACGCGATAGTGTGTGTGAATTATGGCTCGTTTGAAAGGAAACTACCCAGAACTGTAAACAGCATCCCTCTGCACTCGTCTTTTTTAGAGGGTCAGCCTACTCTTTTATGTATTTGCAATGTTTAACGTATGATTTTTCTGTCATTTTTCATACAGGCAGAATTGATCACATAGTCAGGTGAAAATAAAGCTATTTTATTGTCAAAGCATTCAACATGATTAGATAAACTATCAAATAGTAAATTTCAGCAAAAGGAAGAAACACTGAATCTATTCCTCACAGACACAAAATATTACACTTTGTATTCAAACAAAACAAGTATTTACATTGTTTCGAATAGATCTTATACCAATAACTATAATTTACATGCACTCTTAAATACACTTCAACATCATGTTCCCAATGTTCAATATCCTTACTCATATAGACATAACATGTCATTGAATAACTCTCAATGAAATGATCTGCATCTTAATTTATATACATTATACATTAAATATATATACAAAATTCAAAGTACACTTACATTATTACTGTCCCTTTTTTTCAAATAATAAGTGCTTCATATAATAAATAGATTTTAGGTTTTTAAGTGAAAATGCATCGTCATACACAAAAACATGACATTTGGAGAAATCAAAACAGTAATGTCTTTTTTTAAATGAGAGCAAACGTGTTGGCATTACTCCTCCAGATTAACCATATTCCATTTTGATTTAAAAGTTGCAAGGAAAAAAGAAATAAAGGAGAAAAGAAAGAAAGAAAAAAATAATTCCACAAAAATTCAGTTGTGAGAGGTCATGTGCCGGGAAAGGTGGTGCCGCTCCCTGAAAGACTCGTTACAGATTGGACACTTTAACTTTTCTTCTCTCCTTCTTTTAATAAGAGGTTCCATGGCAAACTCCTTTTTGTGGTGCGAGCGCATGTGGTAGACCAGGTCAGAGGTCATGCGGAAGGAGGCATTGCATTTGGCACACCAGTTCTGGGCAGGCAGACAAAGGGAAGTGAACGAAGGGGGCAGGAGTGTGAGAGCAGAGGGCATTTGCAGCTGGATGGGGCCTGAGGTTTTGGGCCAGAAAGCTGTGGTGTACAGGAAAGGGTTCTGTTTTGCAATGCCACCCGGCACGGGGCAGTTGCTGCCTAGTTCTGAGCCATGGAGCTTCGCGGCAAGGTGGTCCGCCTGGTAGAGTCTACTGGAGGAGACGGTGTCGCCCACTACAGGATGGCAGTCCACCGCCGGCAGAAGCTTGGGTGCCATGACAAGAGGTGATATCTGCGAGAAGGTGCGAGACGGCTGGCTAAAGGCACTCTTTCTCTCCGAGCCTCCACCACCCTGCTGGGGCACCGAAGTGAAAGCACTGCCAATTGACGAGGTCTCCATTCGGGACTGTGGGGGCTGAGTCTCGCTGAGAACCTGTCTGATGTTCAGGTGCTTTTCAGCCGGGTTGCTGCTGGGCCGGCCAGCCTCCTTGTTCTCTGAGTTGGAGCTGGAGTTTTTGCCGTTGTGCTTCAAGCCCTGAGGTGACTTCTTGACCTCTGTAAAGGCGCTCCTCTTGGTTTCCGTCGACTCTGAAACAGAGGGAGAAAAAGCCCGCCTGCTCTCGTCCAGACCGTACGCTCCACGGTACTGCTGAGCCGAGTTGGCCAACTCCTCTTTGGATTTGAGAGGCTGAGATAATCCACTTTTCCTGCTGTCCTCCATGTCAGAGAACTTGCGCTTTCCAGAGTTCTCACTCAGGATCTCGGCCTCTTTGTCACTCGGCGGACTGGTTCTGTTTTTCTCCATATCCCTGGCCAGATTATGGAAGTCTGTGGATGGCTTTCCGTCCTGTGGATTTGAGAAGCCATCAGATCGGCCCAGTTTGGGACTGGACCTGGCAGGGGGTAGACTAGCCTGGTCACTGGCATCCTTGGCCTCCTCTTCTGGGCTGGCCATGCCTTGTAGTCTCTTAGTGCAGCGGAATCTCAGATGAGCCAAAAAGGGAAATTCGAACTGGAAACGCTGGCTACAGTCTGGGCACAAAAAGGGTGACGTTCCTGAAACACATAATTGGTGTGAGGAGAAGAGAAAAAGAAAAGAGACATTTTTAGAAAAAGTGTCCTTAAACAGGTACACAATGATGATATGAATTTTGTAATGCATAATTTAATTAAGACATAATTTAGATAAATGTATTGTAAGTTTTTTTTATTTATAAATGATTGACATGTAGGCTATACATTTTTAAAAACCTTTCATAACTCTATATTAATTATCCAAACACAGCAAACTATATTTATTTACTACCTAAACACAACCAACTTCTATTTTTGACCAAAATATAGCACAATTGATCTTCAAAGTGTACCTTTATTTTTCACTTGATTTCTGCCTGAGCTCAGGAGCAGCAGCTCAATGAGATCCTTGCCATACCACACCAGCAGCTCTTCGTCTTTCTCTATTCTCCTCAGCGACCTGTAGAATAGTTGGCCGTTCTTCACATAGGCCTCTAGGTTCTGTTCATCTCTGTCTCTCGCCGACTGGACCAGCCTCAGCCACATCAGGCCTTCTGAGGAGCTGTTGGCAGCTGACGTGTCCACCTGTGTCCGGTACCAGTAAAGCGCTTAGAACATCGGACCAATCGTTCAAATATAGCCAATCAGTAATTAATTGCAAAGAATACAATTCCTCTAACCCAATTTTGTAAAAGCGAAATAAATATTGTAGTAGTAATTGGTGTAGCGAAAGTTAGCAAACTATTAAGCCTATATGGCTTAAATAAATTGACATTTCAAACACTCGAGTTGTTGGAATTGAAATAAACAGTGACTATACCCTGAAGATGTAAGGCGCCGTTCGTTTGTCTGTGGACTTCAGAGCGATAAATGCGATGCTGTCATACAGTGAAGTGTGACTCAGAACACATGGGCCAAAAATGGCATTTTCCGGAATGTCACAGGTTGTGTAGACGCTGGTAAATATATCCGTTAAACACTGCTGCATCGCTTTCGCGTCTCCATCCCAGGCCAGTCTGTGCGAACTGGATTCCTCCATCATTTGCTGTAAGACAAAATGTCAGTGAATTAAATGGGAATAAATACAACAGATATTATATTTGTATTATATAAGGTTTGTAAATTGTTTTAAATATTTTATTTTCCATTTCTGATTTGGAGTCCCAAGTGAATCCAAACACAAAGTGAATAACAAAACCTTTCAACACGCAGTTGGCTTTACTTTACATTTAGGCCAGTGTCTTTTTTCTTTCTTTCTTTTTTTAAAGTTAATTCTATTCGATTTATAAATAAATATAAATGGACTGATATGGACCTATGTGTCTAAAAAAAAAGAAGAAGAAAGCTTAAAGTAGGCCTATATTTTGTTGATATGATGTAGCCTAATACATTGTATGTAATTTAGCCTAATGTATTTTATAAAATGTAAGCATGTAGAATTAAAGGAGTTTTTAATTAATTCTGTAAAAGACAGAAAATATAAGTAGCTAATCCAAGAAAAGGGGGAGGATGTATATTTCTTACAATGCATTAATTCGATTCAAACGCATGACTGTGACCGTATTAGCCTACATTAATAACTCTCAATGCGTATTCGAAAATATTTTACATGGCTTTGACAAGGAAAATCTGGCCTTATGAGACCGGTTGGTCTATTTACAATCGGTGACCATATCGAATGGATTCAGTAGCACTGTCAAAATCACTGTTTTCATGTCAGCTAACCTTTAGCTCCTTTTTACAAGAATGAACGTATGTCTCCTTATTACCATAATCCACCACTTTCCTTCTGAGACTTTAATTAAGGCAGCACGCGGAGTTAATTATTTTTCTTCTCCAAACCCTTAATGCACTTACAAATGAGGTAAATCTGTAGTACAGTATTTTACTCGTGAATAGCAGTTTACTCTTGTAACTTGTACACAAGAGGGGTTTTAGCAGTATTTAAAAAAAGTGTGTAAATATTCTATTTGTCTATATTCCATTTCCATATTGTTCGTGTCTTTTTAAATCGTTTATTATAATTTCAACAGTAGCCTACGGCATATTTCTGTGATTTTCCATGATTCATCAGCTTTTTGATGAGGTTAAAAATATATACTTTTAAAATACAGTGAAAAATTCTTTATAGCGACAAGAGTGAAGGAAAATATTGCTACTGCAGTAAAGCTGAATGTAAAACTAAGCTACTGTGAGCACGAAATGTGTTAAATATTGTAACTCTTTTCCAGACACGTTTATTAAAAAAAACATCTTTATAATTTACAAATATTCGTTTACAGATTTTCAGCTGAGAGGTTCAGGGTGCTGTTATAAAAAAAGACCGGTTTCTTTTTTATTTTTTTATTTTGCATAGGCTACATTTAGGCTATAGCGCACATAAGCCGACACTGGCGCGCGTAATACAAAAATAGTATAAAAACGTTAGCCTATATGAAATAAGTCGTAGCCTATAGGCTATATTTCTGCAAAACGTTTAAATGACCATTTTTATTTATTATGAAGATGCTATTTCAGACGGTCACGTCCGGCTCTTGGTTGTATTATCAGGACACAAATGCTAAAAGTTCCCTTCATCCATAAAAAGCCTTAGTGTGAATTTTGCCCTTCCTTTCACGATTCTCTCCTTTTGTAGCTGTGAGGTCCCACTCTCACTCCTGAGAATCACACAAAGGATCCACTGAATATGCATTTCAACTAAATACTATAATAGACCCACGAATATATGCGCATTTCTAAAATAGAGGAGACGGAACCCATTGACCTCATGTTTCAGGCTGAAATTTATTGCGCTTTTTATCTACGGTCTTGTTGTTATTCCAACTTTACGACTTTATGATGTGTAACCAGTTTCCCTGATTCAATGACTTTCCGTCTACCATCTGCGAGCTTTCGGTTGCGAGGATGCTGTTTGGGCTCTGCATAGCCCCCATGTATTAGGCTACTAGCCTCCGGTTGTTTTTATTGCAAAATTGTCTTTACTCACCATGGTTCTAGGGTAAAATAATCCACAAGGTTTTGAAATTGCCGTCAATATATCTTCAAGTAGGCTATTCAGCGTGTCCAGTGAAGTCCGTGCAGTCAGTACATTTCCCCGTCGGTTGAAAGTGACAGTGTTGCCGACCGTCTTATGATTCGCGAGCGCAGAGAGGCGTGCAGATGGGGCCGATAGACTGACTGAGTGGCACCCACATACACACTTTTTGTTTGCTGCACATAATCTGCCCAATGAGGCGTGACACGCTTCGTCTCCTCCCTTTAACTCTTCGGTCGCCGACAGTTAGTATAGATGCAGAGTGCTTATGCTGAAACGTTGTCAAGTGCACTGCTGTCAGATGCAAATTTGCTGAATATTTCATTATTCTGTTATATTTTTAAACAAAGAACACTCACATATTTTTTAAATGCATTTTAATGTTTGAATAATATTCAATGCTTATTATGCTGTTTTTACATGTAGGCTGCATTGTTACATTTATGGTCAAAAATGGAAATTGTTATTGCAGACCTTTCCTGTTAAAGTACAGTAGCAATGTTATGCATTACGCGGGATAGCATTTTGATGATTGTAATTAAGCCTACAGTCAACATAGCTAAGTCGTTAAATGACATGATGTAGGCTACAAACCTGTGGGCCATTTTTCTGTTACTGTTACATGTAGGCTACTGATAATAACACAAAGGAAGGTCACATGATGACTTCTACTGTGGCCAATAATAACAAAGACAGAGCCCAGTATTAGGCTACCCACACAAACACCATCAGGGTAAAATAAAGCAGTAAAGATGAACTAAACAACACATAACACGCTTCAACTTCAAATAAAATCCAAAACAAATGTTATGGTTCGAGCACTTTCCGTAAATTATAAGACACAGTTTTAACAACATTTTACTGTAAAAATATATGCTTTGCTTTAATAATGTGTCTCCTAAGCAAAATACAATTGTATTTTACAGTAACATTAGCCCTACATGTTATTGTAGGCTACATGTAGCCTATATCTTTTATTTATATTTATATTGTAATAAATAAATAAATTAAAAGCATGTATTTCTTTTAAAACATTATAAGTTATCTTATCCGATTAACACACTTTATGTAGCATTTTTTTTTTCTGTTAAAATAGCTACTTTTTAAGAAGGTTAGAATAAATAGCCTAATTTCGTTTGTTCTGCTTTACCTACTACAGGCCTGTTGATTTCATGAACCAAAATGACCAAGAAAAAGTTTCTCCGTGTAACTCTGAGTTGCTGTTGATGTTCATTGAGTCGTTTTGTCACACAGCTTCCTTAATATGCAGGGACTGCTGTCTTCGCTTGGACGTTTAAATAGAGCCATGCAACTTGTCGCCACTTGCAACGTGATCCAGCTCTAAATGATGTCGTTATATTAGGCTAACTGCTATTACTTTTCTCAGTGATGGTTCGCCTACTGACAGTTAGCAAAATACTCGATTGATACTTATCGGCATGTGGAGATAGATGCGGCTCATGAGCGCGGAGACTTGTCGCGTGCACACCTGCTGTGGCGCTCCATCTCAAGGAAAGCAGCGCGAGAGCTCCGCGTGCTCAACCTGACCTCAGCACGACTTTATTCTGATGTCTGTATTAACATCTGTGGGAGACAGCAGTGAGTATTTCAGCCAGCCAAATGCACACACTAGAGTTTCTGTCAACACATTGAGCCGGTATGCTATAGGTTTTTAACAGATATGGCGACATAACATGAATCAGTCTGAAGATTTAATAAGCTCAACAAATCAATAGATTTGTCGTATTTTTGACATTGGATTGCGTCCAGCTCAAAACCTTGATTGAGAGAATTAATAAATTGTCACATAAGACCGATTTAAGCTACTTCTGCTGACTTATTCATCATTCTTGTGGTTTGTACCTCTAATCTCTTTTATCAGAAGATAAATGCATGTGTTGCTGCCATATGAAGACCTTTTTGGAAGTCTTTGTGAAATACAATGGCAAATAACCACCAAAGTGCAATTACTAATAATGAATACATACAGTCTTTCAATTTTGGGCAGGTAACCTGGTCAAGTGCATGACAGAATCAAGAAAGTGTAACTGATTTAACTGACTCTTCAGCTTGTTCTGGGTCCAGAAGGCTGGAGTTTTAAATCATCTCAATGCATTTCTAGCATGTAACAGTTTCTTTAACTGAAGATGTCTATCTGTTTTTGGCCATCAGCAAGTATTATTATTAAGTAAGTTCTTTCAAATAAATCTCCATATGTAATTTACAACTGAGTGAATTATTATTATTAGGCTATTTTAACATATTTTGTCCTTTACACTGATAAAGAGAGGACTAAACTGAAATAAAATGTTATTGTAACACCATTCTCTCCCAATTTAGAGATTTTCATGGCAAATTACAAAAGAATAACTCAAATATCAACAGTGCATCAAGTGTATCCAATTCAGATTGATATGGTAAATTGTTTTTGCATTAAAGCAGTTTGTCTTGTAAAATGTTATTTTTTTCTTTTCCATAATAATACTTTCTTTGTATTTCTTCCACATATATGATTCTTTTCCAGGCTGTTTACCACAGATAAAATATTTAGTGCAATTGACATTATACATTTCAAATGATGGGACTTATCCCACCCTTCCCTGTGCAATTTTTATTTTATGCTGAGGCCTTTGACATATAGAGATTTACACAGTATTAACCTTAAATCTGTTCTTGCCCCAAACACTTGTCCATCCAAGCATGATAAGGACTTTTTTTTTTTCCCATAGAGTGTTCTGAAAGCTTGCTCAATCAGTAGCCATCTGCTTAGCTCATGAACTGCAGGTTCATGGTGGCTGACAGAGGCTGTTCGGTGGACAGAATTAATCTCCCCTTCTCCTCCTTTATTGTCCTAAAACATATAGCCCCTGTTAATAGCATTGCTTTACTTGCTTTACCGTCTCAGACAGTATAAGTACAACGCGGAGCAGATTTCTCTGTGGCGTGCTCGTACGGAGGCTAATTGTAGCACTTTGATGCCATTTGTCAGCGCAACATGACCCTGATGTTAAACAAGGTTTTTGTCACAAAGACGTTTTATTAAATATTAACAGGGACTTGAAAGAGTTTAAGATATTCTTTTGTATTAACAGTCTATCTGATTATAAGAAAATAATCCAGTGTTTAAGAAGGAGAAAGGAAAGATTGTGGTCTTGGACTATAAGCTGCTGAGGGATTAAGAACAACTCTATTCTGGACATTCAGACAAGCCGTGCACTAACCTAGAATGATATGATTTTATTAGGAGGAGAAATATTAACATACTACAAACAGATGTAAGTCAGAGCATAATTAAAATTTACAGGGGTCTGTTTTTTTTATTGAGCAATTCAGCTGTTGTGCTGCTTTTCTTGCAGGAGCTTAAGGATGACAACATATACTGCATGCATCATGATAACAATAGGGATCAGCTGATGGAGGGACAAGACTCATATTTATCCAGTGACATTATCATATTGGCAAGAGAACACAGATTTAAACTATATTACTTACAATGTTTTACAATATAAATACAAAGCTCCCGACTGTTCATTTCTACTGCAGTGTCAGTGAAAGTACGTTTAAAGCAGGTATACGTTATCAAAAATAATGCAAATTGTTTTAAAGGTTGTTACTTAAATGTAAAACCAAGAGATTAAAAGATAAATAGATAGATGTATGGATGGATGTATGTATGGATGGATGTATGTATGGATGGATGTATGGATGGATGGATGGACGGACGGACGGACGGACGGACGGACGGACAGATAGATAGATACATACATACATACATACATACATACATACATACATACAGTACATACATACATACATACATACATACATACATACATACAGTACATACATACATACATACATACATACATACAATACATACATACATACATACATACATACAGTACATACATAGATAGATGCATAGATACATACATAGTTCGATACATAGATCGAAACATAGATGGGTAGGTAATATATAAAGAAAGTTTATTGGGCCAGTGCACTGAGCTGAAGACTTAACATGGTCTTTCCAATGGAGGGCAGAAGAGGAAAAGGAAGGAGTCTAAACCCTGCAAAGAGGAAGACAAAACAATGGTCTTGGTATGTGAGTGTTTAGAGCAGAGGGAAAGAAGATTTGAGCATTTTCTGTCTGTCTCTTTCTCATCATGCGCACACAGGTGCTTTTCCAGGGCTTATAGAAGACTCACAGGTAGAATCCCAAATCCATCTCCTTTAATCTCTTTGTAAATGACCAAATACTCCAATTTATATGAACTCTCAGAGCTGCACTTGCATAAAATGGTTCTTTTAAAGGGGTACAAAATGGTAAAAGGAATAATTAATAATGAGCCACTTTTATATCGGATCCAGTGATTATACAAATGGAGGAAACCGCCAAAAATATTCTGTTATGGCATATGGCACTTCAGCTGCCATATGTGCCAGTTTTCACTGAAATTGGCACCACGGCTCATGATGGTCAGTTGTGACTGCCAAAAACACAGCGAGGGCTGTGCAGAGAGAGCGAGATGAAGAGGGGGGAGGGGAGGGGGGACTTCATTTCCTCAGACAAGTGCACTGATGTCCTCCTGCATCTCCCACAGCACAATCAAGAGTGAGTTAGCAAGTGTTAGAGGAGAGAAGATTTGGGCAAGAGGAGAAACTGGTGCTGGGGAATCATATTTTACTCACCCTCTCTTTCAATGTTTAGACCCTTCAGCCTTTGTGTTCATTCAGCTTCGCTGTGAAGTGGAGGAGAAATTGAGGGGAAAACATTGCTTTGGCATTCGGAGCATGACATTTGTTATAGTATGTAGTCCCACACTCTCATTACAACTTGTAATAATTTGTATGAGATGGCAAAATCATATGGCTTGAACGAATGACTTTTTATGTCTTTTCGTGAGACTCTTTTGCTCTGATAACCAAAGGAGTAATGTGCATATAAATTATGAAGTTTTGCTTTTCCATGTACAGAAAGTTTTGGAATTGTTTCAATTAAATATAAGGATTCATTGACAATTAAATACTTTCAGATATTGATAAACCAATATTTATTTATATGTTAACTGATAAATGGCAGATAACGGCAGATAATTTTTTTTTTTTTTTTTTTTTGTCAAGATAAATTGACAATAAAACACAATACTAAAATCGATTATTTTAAATGCTACAAGTGCATTTATGCATCACAATGTTATATTGTACAGTTTGAAAAATGGATACTTATATATATTTTTTAAGATCTGCGAAAGATTACATTTAACTGTTATTAAAATTAGTGTTTTTAAAATGTATCTTTGAGTTACTGTCATGATGATGCTGATACAGGAAATCTTTTTATAAAAATAATGAAAATGAGCATGCACAATTGAACATGGAAGTTTGACATCGATAATTTGTATACTTTTATATTCATATTTTTAATATTCTTTTTTATTTTTTATGTTTTTTAAATAATCTAATGTTGAATGTCAAGAAGTTAGTTTTCGATAATGTCCCTCTAATGTGTGTGTTCCCACGCTGAAATCATCTGCACCCCCTGTTAAAAACCTCTGTCTAGCCACTCTAGAATTCATGGAGATTTGGACATTCTGTTTGTAATCGATGATACCTGTTCATAGTGCAAGAAGACAGTGAGTCCAGCCCTGGCTCTGACTGCAGGCCCAGTCGTCCAGGCTTCAGATCCTTCCTTGCAGCCAAGCTGCCAGACTAGCTCAGGGTTCACGGCTGAGCTGAGCCACCATGGCAAGTTTTAATGTTCCAGGTTTTGGACGGCCCCAGGGCATATGCTCACCCTCCTTTCGCTAAGAGGAAAGCTCACGTCTGGCGGCGAAGGACTGGGCCTGGCCCCAGCAGTCCTTCATATTCTCTCTTACACAGGCCTTTCACATGCCACTCCATCATGGACAGGATAACAGAGTGATGCTATACAGTACATCATGTCCTCAAGTCTTGACTGTTATTTGTTATTTCACATATATAGTATTCCCCTAAAATTTTACTAGCATATTGCGTTCCAAGAGTTCTGACATACAGTCCAACAGCGCTAGAACTTTTCCTTGTTTTACTCGTGTGTCAGCAGTTGGGACCTCTATAATGATTCTTTCTGCAGGTTACATTGATATGCCAGTATGTGGTTATTAGTTAGTTATTGAATCATTCAGTCACACAATTAATTCAAATACACTGATTCATTCAGGAACTACACTGTTGTGGCTTTGTGTAGAACACTTGCGGAGAAAAACATAAATATAGTAATGGGTGAAAATGTAAGGAACTCAATATTAACTTGTTTATTAGTGGGTGAGTCTGATATGTAAACTAATTTTAATAGAACCAATAAAAGATTGTTGGGGAAGAGAAATATCATCATGAAATAAATGTTTTTCTCCAAAACACGCTGGCCATAATTATTCGCACCCTTTTATTAAATAGTTTTCTCCTAATGCCCGATGAGTTTGGAAATTACCTGACACGAGATCAGAGACCATTCCTCCATACAGAATCTCTCCAGATCCTTCAGATTCCCAGATCCATTTTGGTGCTTCTTCTCTTGAGTTCACTTAACTCATCAGGTCAGGGAACTGGGACGGCCATGGCAGAAGCTCCAATTTGTTCTCAGTGACACATTTTTGTGTTGATTTTGATGTTTGATTTGGATCAGTGTCCAGATGGAAGATCCACCCACAACCCATTATAAGATTTCTAGCAGAGGCTGTCAGGTTTTGATTTTTTTTTATCTGTTGGTATTTGCTAGAATCCATGATACCATGTATCTGAACAAGAAGTCCAGGACCTCCAACAAAAAAAATAGATCCACAACATTAAAGATCAAGCAGTATATTTAACCGTGGCCGGGAGAGTTCTCGAACATTTCCTCAGAGAATCTCACCCAAAATTAATAATACATCAGGTTTAATAGGATAAAGAAGGACACAACAAATAAGATCATCGTGACTAATTCATGACTTAATGCGTATTTTTGATATTGTCATCGTCAGCACTTCAGAATTTCCCATAACACAATAGGAAGAACAGAACGTATTAGTACATTTGGTTCAAAGTGTTAAACTGTTAGGCCTAAAAGGGGAAATAAGGTTTAGATGTTAGAAACATGGTTAGTTTAAAAGATAGTTTACTATTTTATTCATTAAAAAAATCCATAACAATATGCTGGAGTTTGTTTATGGATGAGCGAGGAGGATTTTTCTTGAAATTTTTCTCTTTTTTTAGGCTTTCTGACCCCAAGTCTCAACTAATCTCTGCAATTCTCCATCTGTGATCCTTGGAGAGTCTTTGGCCACTCAAACTTTCCTCCTCGTTGGGCATTAAGACAATATAGACACCTGTCCTCTTCCATGCAGATTCGTAACATCTTTAGTTGATTGGAACTTCTTAATTATTGCCCTGATGGTCCAAATGGGGATTATAAATTCTTTAGCTATTTTCTTACAGCCTCTTTCTATTTTGTGAAGTTCAACAATATTTTGCTGCACATCAGAACTATGTTCTTTGGTTTTACTCATTGTGATGGATGATTAAGGGAATTTGGCCTTTGTGTTTCCTCATATTTATACTCCTGTGAAACAAGAAGTCATAGCTAGACAATTTCATGTTTTTCTAGTCACCCTGGTGTGCTAAAAAAGGTAAATATTAATGGGAATATACTTCAGAGATATTTTACTCGTAAAAAAAAAATATAGGGGTGGCAATAATAGTGGCCAATGTGTTTTGGAGAAAAACATTTATTTCATAATGTGGTCCCCCCGCCCCGCCCCGCCCCTTTCAATTCTTTTACTTCAATGAAAGGTTACATTTTTGCAATTTTTTTTAATGAAAGATCAAAAGAATAAGCAATGCAGATTTATTTTTACAGCCATCTTTGATCATATTTACCAGGGGTGCCAATAATTCTGACCACAATTGTATATACACTCACCTAAAGGATTATTAGGAACACCTGTTCAATTTCTCATTAATGCAATTATCTAATCAACCAATCACATGGCAGTTGCTTCAATGCATTTAGGGGTGTGGTCCTGGTCAAGACAATCTCCTGAACTCCAAACTGAATGTCAGAATGGGAAAGAAAAGTGATTTAAGCAATTTTGAGCGTGGCATGGTTGTTGGTGCCAGAAGGGCCGGTCTGAGTATTTCACAATCTGCTCAGTTACTGGGATTTTCACGCACAACCATTTCTAGGGTTTACAAAGAATGGTGTGAAAAGGGAAAAACATCCAGTATGCGGCAGTCCTGTGGGCGAAAATGCCTTGTTGATGCTAGAGGTCAGAGGAGAATGGGCCGACTGATTCAAGCTGATAGAAGAGCAACTTTGACTGAAATAACCACTCGTTACAACCGAGGTATGCAGCAAAGCATTTGTGAAGCCACAACACGCACAACCTTGAGGCGGATGGGCTACAACAGCAGAAGACCCCACCGGGTACCACTCATCTCCACTACAAATAGGAAAAAGAGGCTACAATTTGCACGAGCTCACCAAAATTGGACAGTTGAAGACTGGAAAAATGTTGCCTGGTCTGATGAGTCTCGATTTCTGTTGAGACATTCAGATGGTAGAGTCAGAATTTGGCGTAAACAGAATGAGAACATGGATCCATCATGCCTTGTTACCACTGTGCAGGCTGGTGGTGGTGGTGTAATGGTGTGGGGGATGTTTTCTTGGCACACTTTAGGCCCCTTAGTGCCAATTGGCCAACAGCCTACCTGAGCATTGTTTCTGACCATGTCCATCCCTTTATGACCACCATGTACCCATCCTCTGATGGCTACTTCCAGCAGGATAATGCACCATGTCACAAAGCTCGAATCATTTCAAATTGGTTTCTTGAACATGACAATGAGTTCACTGTACTAAAATGGCCCCCACAGTCACCAGATCTCAACCCAATAGAGCATCTTTGGGATGTGGTGGAACGGGAGCTTCGTGCCCTGGATGTGCATCCCACAAATCTCCATCAACTGTAAGATGCTATCCTATCAATATGGGCCAACATTTCTAAAGAATGCTTTCAGCACCTTGTTGAATCAATGCCACGTAGAATTAAGGCAGTTCTGAAGGCGAAAGGGGATCAAACACAGTATTAGTATGGTGTTCCTAATAATCCTTTAGGTGAGTGTATATGTGTGTGTACCCTCATTCTGTAAAAAAGCAAACAACGTTGTGTCATTTGGATCCATTCCATTGTATTCATTCTGATTGGTCACTTTAGTAATGAGAGGTGTTGAAAGAATGAAGGAAATAATTAAAGGATGAAAGAAAGAAAAATGGGCATATGCAAAGTCAAAAGTTTGAAATAATTTTTAATGTTTTAATGTTTTTGTAATAAAAAAATATAGTGTCTTATGCTTACCAAGACTGCATTTATTTGATTTAAAAACAACAACAGTATAAACAGTATTATTGTGAAATATTATTACAATTTTAAAGAACTGTTTTCTATTGTCATATATTTTAAAATGTAATTTATTCCTGGCAAAGCTGAATTTTCCACAGCAATAACTAAAATAATCATTCCAAACCTTTAAAGGTGTGTGTGTGACATCCAGCCATCCATCCATCCATACACACACACACACACACACACACACACACACACACACACACACACACACACACACACACACACACACACACACACACACACACACACACACACACACACACACACACACACTCATATATGGGCCTATATATATGTGCATGTTCCTCGAAGAGATTTTTGAGGAGGCATATAAAACAACAGCACTCTAGCTCATGTGATATTACTTAATTGCTATGTGATTTTGGACTGTTTTTCTATTTTCCTATGAGCCTACTAAAGGCTGGAATGCAGCTGTTGTTCTCCATAAATGAAACTCTGCCATGATAACAGCAGCACACTCAGGAGTATTGACATTTGATGTTGTTGTTGTGTGTGTGTGTGTGTTTTAGGAAGGTGTGTTTGATGTTGCAGAAGAGGGGTGAGATGGTAAGTTGATGGCAAATGCCTTGAGGAGAAGCTGTCAGCACAGCCGGTTACCTCTGAAACCCTGGTGGCCTGAGCCGACCGTGGCAGAGTGAATCAAAGACCGTCAGCAAACCCACGGAATGGTGGGACTCTGCGGGCTGGCCCCCAGATCACCAGTGTTTATGAAGGAGTTTTACGGCACAGAGGCAGTGTTCTGTATTTCTGTTTCCCAGCTCTGGGAGTAGATTGTGGCACTGAGGAAAAAAAGTTCATCAAACTGCCGAAATATCAATGAGCAGAGGATATGTGAGGGGTCTGTGGATACACACCTCGATCAAAGTCACAGAATAGTTTGCACACTGGTCAAAACTAAAGTGTATTAGTAATTGCAAAGTAAAAAAAAAAAAAAAAATTTATTCTAGCTTTAAGGGCCAGAACATGTACTGGCTAGAATCAATTGCTGACCCAATATATTACTAACTGCAAAGTAAAAGAATCAATTGCAGACCCAACTCTCAACCTCTTTTAATAATTCCTATAAATTTAGCCTGAAAGAAGAAGCATGATTTAACAAGAATGGGGAACAGTCTTGCCACACTCCTCGAGCTGTAACTGACTGCAGTGTTTGTCAATGATTGGTCTTGAGCCTTATAAAAGTTCAACTGAAGCATGACATCCATTCTACCATCCATGAGAGAGCGGAAGAGAGTGTGGCGCTTTATATTAGGTTAATTTGGGTTGAGGCTGTGCAGCTCAATGTCCTGCTAAATATTGCAGAGATTGGCCTGAGCTTACTGGTATCATAAGTGTTCATATTTAATCTTGTTTAGGTACCACATCCGTGGTGTCTATTAGTGTCAGAGTCATTTAATGAATGATAAGTGACCTCATAGAACGGAGACACGTGCTCTAAGTGGGCTGTTAAAAACCTGGGAGAAAATTAGATAGACATCGCTAGACAATCAGATAGTCCATCTCTGCTTGCATTGGAATTTAGAGGTTCTGATTTAGTTTTTTGGTTCTTTATGAAATCATTTTAAAGCAATTACAACCTCTCTTATTGGTGTTCTGCCGTAAACATAGGATGACTGAGATGACTTAAAGACATGAAAGAAGCCATAATTTGATAATTGTAGGCTGTTATGCCATTTAATCACATTTTGTATACATATACACTTCCATTTAAAAGTTTGGGGTCAGTAAAACTTTGCTGTCTTTAAGTAAGACAGTTGAGACTTGTATATTATTACAAAAAAAACCTTAAATAAATTATGTACTTTTGAACTTTCTATTAATCAAAAAAAAAAACAAAAAAAAAAACTGAAAACATGCTTTGAAATCTGAAAACAGTTACCACAAAAACTATGTATCACCATTCCACAACCATTTTTAACTGATGATAATTTTTTTGCGTCAAATCAGCATATTAGTATGATTTCTGAATGATAATGTAACACTGAAGACTGGAGTATGGCTGCTGAAAATTCAGCTTTGCCATTACAGAAATATTTTATAATATTCAAATAATTGTTATAATATTCAGATCATTTAAATTGTTTTTCAGAATATTATGGTTTTACTCTGTTTTAAAAAAAATAAAAAATCGAATAAATGCAGCCTCGGTGAGAATCTTATTTTCAGCCAGAATTTCAATACAGGTGCATCCCTAAAATAAAAGAGGTTACTGAAATATTTATGTTGACATTTTTTAAAACTAAATCATTATGTAATACATTGCTAACATAGTTTGATGCTTAAAGAAAACAGTTGTTTTGCAGTGCATTCCTCCCTCAGCCTCATGTTTCTACATGCTCATCTGGCAAGGCAACAACTGATTGTGTTTTGATGCCTTCCTTGTGTATTGATGGAGCACACGAGGTTGCTTGTGCATACAAATATATACAGTATATCATTGGCATTTCAAAAAAGGGAAAACAAAAAGGTGTGCATGTCCATCTGTCTGAAAATGTGCTGCACTGGGTGTCAGTCCAGACTCCACATAGAAGGATGTGCTAGAAAAGACCGTTGCAGCTGCGACTGCCTCTCACTCGTTTTGGCCATTTGTGTTCTGCTTGGCTGAAATGACTGATATAATCATCTGCGATGTGCACTGACATGGCAGACAGCTCTCTCCAATGAATGAGAGAATGAGAGAGCCTCACATCGAGCCATAATGGCAGGTGATGAGTTGCTCATGCTGGTTCAGAATCACTCAGGTTGTCTTGATGTGCTAAATGAAAGCAGAACATTTTGTTTGCCTGTCTTTATTTCCTAATATCCATAAGCGTAAAGCTAAAACAAAAAGCTTTCATTTTTTTTCATCCACTAAATCTTCAGAGAGATGAGCTTAAACAAAGATAAAGAAGGCCTTCCCTGTGATCCGACTGGGAGGTCCCAACATGCACAACACAAAATGTACCTTCTCAACCGTGTCATAAAGTTAGATGCGGCTTTCAGAAAGTCTCTTTCTACTTTCCACTAATCGAAAGTGACGCTGCTGTTTTTCTGGCTGTTGTAATCTCTGTTCCGTACTCCTGAGAAGGATGAGGTGGAAAAAATAACAAACGCAGAGCGTGATTGTGCAGGCGGTGGGAGTAACGCTGGGCCACTGAAAATGGCAGCTGTCAAGGCAAGCTGACAGGGAGAGGAACTAGCGCAGGCCCTTGCTGTCTGAAGACTTTGTCACATTGCAGTAGAAACCTCAAGGAGTTCAGAGGAGATGCGTGGTGGCAAGCTTGTCATATTTATTAAGGAGATATTTCCCCAACATGTGAACTCATGTGTGACCACCTAAGTAATTGCATTTGCAAGGGAGAATTTTCTTTTCTAGTTTGTACTGTTAAGGGAATCTTTGTTTGCATTATTTTGCAGTGTTTTTAAAATTGCATTTATATACAGTTATATATTTGTGTATGTGTATTATACATAGAAGTTCAGATGCCCTGTAGAACTCACAAATGAATGGAGTTGAATTAGTGACAAAAGTGTCTCACAGTGTACTGTAGTAGATTTTTCCTATGTACCTGGAACCCTGGTCTCCAATCGACACCCAAGCGTCTACAGTCGATACTTAATAATCTTTATACTCTAGTCTAGCGCGTCTACAGTCGACAACTGGCTTCGAGTTCCCTAACCCTAACTTGCAGCGCAGCAATAATAACTGACAGACTTCAGATAATGCCTTAGAATATGCTTTAATCACGGCCGGAGTCACACCCAAAAAGAACAATACATCATAGGATAAAGACAGACACAACAATAAGATCATCGTGACTAACTCATGACTTAACATGTCACCTTCTATCAATATGATTGCTTCAATTTGTAAATCAGAGAAAAGGCTTAAGAGTTCAGTTGATTTCAGTTGGTTTGTTTTTGTATTGCGTCAGCTAGTCTGTCATAAACGTATTTCTTTGCAAGTATTTCCACATAGGGACATTTCAATATATTGCAACATTTACTTAATGTATGACTGTGAGAATTCTCTTTTTCACATTTTGTAACCCCCTTCAAATGACTTATTGGTGTGACTGAAGCTGTATTATTAATTGGATTTCATTTATTGTTTATTGATTGGGCATCCACATCTGCTTAAAGGGATAGTTCACTTTGAAATTAATTTTTGGTATGTTTTAGCTTACCTCAAGGGCATCCAAGATGTAGGTGTCTTTTTTTCCGCAGTAGTTTCAATTTTGATATTTTTAGGTCAAACCGTTCTTGTCTGTCAGTCATATAATGCAGGTCGATGGTCACCACCTCAAAGAGCATGCACAGAGTCCAAATTAAAACAATTCCCTGTCGTCCAAATTAAACAATTCCCCATCGTAAGTACACATTGATGGCCTAAGACACGAAACGAGCGGTTTGTGTGAGAAAACGAACAGTATTTATATCGTTTTTACCACTTATACACAGCCAAGTGATTCGCCTTAAAGACATTCGTTCCAATGAACTGCCGTAGACAAGGCGACATCTAGTGTGTATATATCTATGCACCAGTCTGCGTACACGTCAGATCAGATCACTCGGACATGGCTGTGTATAAGTGGTAAAAACGATATAAATACTGTTCGTTTTCTCACACAAACCGCTCGTTTCGTGTCTTAGGCCATCAATGCGTACTTACGATGGGGAATTGTTTAATTTGGACTCTGTGCATGCTCTTTGAGACAGTGACCATCGACCTGCATTATATGACTGACAGACAAGAACGGTTTGACCTAAAAATATCAAAATTGAAACTACTGCGGAAAAAAAGACACCTACATCTTGGATGCCCTTGAGGTAAGCTAAAACATACCAAAAATTAATTTCAAAGTGAACTATCCCTTTAAGAACATAGTGTTACATATTTAATCATGAAGGCTATATTTTTACAAGAACACATAATTATTTTCAATTGCCTTGTGAAGGAAATGTGAGTACATTTTATGTGTTGTCTTTATTGCTGTTGTTTATCCACTAGTGTCTTGGAGACATGTTGTGATGTGATGGAGATGGAAAAAGTAAAGACAGCTGGAGTAGACACTGACTTTTATCTACAGAGCTTCAGACAGGAAGTTGAACAAACAATCAGGAGAAGCAGGTGTCATTTGATGGACAAAGCTGCCAGCACAGGCTGCTTGTCAAGAGAGTAAATAAAGAGAGAGACAGAGAGAGAAGAAATGACATATTCAAATCGTGCTGAGAGACAGATTTTAATTTGCTTGTTCTCTGACTCCTTTCAAATGCTGTTCACTGGGCAGAGAGGTGACAGATCTGGTGCTGGTGTGGTTCACCAAATTATTTAATAGGAGCTGAAATGGATTTGTGTAACTTTGTAAAGTGCAAATATACAGTGCCTTGTGAAAGTATTCATACCCCTTCATGGTGCTGCCTTATGTTAAACAACTTTAAATTACCCTTTTTCCCCCACATCAATCGACACTCCAAACCGACAAAGCAAAAAAACTGATTTGTGACAACTGTTCAAATTTTTTGCTTCTTAGATGTTTGATTGGGTTCAAGTTCGGCCTCTGGCTAAGGCCACTCAAGGACATTCAAAGAGTTGTTCATAAGCCACTCTTGCATTGTCTTAGCTGTGCGCTTATAGGGTCATTGTCCTGCTGGAAGGTGAACCTTCTGCCCCGTCTGAGGTTCTCAAAGCTCCGGACTATAGGTTTTCATCAAGGCTTTGTCTCCGGGTCTTTCCAAACCAGAAACCCTGATGACGTCAGAATTCTATACTCTCTTTGGAGTTTGTGATTTGGCCTTCAAATCAGGTGACAGGGCTCTTTACAGTACCATGAGATCAATCCTAAAAAGAGGCATCAAAGATAATAAGCTGGTTTACAAGAGGAAGATAGAGGAACACTTTACTGGCAACTACACAAGGCGGATGTGGCAGGAAGTGCAGCATATTACAAATTTCAAGGGCAACGCCACCACTGGCTGTAACACCAGCGCATCACTGGCAGAGTTAAACTGTTTCTTTGCTCATTTTGAAACAAAGTGTCCACTCCAACATACATCTCCTCCTGATACACTGATACAGGCACCCAGACACTGACCCTACAGGAACACAAGGTGAGACAGGTGTTCAAGTTAGTGAGTCCGAGGAAGGCTGCAGGCCCTGATGGAGTGCTTGGAAAGGTACTCAGGGCTTGTGCTTACGAACCTGCTGCTGTCTTTACAAACATTTTTAATCTGTCCCTGTCACAAGCCATCGTTCCACCCTGCTTTAAATTAGCCATTATCATCCCGGTCCCGAAGAGACAGTTTAAATGACTACAGACCAACTGCCCTCACTTCTATTGTCTCAAATTGTCTAGATAGACTAGTATTGAGACACATTAAAGCTAGCCTCCCTCCCACTTTTGACCCCCATCAATTTGCTTACAGGGCCAACAGGTCTACAGAGGATGCCATTGCCACAGCTCTCCACAAGGCTCTGGATCACCTGTATCCCCACACACTCCTCCAATCACATTATAAAATTCGCAGATAAGCGATTGGACTCATTTCTGGAGGCGATGAGTCTGCCTATCATGACGTGGTCCGAAAACTGACGTTGTGGTGCTCTGAAAACAACCTGTCTTTAAACACAAAGGAAACTAGATAACTCATCTTGGACTTCAGGAAGTGCAAAGCTAATCCCCCCTCCATTTTTATAAATGGAGACTGTGTGGAAAGAGAATGCAGTTTTAAATTGCTGGGAATCCATTTATCTAGTCTCTACTGGTCCACAAACAACAACAGCTGCTGTTAAAGCGTCTGCACTTCCTGCAAGTCCTAAAGAAAAAACATCTGTGTTCAAAGCTACTGGTGGCCTTCTACCGCTCTTCCATAGAGAGTGTCTTAACATACTGCCTCACAGTGTGGTATGGGGGCTGCTCAGGAACTGACAAAAAAGCTCTACATAGAGTCATAGACAGAGCGCAGAATATCGTTTGCTGCTCTCTCCCATTACTACAGGACATTGTAAACAACACCCGCTACCTATCCAGAGCAAAAAAAACATTATTAAGGAACTCACCTCGGTCACCACCTGTTTACCCTCCTGCCCTCAAGAAGGCGATACAGGGCAAGTAAAATGCGCACTGCCAGATTCTTGAACAGTTTTTATCTGTTCCATCCAGCCAAAAGCCATCCAGTCCCTAAACTATGGGCTATCTTGCACTATTTATACAGCATATGAACACTTACTGCAGAATGTGCAATATGTTTGAAACATTTAACTTGCACTTTTGTGTCTTACCTGCTGCACTTAAGTTTATAAATTGAATGTGTTCAATTACAATAAAAAAATATTGTGTTGATTACATGTATATTGTAGCACCGCTGAGCAGTCTTTAATATTCTGTTGTATCCCGATGCAATGAAAATAAAGGCTAATTCTAATTCTATAATTAATCGCACTATGCGGAAGCTGCCATTAAAAGCCTATTGTAGACTTTTTTAAATGACATATAAGCAGTAAAACAAGTTTGGATTGAAATTATAAGTAAAAAATATTAAACTTTTACAAATGTTTTGAAAGAAATCTTTTTTTTTTTTTTCAGTGAGAAAATTTTACATTTAAAAACAGTAAAGACATAAAAGATTTCAAAATATCAAAACATTTCAAATAAATGCTTTACATTTATCAAAGAATCCTGAAAAAAATGTAGGCCTATCACGGAAATGTTTCTTGAGCAGCAAATCAACATATTAGAATGATTAGAATGAAGTAATGACAAAATTTTGCTTTGCCAACATGACCAGAATAAATTACATTTTTAAATATATAGGTCTATTAAAAAATAGAAAACAGTTGTGTTAAATGTAATAATATTTTACAGTATTACTGTATTTTTTATCAAATAAATAAAGCCTTGGTGAGCTTAGACTTCTTTCAAAAATGTACAAAAATTCTTACCGACCCCAGGCTTTTGAACGGTAGTGTATGTGACAATTTGCACCGGTCTACCACATTATATAAATTATTTGTTTTACACTGCAATTTATCCAGCCTTTTAACAGAGAAAATCAATAAAATGCTATAGCCAGATCAGGATGTGTTGTGGTATCTCACTCTTGTCATGCACGTCCGAGCGCTCTCCTCTTCCGACATCTTTTACCTGCTCTGATTGAGTCTTTCTTACAGGTCAATCCTCATGAACCCAGCCCTGTCTGCTTTGATTTCCTCCTGTTCAGTCCTACTTGGGCATGTTCACGGACGCCTGCTCCACGTAGAAGAGGAAGGACGAGCAGGCACTCTGCAGAATCCTCTCATTAAGATGACAGGCCCAACCATGGCAACAATTAACTCCATTCAGCCACAATTCATCCCTCTTTTCAGGGTGCAGAGAAGAGATGAGAGGAGACATGCAGGTCAGACTTAGCTGAGTGTTAGCCTCACTCGGGGAAAGATTATCTGAGGTACTGATGGTATGAATGACACTGATGGAGGTCTGTCTGCAGCACATCCAACAGGATATCCCGTTTCTGGGAAGAACTGACTCATGGGTTGCACTGGAACTTCCTGGTGGTCCGTTCAACTTATGTGTTGTCAAAACAAATTATATACAAAGTACAAATTGTAGATTTTAAAGATTTTAAGACAAGATAAAGACCCCATCAGTACAGTCCTGTACGGGTCAGATTAATCAATTACAATTTGCTCTCAATACCTATTTATTGAAAAATCCTAATTATGAATTATTTAGACTTATATGATCATATTGCACCATACATTGCACTATTCTTTC